>NC_079969.1:26902390-27507603 GCF_029852145.1 Microplitis mediator
AATGAAATAAAATTTATAAAAAATTCGCATATAAAAAATTTTGAAATTAAGTGCATTTTTTATAAATATTTTTTTTTTAATTATTTACTCCGTTTATTTGTAATTTTAAATTTTTCTGATGTCTGCTACATTCACATTCATCTAAAAAAAAGTTTTACAGTTAATTGATAATTGATAATTTATGATACATACTTCAGATCGTACTTCAAGTACATTCTTAAAGTGATTAGACATATTAGCAAGCTTTGACTGGAGTGTAACGACCACTGATGAAGAATGTGATGCTATGTGATGACTCTTAGATGACGATTCTCTCTGCTGCTTGCTCAGTTCCTGGAGCTGTCCGATTTGTTTATTCAAACTACTCAAGTCTGTCTTGATGATATTTGTCAGCTCGTCTATTTCCAACTGTCTGTCATCGAAAATCGACTTTTTCTTTGCCACTGCAGCGAAAATTACCTCGTTAATTTAACAAAAAAAGTAAATTAAATTATGATACTAAAGTTAGCCGACGTCTAATAACTTTTGGATTTTCTTTTAGACGGTAAATTATAAAAAAAAAAAATTGAAAAAAATTGCACTTGTAGTCTTTTCAATTTTCTATATGTGCATATTTTTATTTTTTTTTTTCTTCAAATTTCACTGTTAAAAAAAAATCAAAAAATTTATAATTATCTGCTAACTTTAGGATCGTAATTAAATTCCCTGATTAAACAACAGAATTCGATCGAATTAAACAGAATTCAATTTTTAAATCTGTTTAATTCAGATAAATTCTGTTAATTCGGTACCTAACTTAAAAATGAATTCTGTTTAATTCGGCAGGAAAACCAGAATTTGTCCAAATTAAAACGAATTTAAATAATTCTATTCGGTTTTATTCTGATTAATTCGAAAATAATTCATGATCCTGAAGTTAGCAGACAATTAAAAATTTTAGGATTTCAATTTGAATGATCAAATTTGAAGAAGAAAAAAAACTGAAAAAATGCACATGTAGAAAATTAAAAAGCCTAGAAGTGCATTTTTTTTTAAATATTTTTTTTTTTATAATTTGTCGTTTTTCAAAAAATCCAAAAATTATGAGACGTCGGCTAACTTCAGTATCATAAATAATTCTCCGATTTCTGGTTCTGAATCCGAATTAAACTGAACTAAAACGAATTTGAAATTTTTAAATCGTTTTTATTCTGTTTAATTCAAATTCAAATTTTCAATTCAGTTTAATTCTGTTTTGCAAAATTCGACAGAATACAACAGAATTAAAATTTTTAATTCGGTCGAATTTAATTGTTTAATCAGACTTCCCCACTTACGTATTGCGAGTTTCTCTAGTTTGGCATAAGTGCTGGCGATATTTTTTCCAATATTTTTGGCGATCATCATAAACTGGGAGTAGCTCTGAAAATGTTTGCCCTGAGACGGACTCCTGGCAGACGTTCTCGTCATGGTTCTGCCCTGCATCGTCTTGATGGCATTCGCAAACTCATTGCTCCTGTCACGGGACGTCATGATTGGAATATAATTATAATTTGAATTTGAATTTGAATTCTCTTTATTGTCACTGTCTATTTGCCAGTTCTCTGTCTTCCCATTTCCTGATACCTGCCCGTAAAATGTCCCACCAAATTTACGTTGATCGGTAGATGATGTCAATGGAGCATCGTCTAGGTCTCCAGTAACTCGTCTCCTTCGTGCTGACATTTCATGCTCAGTAACCTACAAGTCAATCGTAGGAATTAGATTAAAAAATAACGTACTGCGTATTATCAATTAAAAAGATTTTGATTGCTATTGGAAAGTGACACATCATCATCGTCATTAGGTTAGACGTTGATATTTATCTGGATTAAAATTTATACATTTATGTTTATGTGCTTATAATAATTTGTTATTAAAAATGCTGTCGAATTACTTGTAAGAGACATCAGTTGTTGGAATGAAATGTCTGGTATTTGGGTCAAACTTGATATGATAACAGCTGCTGATGTCAGCTCGCTAACTCTCCATGATGACAGTTCTCTCTCAACTCCATCTTATTTTTTTAGTTCCTATTTATTGGCATTGATGGCGCCACGATTTTTTCAAATAGTCGGCATTTAAATTAAAAATTTAATGACTGTGGTGATAAATAATTGCGATGGTTGTCACGAAGGGCCAGTTTTTCAAACCGAGTTTATTTTTATCCGGGTTTTAATTAATATTGCTAGTATATTAATAATATATAGATATACCAGCAATGATAATTAAACTCGGATTAAAAATAAACTCGGTTTGAAAAACTGGCCCTAAAGTTTGTGGCAGCACTAGATGTCTTGTCTGATTCTGTTTTTCTGTTTCTAATTTGCAGAGTATCAGCTGAAATGAAATCACGTTGAAAGTTTGAGGTTGGAGATAGGACATCAAGTTTGGTAATAATTGTTTACTGTCAATCGTTAATTTAAATAAAAATAATTGTTTTTATTAAAATTAAACAAAAGAAGAATTGATAGAATAGAAGATTTGAAAAAAAAATTCGCGGGCTTTAAGTGAAATTTGAAACTGAGGTTAATTTTGGAAATGGAGGACAGTTTCAAAGAGTTTGCTAATGATGTTAACATCATTAGACAATTGAAAAATTTTAATGAAGCTATTGTTAATATTGAGAAAGTTTTAAAGATGACGGAGGATCCAACTTTGTATGAAAAATTGACAACCGAAGAAAAAATAAAATATAATACACTGATGTCATTTAATTTGAATAGTTTGTTTTGGATGCACTTGAGAGTACAAGGTTTGTTTTTTTATTTCATTCAAGTCCTAGTTGATATGAATCCTAGTGAACTGAATTAGACACTTGTCATTTTTAAAATTTAAATTATTTTCCCATAAAATTATGAGTGTAAATGTAGCAGACATAAGACAGTTTTTGAATTACATATAAAAAAATTAAACAATTAAATTGATATGATAAAAAAAAATGCATGTACTGATTTTAGAATTTTCTACAAGCCCATTTTTTAATTTTTTTGTTTAAAAAATTTTATTTTAAAATTTTAAAAATTTTCTGATGTCTGCCAACTTCACTGTCATCATAAAATTTCATTCGGATTTTAAATCTGAATGAGATTTTTTGATACCAGGAATTCATATTTTTTTTATAAATAAGTGGACTACCTACATGGTGTAATTTTTTATTGATAAATTTTTTTAGGTGCTGAGCCAGGAGTTCACGAAATAAGAAATGAAAATGACAGATTGAAAAAAGTTATGGGAAGAGCGCAAGAATTATTTAATTCTAAAACACCAGGACCTCGTATTGATGTTGATGCTGCCAAAAGATTTATCAGAAGTAGTTTATGGACACCTAATAATAATGATATTGGTATTGATGAATCTGCACCTACACAAGATGACCTTGATGACGATGATTTTGAAGTTGTGTCTTAAAATTTACTTGTAGACTTTTTTTACATTTAATATTTACTATATGTATGATACTATGATTTGTTGATAATTACATTTAATAAAGTATTTAATTACTACATTATGTAAACTTGATTATAATTTTAATTATTTGAATAATCACCTGGAATTACTATTAAATTTATAATAATTAATTTTTCAAAAACTGAACGTCAGCTGTCACTAAAAATTTGTTCCATTCGAATGAGTGTGAATGTAGCAGACATCACAAATTTAAAATTATAAATAAATCGAGTAAATAATTAATAAAATAAAATTTTTAAAAAATGCGCATTTTTTAAATATAAAAATTAATAAGTGCATTTTTTATAAATATTATTTTTTAAATTATTTACCCTATTTATTTATAATTTTTAATTTGTCTGATGTCTGCTACATTCATACTCGTCTATTCGATTGTAATTTTTCTTTAATAAAAATTTAATAGTGACAGCAAATTTTTTTCGATTAAATTAAAATACAGTATTGCAGTTAATTCGCAGAATTGTCCATAAAATTTATTGTTCGTTATTATAGTTTAATTAAAAGAGGCAGTGTTTGTAAAATTCAAATTGTGCAAAGTGTTTGTGGTGTCGTTAAGTGTTCAGGAGGAACCCTTCTGCATATTACTTCCTCACGAAGGTTCGTTCAAACACTTGCGTGTTTTTTTTTAATTTTTTACATAATTTTTTAATGATGCTGAAATTGGCTGACGTCAAATAAATTTTGAATTTTTTTAAAAATGATAAACTTGAAAAAAAAAAATTGCACTTATAGTTTTTTTAATTTTCTACATGTGCATATTTTTAGTTTTTTTTTTCTTCAAATTTAATTGCTTAAAAAAAAAAATTCAAAAATTTTTAATTGTCTGCTAACTTCAGGATCGAAATTTTCTATCATATTCTGCTGCCATTTTATTTTGACCTACGATTTTTAGTTTTCTCCAATTTCTAATAATTTATTTTTCAAATATTTAAATTTACCGCGCAAGTAATAAGAATAATTAATACGGGTGCATTTAGTTAGCCAACGTCGAATAATTTAAGGATTTTTTTTAAAAGCGACAAATTATAAAAATAAAAAATTTCAAAAATGCCACCTATACTTTTTTTGATTTCCTACATGAGCATATTTTTAGTTCAGTTTTTTTTTTTATTGATTCAGTGCAAAAAAAAATCAGAAAATTTTGAATTGTCTGTCAACTTCAGGATCATAATTTTGAAGTACACCCGAAATTTTTATTATCGATACTTGTAAGATAGTGATAAAAAATATTTATTGGTAAAGAAATTTATGATCCTGAAGTTAGCAGATAATTAAAAATTTTCGGATTTTTTTTTTAACAAATCAATCAGAAAAAAAAATAAAAATAAAAATATGCACATGTAGAGAATTTAAAAAACTACAGGTGCAATTTTTTCAAATTTTTTTTTTCTTATAATTTACTCTCTAAAATAAAATCCAAAAATTATTAGACGTCTGCTAACTTCAGTATCATGAGAAATTTTTGAGTCTAACGAGTAAGTAAAATTATTTTTATGTTTCTTTAAAAGATGGCTGTAGTTGCGAAGTCTTATCAAACATCAAGAAAAGAGAACATATGATATTTTTTTTTGTTTAAGTTGAAAGACTTGGAGTTGCATGAATTGGATTGGAGTTTTTCTGGAACAATAAAGAAAGGAAAGAACGTAACAGTAAGTGCGTAAGAGCACGTAGTCCCCCATGACAAGCACCAGTAGGAACATGCCAAAAAATTTGGCGACAAGTTTAAAAAAAGTTTTAAATCAATAGAATTTATCAGTCAATAAAATAATTTACTGCTACCAAGATTTCTTGATCGTAAATTTCACGCCACAGTTTGGAAAACAAAAATTTCTATAATTAATTTTGTCGTGAGTATTTTTAAATTTTCATTAATGAACTAAATTATTTGTTTAGTTCAATATGACACCTGACATTTTTTGATTTTTTTATTCTTGCGAACAAATTGCTGATTATTTAAAAAAAAATGTCGACACTAAAATTGATATTAAATTGATTTATGTGTAAATAAAAAAATGATGAAATGTCTGATGACTCCTGTCATAATTTATTTATTTCTCAGGTTTAATAAAAAAATAAAAATGATGTCCATACAAAGTCGGTACCTGGTAATCAGCAAAAATATATTTTGCACTCAATTTGCAAGATCGCGTTACAATTATCCCAATAAATTCAATAATAAGAATAACAGTAATAATAATATTCGTCGGGAACAAGTGATTCCAGTCCGGGAGTTCAAAAATTTCGGTCATGGTATCAACCGAGATTTATCTAAAGCCAGAACAATTTTCCTGGGAATTCTTTTATTCTCGTTGACTGGATTTTTTATCAACTGGAAGCAGTGAGTTTTGATGCCTGTTTAGTCACTCTAGCAAATCGATTTCAGACCAATACTTTTTAAGATTTAAAATTTATTTAATTTTTTTGTCCAGAGTTAAAGCTCCCGCCGTCAATACAAAAAAATATTCAAATCTATCAAATTATTTACGACTGAAAGTTTAATTTAAATTACAGGTGTGCCGTCAACTGATCCCAACAATTTTATACCACAAGTGATCCCTACCAATTGATCCCACCGACATCTGATCCCATCAACAATTGATTTTTATCAACAATTAATTACATGATTTAATTTTTTATATTTGCTACAGTGAATTTTTATTACGCATGTCATAGTAATTAATTAATAATTAATTATTTTATGTATTTATCAGTGGGATCAGTTGTCTGTGGGATCAATTATCGTGTGATTACTTGTCTGGGATCAGTTGTCATGGAACTTAAATTACAATCGACCTCATTATCGTCTGAAATCGTTTTGTTTCATTCCCTGGCACACAATAAAAATTTGAATTTTCAAAGACCATATTTTCAAAAATTAATATCACAAATATTTAAATTTAAGACTCTTCAAGAATATTAAAAAATCAATCACAGTCGATGCCGCCGAAATGTTGATGGAAGAAAACGAAGACAAAAATAATACATCCGTCGAGCAATCGGAGTCAGAGCCCAAGAAGAAGAAGAAGAAACAAAAAATAGGATTCCGCGATCGCAAGGTAATTTTTACTTTTTTTGAATCTCATTATTTTTTTTGTTATTTAACTCTACTCAATATATTTTTAATTAATTAACAATCACTAATAAATTGTAAATAAACGCTGGTAATTAATTAATTATCGTATTTAATTTATGAAAAAAATGGTAAATTTATTAAGAGAGTTGAGAATTTATTTTTCAGATAATAGAGTACGAAAATAGAATGCGAGCATATTCAACACCAGATAAAATATTTCGTTATTTTGCGACAGTAAAGATTACGAGTTTGGAAGGTACTGATATCTACATGACACCCGACGATTTTTTAAGAGCCATTACACCTGGCATGCAACAACCAGACGGTAAAATAATAAATAAAAAACGCTAACACGTTTATTAAAATAAAATCTATCGGCAATTACCTGAAACTTGAAATCTTTAACTAACCATCTGATCCTAATTGCAATAATTTTTTATACCTTACAAGTATTTTACTGCGTGCCAATTTGTGTGGGTGCCTGGGCTAGAGTAATTTTTTTTTTACCCTAAATTAATTGCTAGTACTTTATATTTGCATGCGACTAACAAATTGGACCGCGACTTAAATATCAAGATTATTGAATACGAAAATCGTATACGTCATTACTCAACTCCCGACAAAGTATTTCGTTACTTTGCAACTCTTCAAGCCTATATTAATGACACTCATCATGAGGTTTTTATGACGCCCGATGACTTCTTGAGAGCAATGACTCCTGGTGTTAAACAACCTGACGGTAATTTTTTATCTTCCCCAGTTTATTTTCGTCTCATGCTTTTTTGCTTTTTATTTACATTCATTTATTTATTCTCCCCTCCCATTTTGATTATTTATTCATTTTTTAATTGTGCATTTATTTTTTTAGTACCAAGCGAAATTACAAATAAAAATATCGATTGTAAAAAAAAATTTATATTTTTGTCTGGATTATTGTCTTGGTACTTTTTTACTTTTCATAAATAAATAAATAAAAATAAATTTTGTTTTAGGTTTGGGATTAGATCAATACAAGCGGTTTGACCCGAAGGTAAATGAGTTATTAATTAATAAAATTAATTATTTAATAATTGACGTTGATTAATTTTTTTTAGAACGTCCATAATAAATTGGAATTAGAATTAGATGAAAATAGTATCTTCTACAAACTTGGTAGCGCTGGGTTAATAAGTTTTTCAGATTACATTTTTTTACTGACTGTTCTTTCAAGTAAGTATTTAAGATCATTGATATTTTTGAATTCAATGAGCTATTGAGGTATCGGCAGTGTTGCAATTCTACTCACAACATTTCTACTCAAGGGAAAACAATTTTACTCAGCCTCAACCTTCTCACAGTTTTTTTTATTCAGGTTTAACTCTACTCACTTATATCTTTACTCGAGTTCAAATAGACTCAGTGACAACTTTACTCAGCTACTACTCTACTCACAAAGAATTGATATTTTATCGATAGGCTAAAATATGTCGCGTTACAAATGCCATAAGGGCGTACCAATAAATTTTTTTCGGGAATCGACGGAGTTATGCCTGAAACGGGAAGAAATGCAAAAAAAAATTTGGTATGCCCTTATGGCACCCAGGGTACCCACAAGGGCGTACAAAAAAAATTTTTTTTTTGGGAAACAACGTATTTTAAATTGAAATGCATAGAAATTATGAAAAATTTTTTTTTTAATTTGAAATTAACTTTGATCATTTTATTTGTGATTGAGAGTGATCATTTTGAATAAAAGTAGGTTTTTTGATTTTTAAAACGAGTTTTAACAAATGATTGTCTCAAATAATTCTTTATTAACTTCAAAATTTAAAATTATCCATAAAAATTTTTTCATCATTTCTATGCATTTAAAGTAAAAATACGTTTCCCGAAAAATTTTTTTTTTGGTACGCCCTTATGGCTCCCGGTAGGTACCTTGGGTACCATAAGGGCATACCAAAATTGTTTTTTGCATTTCTGCCCGTTTCAGGCATAACTACGTCGATTCCCGGAAAATTTTGTTATACGCCCTTATAGCTTTTCAAGGGTATTTTTTTCGGGATACACCCTTATGACATCAGTAACGCGATGTGAGTAGAGTTGAAGCTGAGTAAAAATATAACTGAGTAGAGTTGTAGCTACTTCCTTGAGTATGAGATCGGCTGCCCAATTTCAAAACACAGTAACTCACAAATTTTAAAAAATCGACTTCTTAGTATTTTTAGTTCCAGTGGAGTCTAGTGAACATGATTCGATGCATATTTCGAAAATTTTATTTTTGTCAGTTACTGTGTTTTGAAATTGGGCAGCCGCAGCTGTTGTGAGTGAAATTGAAACACGGCAAGATATCGGCGATAATTAATAATTAATAAATTATAGCATCTAGAAGACATTTCGAAATCGCATTTCGTATGTTCGACTTCAATGGCGACGGAGACGTTGACTCTGACGAGTTCAGCAAAGTCGCGACTCTGATAAGACAGCAAACGAGTATCGGAAATCGTCACCGCGATCATGCCAACACTGGAAATACTTTCAAAGGCGTGAATTCTGCATTGACAACATACTTTTTCGGATCTAACATGGATCAGAAATTGACTATTGAAAAGTTTCTCGACTTTCAGGAACAATTGCAAAAAGAAATTTTGAGTCTTGAGGTAAATTTCATTACGTGATTCATTTTTTTCATTTAGACATCAGTTTAAATTTATTTAATTGATTTCAGTTTGAGCGCCGGAATCCTGATGCCAATGGCAACATCACGGAGACGGATTTCACTGAACTACTGTTAGCTTACGCGGGTTATCCGGAAAATAAAAGAATCAAAATGATTAAGAGAGTCAAAAAACAATTCAAAGATAATCCACAGGGAGTTAACAAAGAAGACTACTTGAAATTTTTCCACTTTTTAAATAACATCAATGACGTTGACACGGCCTTGACATTTTATCATATCGCCGGTGCGTCAATAGATCAAGCGACTTTGAAACATGTCGCGCGTACTGTAGCACACGTTGAGTTGAGTGATCATGTTATTCAAGTTGTCTATACTATTTTTGATGAAAATTGTAAGCAATCTTTCTATCGATTTATCAATTAATTATTTCATTAAGAAAATTCTTAGGCAGCCCCCCTTCCACTTTTAAAAAATATTTGATCACTTCCAACTGTCAACTGGATTTTAATTTTTCTAATTAATTAAAAAAACATTAAAACCTTAATTGATACAGGACAATTTTGCATGATACTGAAGTTAGCAGATGTCTAATAATTTTTTGATTTTTTTTTAGACGATAAATAATAAAAAAAAAAATATTTGAAAAAATTGCACCCATAGTTTTTTAAATTTTCTACATCTGTATTTTTTTAGTTTTTAGTTTTTTGTAATTTCTCTAAAGAAAAAAAAAATTCGAAAATTACTAATTGTCTGCTAACTTCATAATTTTGGCCAGATACAGATTTGATAAAAAAATTACTTGCAGTTGTTATCAATTAGGAGTCAAATGAAATTTGGACAGTAAATTTTAGCGAAAAAAATTTAAAATTTGAAATTATGTAAAATATTGACATGAATATTTTACTTAAATTTCTTTTAATTTCCAATTAATATCAACTGAGTAATTTTTTTTAAAATCTACATCTGGGCAAAATTTAAATTTGTCTTTTTTTCAATTAATTCTTTAATTAATTAATAAAATTTTAATACGGTTATGAAAGTTCCAGTTCTAGTTCACTGAATTTTTTTAAAAAATGTGGAGCTGGGGTATTGTCTAAGAATGCAATTAAATTTATATCCATAAATTTCTTGTTTTTTTTTTAGTGGATGGGCAGTTAAGTAACCGCGAGTTTGTAGCAGTGATGAAAAATCGTGTATTGAGAGGCTTAGAAAAACCCAAGGACACTGGATTTGTAAAATTAATGCAGTCTATGATGAAATGCGCTAAGAATAGTTACTCATTTGATAAATAAATTTAATTATTTATTTATTTATCTATAAATTAATTACTAATACATTTATTACTGTTTTCTGTATATATCTCAACGTGTGATATTCGTATTAATATTTAACTGTCTTAAATAAATATAAATTACAATAGAAATAAAAAAAGTGGATTTATTTTTTTACTTTATTTACTTTCTTTAGTGAAAGTTTGATTGTTTGAGCGTAACAGAAAGTTTAATTGAGCAAATATATAAATATATGACAAACATTTAGCTCTTAGTATCAATTGAATTGATTTTAAGATAAACGTCACTTGGTAATTTAATAATGAATTTATTATTTTTATTATCTATTCCCGCGTACGTTAATATTTTGACAAGTGTGCAGGCTGGTTCGCTACGTAAGACGAAAAGTAATTAAATAATTATTTATTACGTCAATTAAATTTATTTGTGTTCAATATTTACGTATAAATTTAAATTTTTGTTTGTAGACTCGAATAAATATAATTCAGGTCAGGGCAATAGTCAGACACCAGCAAATGATTTTTATAATAATCAAAATTATTTCCAGTAAGTGATAAATTTACTTTTTTTTTTTTTTTTTTTAGAGCAACCGCGGGAATAAATTTGTTGATTATATTTAATATTTATATTTATAGAGACATATTTATGGAGCATTCAAAGCCGCTGGAATTAGAATTCGGTCATGTGTTTGAGACTCCTAGTAAGTGGGAGCAGAGATTTGAAAAAAATGACATTGAAAATAAAAGATTTCAAGGCAAAGTAAGAATATTTATTTTTTGATTCTTCAGCACCCGCGCTGTTTTTTCTTTTTTTTTTTCTTTTTATTTTTTCACCCATCGAGACTAGTTTTGACCGAGATCGCGGTCTAAGAAAATCCATAGAAACTCAGGACTTGTCGATGTACAAGAAAATTTTGAATTCAAAATTTGGATTCCCCATTTTTTTGTTTGATTTAAAATCTACGGTCAGTAAGCAAGAAAATCTGTCATCAGGATCTAGATCATTAATACATTTGTGTAATCCGCCCACATTTTCTATTAGAAGTTTAAAATTTTCCCGCGATTACGAATGCGCTGAAACGCGCGACTTTTATCACGCGGTTATTAATTTTGTTTTACGATTTACGATTTTCTGACGCAGGTGCTGAAGACTAGTATATTTAATTATATTTTTTATAAAAATATGATATATATTTTATGGATTTTAGGTACGATGGGGCAATAATGAGGGCAGTTATGGCGAACATTATTGGGATCTCAATCACAGAAAATAATAAGATGTGTCATTGCTTAATGACGTCAGCTTTTATGTCAATTTATATGACCAAATAAAGCGTTAGATTGTAATAGCACTGGTAGTTTAGTGGTAGAATACTCGACTACATCTAATGTGAGTGACCCAGGTTCGATTCCTGGCCGGTGCAAAGTTATTTTTTTCTTATTAATTAAATTCTGTTGTGATGTTATATTATAAATGATCTAAAATGTCAATTAGATCAATAGCACTGGTAGTTTAGTGGTAGAATACTCGTCCACACATCTAATGTGAGTGACCCAGGTTCGATTCCTGGCCGGTGCAAATTTATTTTTTTCTTATTAATTAAATTCTGTTGTCATGTTATATTATAAATGATCTATAATGTCAATTAGATCAATAGCACTGGTAGTTTAGTGGTAGAATACTCGTCCACACATCTAATGTGAGTGACCCAGGTTCGATTCCTGGCCGGTGCAAATTTATTTTTTTCTCATTAATTAAATTCTGTTGTCATGTTATATTATAAATGATCTAAAATGTCAATTAGATCAATAGCACTGGTAGTTTAGTGGTAGAATACTCGACTACATCTAATGTGAGTGACCCAGGTTCGATTCCTGGCCGGTGCAAATTTATTTTTTTCTTATTAATTAAATTCTGTTGTCATGTTATATTATAAATGATCTATAATGTCAATTAGATCAATAGCACTGGTAGTTTAGTGGTAGAATACTCGACTACATCTAATGTGAGTGACCCAGGTTCGATTCCTGGCCGGTGCAAATTTATTTTTTTCTTATTAATTAAATTCTGTTGTCATGTTATGTTATAAAGGATCTAGAATGCTAATTCTTTCAATAGCACTGGTAGTTTAGTGGTAGAATACTCATTTATTTCTATCCGAGTGACCCAGGTTCGATTCCTGGCCGGTGTGAAATATCACTGGTAGTTAAGTGGAAGAATACTCACCTACTATTTTAATAACCGAGTGACCCAGGTTCGATTCCTGGCCGGTGCAAATTTATTTTTTTCTTATTAATTAAATTCTGTTGTGATGTTATAGTATAAATGATCTAGAATGTCGGTGCGTTCAATAGCACTGAAGTTAGCACACAATTAAAAATTTTTTAATTATTTTTTTTAAACAAATCAACTACAAAAATAAAAAATAAAAAATAGGCACATGTAGAAAATTTAAAAGAATACAAGTGCAATTTTTCAAAATACTTTTTTTTATAATTTGTCGTTCTAAAAAAACTACAAAAATTATTAGATGTCAGCTAACTTCAGTATCATGTAGAATATTCTTCTAGTTTTTCTAAACCAAGAGACCCAGGTTCGATTCCTGGGCTGTGTAAAATATCACTGGTAGTTAAGTGGGAGAATCCTCGTATAGTTTTTTGAACTGAAGGAAAGACCCAGGTTCGATTCCTGGCCGGTGCAAATCAATTCATTACTTTTTGTTGCAGTCCTAATGCTATACATTTGTATGTGTCTGTGTATATTTATATATGCATCATATGTCTAGTTTACTTTTCAAAGAAGGGGCTCGATACGTCAGAATTTACAGAAAATTTCTGCTCTTCCGAAGACTAACTGACGCGTTAATGGATTCGATTATGATCATATTCGAGTTAAGCTATTAATTAAATATATGTCAAGTAGTGCTGGTAGTTCAACGGTAGAATACTCGCCTACATTTGTAAAGAGTGATCCAGGTTCGACTCCTGGCCGGTGCAAATATTTTTTTGTTTTTTTTAACTTCTTAAAAAAGTATTGCAGGCGCACTTTGAAAAACTCAATTAGAAAATTACAAAATATATTTTGTTTTAAATAATATTAATTAATACAACAAATAAATAATAATTTTTGAAAATTTAAGTCAACACTAAAGTTCTTTCCTTTGACCTCCAGTTAAATCAATCATCGAATCAACATGTAGAACTGGGTTATTGGGTAATAATTTGCACCTTAATAATGAATGGAGATTACTCAGTTTAAATTCGGCTCCTCGTAGTCCCTGGTGACATTAATTAGTATAAATTTACTGTATCGTAATTAAATTATTTAAATAAAATAAGTTACTCACTTGTCTCAATTCCTTCTCGACTTCGGGGTTTGTCTTCTTTAGTTTTTTCCTCGCTGAAAATTCCGACAGACTAAAGCCAATTAGTCTTTTCAAAATCTGCATAAAAAAAGTCAATTAAAATTCTATTTCCATCATAAAAAATATGTGATATTATTAATACTGAAAAAATAATTACCGAAGGTGCAAAAGCAACACTAATACTCCCGGTATTATCAGAAACAACTCCTTCCAAGTACCAATCAGAATTCCTTTTCTCAAGCTGCTTAAGCGACACGATGGTGCCTTTTATTTTTTTATCCATTTCCTTACTAACAGGCATTATTTTTTCAATGTCTTTTATCAAGTCATAGTTATCTATTGCAGCAGGACTTGATTTTTTTTCATCAGATAATTTTTTTTCAAAAAAGTTTGTGATTTTTCGTTCGTTTTTCGGATTCGTCTTGGGCGTTTCTTTCCTGGCAGCCTTTGGCGGGTTTTTTGATGGCGTAGCAAACGGTTTCTGCAACAAGATTGAAAAAATTAATTAATTAATTAATTAATTAAACAATACCTTGAATAATTTTTACCTCAACACTTACGGCAACTTTTTGATTTGAAGGACTGACTTTATCATTTTTCATTGGAGATCGACTTACTACGCTACCGGAAAATAACGGAACTGGTTGAGTTTTATCAGTTATTTTAACAGCAGTTTCGCTACTTCCTGTGGCTTTACTACCAAAAGTGTTTGAAGATTTTAAATTGAAAGTACTTTTGGTATTAACAGTCGCATTACTTTTAGTACTATTAGTAACTGTGCTACTTTTCGCATTAGCAGACGTATTCTCTTTGATTTTATGGCTCGTCTCTTCTTTGATATCCATATAATCCATCTCAAAGTCGTCGAAATCTAAATCAGTTGGAAAATCATCGATAGACGATAACCGTTCAACTTTTTTTGCTGAATTTATTTTCGTATTTTCTGGTTCGGCAGCTGGAGTCTCACTACTGCCGACGACATTCAAATTCGTTTCATCAATTCCGATGAACTCATCGTCGAAATCATCAGCGAAATCATTTTCAACCTCTGGAATTGTATCGAAAGCAACAGGAAGACTGTCCAGCATGACACTCTCTCTTCTTTTGGATCCGCTGCTCGGATTGCTTGGAGTTTTGCTTGTCGAAGAAGGCTTGGCATCATTTTTACTGCCATACTTTTTTTCGATCTCCTCAAGTGCGTCGATGTCGATGTCCATGCACTCGTCGAGTGATTTAAGTTCATTATCACCATCATCTTTTGGCTTATCGTTGTACGGATCTGGATTTTCTTCAACTTTTCTGCATTCAAAATAATTATTCATAAAAAAAAATCAAAGATCATTAAAAATTACGGATGGAATAAATAATTTTTGTAATAAAATTCTTACAGAGCACGTGCTAGGACATTTTCAGTTGCGTTTTTAATCAACAGAGCTTCTATTTCACCACCGACATGAGAGCAGTTGTTACTTTCCAACATAATTACTGATCTGCGGCAGACAACCGGTCCCTTGATCATTATTTTGTATCCCGGCAGAATGTGATCCTGTAGAAAATTTTATTTTTAAAAATTCTATCAAAAAAATTGAGCACCTGTAATTTTTATCTAGAAATAAATCAAAAGAACCTTGAGAAAAGGTATAGGCTTGTGTTCTATGGCAGTGACATCTTGGATCCCATCAGTCAGGTACAGATTCATCATCCTCTTGGTCTTGGGCTCCCATGTAGGATTTCTTTCGTTCTCGGTCACTTCGATATTTTCACTAGAAACTTTACGAATCTTCTCCAGTTGTTTGTATTTAGATGTTGATATGTCGTACCCTTTCTCGACCTGTCAGAGCAAATAAAATTAATTTGTTTTTTATAGTCTAGATTCTAGGTGGCCATGATTATTTTTTATTAGAATTCAAGATAAAAAAAAATTACCTGCAAAATATAAACTCCAGGCAATGATGTGACTTTTTGCTGAGCAAGATTTTTTGGTAAACATCCCCGCTGGTTATTTATTTCTCGCAAATCGCTTAAAATCCATTGATCCTTGACAAATTTTACGATTTCTGCTTGGACTGCCTGTTTTTAATTCATAAAATAATATGATACTGAAGTTAGCAGACGTCTAATAATTTTTCGATTTTTTTTTAAGCAATAAATTATAAAAAAAAAAATATTTGAAAAAATTGCACCTGCAGTTTTCTAAATTTTCTACATGTGCATATTTTTATTTTATTTTTTTGCAATTGATTTGTTGAAAAACAAAAATTCAAAAGTTTTTAAATGTCTGCTAACTTCAGGATCATAAAATAATTATATATAAATAACTGATACTTGAAATACCATACGTCTGATAAATTTTAAATAAATAAATACATTAATAAAAATAATGAAATTTAAAAAAATGCGCGTACTGATTTTTTAAATATTCAAATACGAAATTTTAAAATTTTAATTCCACTGACATTTTAATTATTTATTCAAAAATTAAAAAAATTTAAAAGTTTCAATTTAAAAAGATAAAAAAATGACATTTTAAAAAACTTCAAGTCTACTCTTTTCATTTTCATGAATAAATTTAACCTTAAAATGAACTTTCAAATAAATTGATCACTGAGTAATTGATTGTTATCATTAAGTAAATAAATTAATGACTTACTTGTGGATTTACTTCTGTTGTATAATAATCAACACAGTCTTTTAACCAACAATCATTCATCATATAATGCTCGGCATGTAATTGGATTCTCACATTATCAAAATTAAAAGGCATTTTTATATTTATTGTACGCAAATATTCTCATTTATATTAATTATTAAATAAGATTAAAAGTTTGAATTTGAGTAAAAAATATAATTATGGTTTTTACACTGAAGCGCAACAACAATCACATGCTTTTAGTTGTTTGTAAACACGGATAAAAAAAAAAACAAAAGCGCGCCATTTTTAAAATTAAGGGCTTACCCTCTCCCTTCTGAAGCAACGAATGTAAATATATATAGGGTGCATTCGGAAATGCTCTAGCTCTCTAACTCTAGCCAAGTGTTGTCATAAAATGAGAGCTAGATCATTTTCGAATACACCCTAATTAATATAATTATTAAAACAAACAATTTTTAATAAATTGATTAAATTTCAATTTTGAAATTTCGCGCCAAGTTGCCGCTACTGCGCGTCGCTGTATTCGACGTTTAAATTTTTGCAAGGGGGCGGTCGATGAATCGCAAAATCGATTGCTTTGTAATCAACTGACGGTTCGATAGCGGCAGTTAGTAAAATCGAAAATGGCAGCAGTAGTCCAGATCCTTCTTTACGTTTGAATTGAAACTCAATATTGCAGTCAAGTTGTGTAAAATTGTGCAGTGATTGTAAAATTTATTTCAATTGTGCAAAGTGTCTATGGTGTAGTTAAGTGTCGAGTGCTAGTGTAAAGTGTTAAGTGTTCAGTACTAGTGTAAAGTGTTGCGAGTTGCTAATGCTGATGACTTCCAAGTTCCTGAGCAAAATCATCTGGCATCGTCTGGTGGGAAATAGCAGTTAAGTGACGTTTTTTAGCTGCAATACACTTGGAGCAATTTAATTCAAATCTTCAAGTGTATTCGGACACCCTTCTGCATATTATTTCCCCGCCAAGGTTTGTTCAAACATTTGCGTGTTTTTTTAAAAATATTTTTCTATCATATTCTGCCGCCATTTTATTTAGACTTAAAAATTCTAACGATCCTGAAGTTAACAGACAGTTACTAATTTTCGGATTTTTTTTTTCAACAAATAAATTTAAAAAAAAAAAAACTAAAAAAATACACATGTAGAAAATTTAATAAACTATAGGTACAATTTTTCAAAATATTTTTTTTTTATAGTTAATCGTTTTTGAAAAAATTCAAAAACTGTCAGACGTCTGCTAACTTCAGTATCATAACGATCCTGAAGTTAGCAGACCATAAAAATTTTTTTGACTTTTTTTTAACAATTAAATTTGAAGAAAAAAAAAAACTAAAAATATGCACATGTAGGAAATTTAAAAGACTACAAGTGCAATTTTTTAAAATATTTTTTTTTTCATAATTTCTCGCTTAAAAAAAATCAAAAAATTATTAGACGTCGACTAATTTCAGTATAATATCATAAATTTTAATTTTTCTGCAGCTTCTAATAATTTATTGTTCAAATATTTAAATTTACCGCGCTAGTAATAAAAATAACTAATAAAGGGGATTAAAATCTATTCTCCTACCGATTTTCAAACCGATCCATCGATTGTTGGATTTTTTAGACCCATTCAAGCCACCGGACTTGCGGTTTTTCAAATTCTCCGAGGTCTGAGGCTCCTGTAGCTGCCCCTCCGCATTTTAAATCCCGATATAATTTTTTTTCGATGCATGGAAAATAAGGAATTCGGGAATCGGGTAATGGTTTGATTAAAATTTGAAATTTAGTTTAAATTTTTTATTTAATAAATTTATAATTACATTAAAAAAAAAGATAACTGGTAAAAAATAAAATTACACATTCAGATAATAAAACAAAGTACAAAATATAAAAAATAAAATTTTAGTGCATGCACTAATTAACAAAAAAAAATAGTAACATACAAGTGTATAATAAAAATTAACAATTGGATAATTGTTATTATTTATTTTATTATTATTATTATATTTAATTATAATTACTTATTATTTAAAGATAAACGTTATTGATATAATGATAAACTGTTGACGTGACACATTCATTTGGATATAATTATAAATTTTAAATTTAAAACAATTAATTAGTATCGTTAGTGTATTTATTACACGAATCAATTAAACAATTTTTTGATTTTTGTAATTAAAATTAACGTTGCATTATTAAAAGTCGTACATAAAAAGTTAAAAATAAAATATAAAGAGTGAGATATATCATCGATAATTGATAAAAATGTCGATTAAAAAAACAGAGAGCGTAGTATCAAAAATAAAGACACATTATGTTAATAATAATTATTAACGGTAATTATAATAATAATTAACTAAAAAAAGTAATAAATCTTTTACATATCACCATCATTCAAATAGTATGTGACAAATATTAACAGTTTATATTTATTGTGTTTTAGGTATTGTATTGTATTGTATTATATTTATTTTTATTATTATTTTTTTTTGGTTCTTCATAATTATTATACTCGCATTTAATTTTTTAGTAAAAATTATCGTGGAAGTTTCGTATTGAAATGACATCTAGTGAGTTTTTTAATTTTTACCAATGGTTAAAATTTTAATTAAATTAGAGCTAACGGTAATTGTTCTTATTCATTCTCTGAAAAGTTAACGGAACAATTTTTGTTCTATGGTAAAAGATCTAGTACCCAATCAGGGAACTAGTACCTGATCTAGGAATTAGTACCTGATCTGAGAATTAAAAACTGATCAGGGAACTAGTACCCGATCACTCCATGTATTTGTATGTCTGTACTCAGTAAAATTCAGTATATATAGATTAGGGAGCTTCATTTGAAATGAACATTTTTTTTTTTTAGCGGACACAAGAAAATTTTGTTGCTTATGTTGAGAGAAAAATTCCCTGAAAACTTCAGCTATTAATTTTAATTTTAAATACTTTCTATCGAGCATCAAAGTTTTCTCATTTAAAAAGCATGTAAATCGAATAATTTTTTTTTTAAATTACTATAACTTAGCCCGATTTTAGGCTATCGTTTTGAAACCAGTTTTTATTTGTAGAGTAATTGTTGCTTTTCAAAAGTGTATGAAACGGTTTTGGTCTAACTTGATCCATGTCGATTGTATCAGCTCCGAAAGTCAATTTTTCACTTTTTTCATTTATTTTTGTTAATAGTGAAGAAACGGCTCATCTTACAAAAAATATGCATAGGACCAATCTTTTAGGAAATTTTGTCCTCTACAAAATTGCTCATGATACTTATATTGCTAAAGTGCACTGTTCATGAGATACATGCATTTTAACATTTTACAGTAAAAAAGATTAGTACTATAGTAAGCTTACAATTTTTTTTACTGTAAAATGTTAAAATGCATGTATCTCATGAACAGTGCACTTTAGCAATATAAATGTCATAAGCACTTTTGTAGAAGACAAAATTTCCTAAAAGATTGGTCCTATGCATATTTTTTTTAAGATGAGCCGTTTCTTCACTATTAACAAAAATAAATGAAAAAAGTGAAAAATTGACTTTCGGAGCTGATACAATCGACATGGATCAAGTTAGACCAAATCCGTTTCATACACTTTTAAAAAGCAACAATTACTCTACAAATAAAAACTGGTTTCAAAACGATAGCTTAAAATCGGGCTAAGTTATAGTAATTTTAAAAAAAAGTTATTCGATTTACATGCTTTTTAAATGGGAAAACTTTGATGCTCGATAGAAAGTATTTAAAATTAAAATTAATAGCTGAAATTTTCAGGGAATTTTTCTCTCAACATAAACAACAAAATTTTCTTGTGTCCTCTAAAAAAAAAAAAATGTTCGTTTCAAATGAAGCACCCTAATATAGATGTACATATACATGAGTGATCGGGTATTAGTTCCCTCATCGGGTAGTAGGTCTCTTACTTTACTTGTAGAGTAATAGAAAATTTAAAAACAATTTTTTGCAGAGATGACGGATTACAATTTTTGAAAATACAAAATTTTTAACTCTCTGCTAAAGTTCTATAATAGTATATTACGGTTACCTGACCGTTGATCCAAAGACGATTGATCCTCGACATTTGATCCTCGACAATTGATCCTTGCGACGATTGATCCGCCGACAAAATATACTCACAAACATATAAATGTGAAAAATTACGCCCTTTTTTCACTAATTTTGTGTGCGTGTAACAAAAAATATACTCACACACAAATTTTTCACATTTATATGTGTGTGAGTATATTTTATCGGCGGATCAATCGTCGCAAGGATCAATTGTCGGGGATCAGTTGTCTTTGGGTCATCGGTCGTGTCACCGTATATTACACACCTAGGAAAGTAAAGTAAGAAATGTCTCAGATCACATGTAATTTTTATTCAGCTTCGACTCGGTCAACAAACATGTGATCTGAGGCTTTCTTATTTACTTCCCGAGGTGTGTATACTCTTTTTCTCCTCGACGGAGGCGGAAAGCGGCAACTTGGTTTTGCACAGCGGGACGAAAGTTGACGCTTTTCGCCCGAAGGCGAGAAAAATGTTTGAGATTTTCCATTTTTGAGCTTTCAATTTTTATCTGTCCTCTTTATCTGATTAAAAGCTCTAATGGAGACAAATTCAGTCAATTGGTTCTAATCGAAACGCTTACGCCGCACCCTAAGTCCCAATTGAATTAATTAGAGTTTTTACTCTAAAAGTATTTTAAATTGAATCAAAAATTGTTTACCGTCACCTCTGAAGGTTACTCAGAAAAAAAATACTCATATGATCATACATGATTTCCTATATCATATAAAATTAAATATTATCAGATATGAGCAAATTTATTAAAGAATCAGATATTTTCTTCCGCAGTAAAAATGTGGATGGTAAAAATTTGACACTAGATGTCCTCAGTAACTTTAAATCTTTTACTAAAAAATAACCAGCGTGTACTAAAATCGATGATTACAATTGATAAATTAATACTGTATTGCATTTGGTATTCGTCAGTTACTTAATTTAAAATAATTGTTTACTATACGTAATTATTTATCTGTTAATTACAACAAAATAAATCGAAATAAAAATCTTTAGTTTGGAACACGATTTAACATTTAATTCACAGTTTCATTGGTAACTCGAGATATCTACTGGCATTATTACTATTATTGTTATTATAAATTATAATTATTCAATAATTATAATAAAAAATAACTAGTAAATATTTAATTAATAATCAACAACTTAATTTTTTAAAATGGCTTACGATTATCGAGGAAATTATTTTCAAAAAAATTAATAAGTAAAATTCTATATATAATAATAATATATCTAATTATTAAAGATTATTAATAATTAATAATTATCCATAAGTAAGATCTATGATATTCCGTTTGATGGTGATTTTTTTTTATCAGACGAGTTTATTGTTTCGAACATTATAATAATAATTTAATTATTATTCATTTATTTATAATAATAATAATTCATGTTCGTGATTATTATATATTATTATTATTATATTGTTATAATTAAATATCTATATTCACATTCATCGACTTTTTGTGCGCAAAATTTAATACCGAGTTTGATTATTATTATTATTATTATTATTATTTACTTTTAATAAAGTCTCAATCATAAATACAATTATCCAATTACCCACTCGGTAATTCATTTTTTACTTAAATTTTAAGTAATCGTTTACAATCACGACTGGTCATATTTACTAAATTATATGTGATAATTAAAATATAAGTCATTTTTATACGGAAGCTTTACTTTGGAAAAATCTGACTTTAATAAAACGAGACGATTTCAGACGAGGGTAAGATTATTTGACTGAAACCAAACAAATCCTCAGTATATTTTTTTTAACCCTAATCCGGTGTCGCTGTTTTCAGTAACCGTAAACGTTGAACATGGGTCATTAGCGGCCGCCGCTTATTTAACTCTGTTATTCTGTAAAGAAAATCTGAATAAATATGATCCTGAAGTTAGCAAACAATTAAGAATTTTCGAATTTTTTCAACTTCCCGCTAAGAAAATTGAACATTTTCAAAAATTCGGGAAGTTAATGGGCTGAAAATCGGGCTCGAAAATGTATTCACAACCATGTTTTCGAGCCCAAAGAGCTCGACAATAGCAGGAAATTTTAGGGCTGGCCCGCAGGGTCAACCGATAGACCGATTTTTTTTTTTTTTATTATTGATCACTGATCAGTTAACCTTCTTTAGCAAAAAATTGTCTATAAATAAGTCTATTGAATTAACTGAATCTTTCGTCGATTTTTTTTTATCATGTAAAGTAATTTACGAGCCCATAAGACGATAAAAAGAAACTAATTTTTTTGTTTTTGGAACACCCAAATGTATATATATGTATAGAAAATTTTCATTCACAGACCAAGAAGAATACGAACGAAAAACTAATCGTCATCGACATGCCGGATCTCGACAGACGAGAAGTGGAGGCGTCTCGGCCAAGTGGATTTCCATCTGCTGCTGCGAATGTGTCAAAGAACTCCGAGCTCAGTTATTCGAGGCTCGTTCAGAAAATATTGAACTGAAAAGACGGGAAGCTGCGTGCAAAAGCTTCATCGCTGAGCTGGAAAAGGAAATGAAAGCACTACAAAACTACAGGATTGGAAAAACAACGACCAGTACGTCTACAATATTGATAAACAAGACAATCTGTTTTCAACAGATCATCAATCGGCCCTAGCGACTGACGCCTTTAAATCAACTATGGAAAGTTGTCGGTGAATCTCTACCAAATAATTCAATCTATTTTTTGGTAGCGTGCGCAAAGTCACCTCATGAAAATCGGACTATCAGGTCAACATTCGACTTTCTATGCCTCTGCCAATACATAGTTATATACCATTCACATGATTTTAATTATTACGTAGAGAATCGATAAAGTTTTAATTAGAATTATTTTTTTTTTAAAGTTCAAGTTTTATTTCAAAGATAAATTATTTATTGAACCATTAACATTAAATGTTAATGTCTTGATGTAATATAGGACGTACTATATTTCAATTCAAAAATGTAATTATAACTTAATCTAATGACAAGAGAACGGATGCCGAAAGTGTTTTTCACTTTAGAATTTAACAGTTCTGAGATATATATCTTGCCAGGGACACTGCAAGGGGCTGGGCGCGATCTCGTGGCGAGCGTCGAACTACTCCCGCTGCTCATTGGCCCAACTACCTTGGAATTAGTTCCAGTCAACGACGCTCGTGGTTTTAAAGATTTTGACGGAAGTCAACACATGAAACGTTTAAATAATTCCGTCGCATTTTTTCAGCAAATCGATTACAAAAAAATATAAACTAAAAATATGCACATGTAGAAAATTTTGAAAACTACAGGTGCCATTTTTTTTTTTATAATTTACCGTCTAAAAGAAAATCCAAAAATTATTAGACGTCGGCAAACTTCAGTATCATGAATAAATTCGTAGATTTTCTTTGGACTTCTAATTATGAAATAGAGATGTTGCCAGCTCCGAAAATCCCTTTTTCAATAAACATTTTCATCAAAATTCGGAGGTATGTCGGCTGTTTACAGTAGAATATTTCGACACAAACGACCCATGTTCTACCGATTAGAGTTAATTACTTACATTTAATTTTGAATTTAAATGTCTCGAGACCGACGAAATTAAAGGATTTGTAACCAATGCCGGTAAATTTATGATTGAAATAAAATTACACTTAAAAAATCGGGAGTGAATTCAGAGTGATAACGGATTTTATTTAAATTCGAATTCACTCCGTCACAGAGTTACGGAGTTTGAAAAAAAATTACTCCGCATACGGACTGAAGGGGGAGTTTATTTTTCTCTTTTATTTAAATTCGCATTTACTCCAGATTTAATCCACGTTCACTCCGCAAATTTTTAGTGTATGATTTCAAACCTGATCTTCGTCTGAAATCGGCTCATCTCCACCGATTAAGGAACATTGAAACTAATTTCAATGCAGGTAAAAAGAAGGCTGACTTATATGACCAGTTGTGATACCAGACTATTACCCAATTTCTGATATTTGTAAGAAAAAAAAATAATCTTACACGTCCTTTAATATTAATATTTGTCATTTAAATCCGTCAATTTAGCAGTCATGAAATGTCAATTTTAATTAATAATTATTAATAATTAATTATATGCATGTATATCTCGTTAATACTTACAGTATAATAATCAGGTTGACAAAAACATCGCACAGTAAATTTGAGACAAAAAAAAGTTATATAATTAAGACTTTTTTTAGTTAACTTTTAATCATTATCGGAAGATTCTGTTGAACTTTCTGGCATAGAACTAAACCAATTACCTCGGCCGCCAGTGCTCCTAAAAATTAATAACGAATAAAGTTTCATAAAAAAAAGTCAGCTATACTTTTTTACGTCGCCGCTCATTAAATATCAATTAATTAAATTTCCCCGTGTCAAATGCATTGACTTAAAAATCAATCACCCCGATAATAGATTTAATTAATTAATAATTTAATAATTACCTAGTACGCTGGCGAGTACTCGTTGGCAGTGTCAATGAAGTCCTGTAATACTGAGGTGTAATACTTGCGGCAGTTTCTTCAGGTCTTCTGTGAAGTGTCATCGTTTCATGTGGCGACGTCACTAGTTCATCCTCATTATCTAGATAATACCGCGAACCAGTTGCACTTTTACAATTTTCGCACTCACTACGATAGTCGTCAGTGTCGTCGTGCAACGTTGGAAGGACTTGGGAGCTACATGTACACGTTACCGAATCAAAACTACCGTCTTGTTCAGCGCTATTGCTAAACATTAATGATGGCTGAAAAAAATGACAATTATCAATTTTTTTATTCATAAAAAATTTCAAATTTAAATGACTTACCGCCTTATCACGAGCAGGCGTAGTAAAATTATTTTTAGCCTCCGAGGAGGGTTCAGCAGCAAGTCGCTGCTGGTTATCACGTGTCTCTATATGTCCATTGTTTATTAGTGATAAATTGTTGTCATTACTACTGCTAGCACTAGTGCAATTACCGGCATTAGCACTAGCACTAGCACTAGCATTGACATTGACATTAGTGTTAACGTTTGCAGGATTTAATGAAGACGTTGTAGGTCTAGGAATGTGTTCCGTCGATTTAGCATCTTTTGTGGTACTGCTGGTATTTATCGGCAAGACTGTCGGCTGCTGATGATTAACAAAATCACGTCTTAATTTAGCATTACTTGTAGTTAAGGTACGCGGAATAGTACGATGCGTTGATATAGTGTTTGGATTTGGCACTGTCGCTGAAATGGTAAACGCACTTCCTTGTCGAGGTAACGCTGAGTGGCGCAGAGACTCGCGGTAGCTTTGTAAGTGCGTCGGCTCATGAGTACTATGAGTATTATGAGTACTGTGTGTACTGTGAGTAACACTGGAATGTTCTGGTGAACGCTGCTGATTTGTCATGGACACTGGCACCGGTACTGGGACAGTATTTTCATAAATATTTGTCTCGACACTAAAATTTGTTACCGCGGAGCCGCTGTAGTAGCCAGCAGATATATTTTCATCTGCGGGCGGAAGTAATTGCTGGTGACACGGGTGCTGGCTGGGGTTCATTTGTCTCGCGTTGACAGAAGACGATGGACTTGTTGCGTTGTACGCCACGGGAGCTGGTGCACTTGCTGGCAAATTATTTTGCGTCGGAATGGCCGCAGACATCGAGTGGTGCTGGGTTGTGAGGTACGAGTTTGGAAGATTCAATGATGACAAAGCGTTCGGGTTCATTGTCAGCAGAGCCTGCTCGGCACGTGCGGCTGCCACAGCTTCTTCGTAAGGCGGCGGAGCTTCTCCACGTGGAAAATAATTACCCGGGGGTTTCCAGAGCGAGTAACCACCCCCGCAAGCCATTTCGTCCATTTGCATTCCATGTGGCAGCCCTCCACGTTCAAGGTAACCCATGCTTCCAAGACTACGCTGCTCTTCCGTTAGCTCTCGGTTCTGTCTGCCTGCTATGCAAACTTATTTATTGACAAAAATACATAATTAACATTTAATTGTTAGTAATTAATTAGTGTTTGTGTTAATTACCAGTATGAGAAATTAAAACAGAAATTACTAGGGCATTGTACAGTAAAAGAAAATGCTGACTGTCGTTAGGACAAGACCGTAGGTTTTGAAAGAGGAAAAATTTTTGGTAGTTATCTGTAAGTATTTCTCATACATGCCCCAGAGCAAGCGATAAAATCTTTATCCTCTTTACTCACCTCGTATTTTTCTCTGTCGCAATCGATGGATAAGAAAAAAGAGGAGACTCAGGGAGAGAATAGCCGTGATGCAGCTAGCAACCAGCCTCAAACCTAGATCATAACTGGCACTCGAGTCACCATTATTACCCTCTATTCCATCTGTCTTGTCATTCGTCACTGACGACAAAGTGTCATCCAAGCAGATAAACTCGCAGCAAGGTGTTCCAATTCTGAACGACTTGCAGTCCTGCTTAGGTATCGATTTCTATTGAACGTAATACAAATAAATAAATACTTATTTAATGTTACTCATTACGCTTATCACCAGCCAGACAATTGTCTGCCCATGGAACTCAACCAAACAAAAGTAGACTGGTTGTTTATTTAAATACCTGCGACAGCCGACAAATGACAGCTTTGCACCACTTGGGATTCCCATTATCGCATACGCAAAGTGTACAAGGCTCTGGAATGTAATAAAATCCACTGTCATAAGTCTGACCCTGCAGATCTTTGCAGACTCCTCCTCCTCCTTCGACTTCATCTGAAAATTATCAAATTTTTAAAAATTCATTCCTACACAAATTCCTGAAGTTAGCAGACAATTAAAAATTTTTGAATTCTTTTTTTTTACATTTAATTTAAAAAATAAAAAAATGCACATGTAGAGAATTTAAAAATCTGTATGTGCAATTTTCCGAAATATTTTTTTTTTAAATTCAAAAATTATTAGACGTCAGTTAATTTCCGTATCATACAAAAATTTATGATTCTGAAGTTAGCAGACAATTAAAAATTTTTGGATTTTTTTTTTACATTTAATTTAAAAAAAAAAAAACTAAAAAAATGCACATGTAGAAAATTTAAAAAATTACAAGTGCAATTTTTTTAAAAATTCAAAAATTATTAGACGTCAGCTAATTTCAGTATCATGCAAAAATTTACGATTCTGAAGTTGACAGACAATTAAAAATTTTTTGATTTTTTTTTTTACATTTAAATTAAAAAAAAAAAAAACTAAAAAAATGCACATGTAGAAAATTTAAAAAACTACAAGTGGAATTTTTTTAAAAATTCAAAAATTATTAGACGTCAGCTAATTTCACTGTCACACAAAAGTTTATGATTTTGAAGTTGAGGGACAATTAAAAATTTTTGATTTTTTTTTTTACATTTAATTTAAAAAAAAAAATTAAAAAATGTACATGTAGAAAATTAAAAAAACTACAAGTGCAATTTTTTAAAATAATTTTTTTTAAAATTCAAAAATTATTAGACGTTAGCTAACGTCAGTATCATAAAAGTTTAAATAATTTATGATAAAAATTTACCGTAAAGATGTAAAATTACGAATATAGAATAACCAAATAGGTTACATCCTTTAAATCTCATTCTCACGTCGTTATCTCATGATAGTCATAAACTTTTATTTGAATAATAACACCCTGACATCGAGTTGCTTTATTTCCAGCAGAGTTCTGTCATCATTGACAGCTGCACTACTTGCTGTTGATTTACTTTACATGAAGAAACATGAGATAAAAAATAATTTCGGCAGCACATTAACATTAACAATCACTTCTCACTGGCCATTCACATATCAATCGGTTTTATTTAGTGAGTTCAGAAACGCATTAACATCTCGACTGCTCCATTGATGTTATTGATGAAATTCACTAAAACTATTTCAGATAATTATTTTTATTATCTGTAATATTTGTTAATTATTAAATTTTTTTTATGAGTAAATTTAGATCACAGTGCAACAATAATAAGTGGCTTAAAATATATAATAATAATCGATTTATAAATGCGCGGATAAATATATGAGTTAAGTCTAGTAGCTGAGTGCTAGCAGCAGATTATAATAGAACCAGCACAGCCCTACTTCTATTCCTTCCTTCATTCTGTGCTGTCCTATGTATATATATGTATATCATATATATGTGTGCGTGTGTGTGTGCCCCAGTCTTGTTTACACAATCTCACACATTGAGTCCGTAAATTCGTGTGAGTTTCTGACGTCATGAGCCAATAACCAATAGTATGATTTTTGAATTTTGCCGCTAGATAGCGCGCGAAAGTTTGAATTTTAAAAACCCCGCGTTTTAATGGTGATTCTTTTTTTAGTAAAATTAATTTTTTTTAATTAATTTTGAATACTTTTTAATGAAATTAACAAAAAATAATTGATTTCTTATGGATTTAATAAAATGAAATAAAAATAAAATATTTGAAATTTTGAATAAATTGAAAAAGTACAGAGAAAAAAATTTTATCATGACAACTAAATTTTAGTGAGGACAAGAAAATGATTTGATTGCCCATTGCCAATCATATATTTGGTTGTTTTAACTGAATATTTTATAATCCACCAACAAAACAAATTATTAGAAACTATAAAATATTTAGTAAAGATAATTACGCGTTTTGTAACAAGCATAAAATCAAATTGATTACCTGTAGAATTTATAAAGTAGTCATAGTGAAATATATGAGTGATCATTATAGAGAATGAGCTATTATTAATAATTAAATATTATTTTAAAATGACAGAATATTTATTTAAGAGTTAAATGAATGCATATTTAGAAAAATAATTTATTTCCTTCACGTACTTTTTTTCATACTATGGCAAAAATTGTTCAGGAAAAACATTGATATTAAGCATTAATGTTATATTGTAATACAGGATAGCTCTATATTACTGTCAAAAATTTACAGCGGACAACCCGTCCCATACAGTTTCAGTTCAGTTTCAAAATTCTCTTTATTTCTGATTAGGTTGAATAAAAAAAGCTGTTAGTTTTGCTGTTATCTTATTTAAGACTTTTACAAAAATTAATATATAAGTTTCGTTTATATTTTGTTTTATACTTGTAGTTTGTACTTTTTATTTGTGGAAAAATTTGAAAAATAAACCACTTTATCATTTTTGCCGTCCCATTTATTTCATTTCATTTTCATTTTTAAATCTCTTTATTTGTCAGCTTAATGATTAACATACAAGTTTTACAATTGTGATTGCATATTGGTGTTCCCAATTATGAAAATTTTACACTTTGAGTTTATTTATCATGGTATATAACTTATACATATAATTGTATTATTTTGTTTTTTATGAAGTTGAAGGAAAAAGTTGAAAAAACCTTATTAGAATTTACCATCCCATTCACGCTTTAAGTTAGAAATATAATAACTCTGAAATAAGTTTCTTACCAGGGACACTACAACTGGTGGGCGCGATCTAGTGGCGAGCAACGAACTACTCCCGCTTCTGCTGCCTAACACCATAACTTTTAAATCAATAATCATTAGGTTCAAAAATATATTTAATTTTCCGAAGAGAAATTTTTTCTCAGTGTAAAAATTAATTATGAGTAAAAAATTTATGATACCGAAGTTAGCTGACGTCTAATAATTTTTGGATTTTTTTTTAAATCATAAATCACAAAAAAAAAAAAATATTAAAAAAAACTGCTTTTATAGTTTTTTAAATTTTCTAAATGTGCGTATTTTTATTTTTTGAAGTGAAAAATTCGAAAATTTTTAATTGTCTGTTAACTTCAAGATCATAAAAATTTAATGGCGGATAAAATAAATTTAAAATTTAAAAAATAATTTGATTTGTAAAATTAAAATTAACGCATTAATTTCTCATAAAAAAGAAATTGAAGTGTCAATAGATGAATAGTAAAAATAATCAACTCTAACCTTTTCAAAGTTGTCATGAGTTGAATTTATTATTGTCATTATTTTTTTTTGGTTGAAAAATTATATAAAAATTATACAGTATGGAGAATGAAGAAGAAGCGGAAATAAAAAAGGAATCTCTGGAAGAAGAAGTACAGAAAGGAATAATCGATGAAAAATCTAATAATAAAGTATCAAAATTAGCGTCTGACAGTTTGCGATCTAAAAATAAATCTAGAAGAGTGATACCACGTGAGTGCTTGGACAGAGAAGACTGGATAAATTTATTGGCGACTCCGCGGTACTAACTAATTAATTTTCAATATTTCCTCATTAACTATTCACCAAAATAAAAAATTTTCAGGCGCATACGCACTCCCCCTTGCGTGAAAAACGAAAAAAAACGCGTTACTCTAGTGCGAGATAAATTATCAGAACCGCCTCGTCATCGGATAATTTCTACTCTGCAAGACCGCGGAAAAATTTTACCAGCTCCGTTAATTGATCGTCTGATAAACATTTTGGAGTTCGAAGATTCTCTAAGCCCAGAGTAATTAATTCCAGCTTCCTACTGTAGTATAAAATAAATAAATAAATTAATTAATCAATCAATCAATCAATCAACGATTTTTCAGACAAGCAGAAGAATTATTTTTCGATACGACCAAGAAGAAGAAGAAGAATAAATTAAAAACAATAGTGTGTCGCGGCAAAGCGATAAAAGCAGTAGCAGACAGCAGTGAAGACTTTGATAGAGATGCTGTTCTCTGTCAATATAAATTAGCAGAAGCATTAGTGCGAAGTATTCTTCAATGGGAATGCCCGTTACCCCGCGAAGAATTCAAAGACATCGCGGATGTTATGTTCCAACGTTTAAAAGGCGTTATCACTAACGGCACACACTCGGCCTTGGATGAGGACGAGAAAGTGTATCAACAAATGCGAATTATTTCCGAGATCGTGGGCTGCTGGGTCGCGGGAGTCCTCATCGAAGTCGCTCAGAATAACGAACAGCTGCTCAAGGAAGAGTGCGAAGAAAGGAAAAAGGCCGCGGAAGAAGACTCTTATGATGACGACAGCGATAATGTTATCGATGAATATTCAACGGACTCTACTCTGAATTCCGCCCACCAATAAATTACTTACTATTATATTAACTATTTACTCACTACAGATCATTATCTTTTTTTTTTTATTTCATGTAGTGAAAGTCGGGTATATCATTTCTCTCTTGATTTAAAAAAAAAAAAAAAAAATTTAATTATTAATTTTGTTTTTGCTGCGGTAACAGGCTTTCTAGTCTATAATCCACTTAAATTTAAATATTCGCGATATCTGTAGTGTGAATTTAAAAATAAAAGTCGGTGACAGTCTTTGGTATCCACGCTCTCGTTTCCTCATTCGATCGGTATAATATATTATAACGCAAACGTAAAAACGTGTAACGGAATATCTGGTTTCATGTTGTGGAGAAAGCGACAATCATTTTATACATTTAACCACTCATACTGCCGGAAGATATCATTAATACTCTGTACCTATACAATATTTTTACCATCAATAAATTATAATAAAATTTATATTTTATTGACAATAAATAAAATAGTATTCTAAAGAAATGAAAAGTTTTATTTTATTACTAAATTTTACTATTTAATTAAAAAGTCATTTTTTTTATCATTATTACTTTTAGTATCTTATCAAGTATAATTAAAAATAGATAATGAGCTAAATACAAATATATATGAGTATGTTAGTATGGAGCTTAAAGTGAAGCAAAAAGCAGGTATCGAACAACCTAGTTCAGATGTTTATGCCCAAAGCAATATCATAAGTGTGCCAAAGAAAGAGCGGCATGGAAGTATGAGGTAGAGGTAAAAGTTGATGGTGGATATGGAAGTAAAGGTAGAGGTAGAGGTAGAGGTAGAGGAAGTTGGTATGATCGGTGAACTGGGAGTTGTATACTCGGTACTGATTATAAGAGAAAGAAAGAAAGTGCGAGGTATAACGGAGAGAAATTGTAGAGATAGTTTTTAGTCGGTGATACCGCGACCGCTGGTGGGGTTCCATTCCCGCGGAGGTCTACTGCTCGTAGTCTCTGGCCATGACATTGCGCGCGCGCGAACCGCCAACTCCACTTACCTTATCCACCTCGTCCACGAGTAGTGAAAACGTATTGACAGTCTAGCTCTGTTTATTTCCTAGTTGACCATAGTCTTCCTCATTTAAATTAAATGTTTTTAAATTTATTCCGTCAACTTTAAATATTTATTTTAAATTATGTTACGAATATGCTGTGATAATATTTAATCAATAGTTTAAATAGTTTTTTTTTTTTTATCAATGAATCTGCTCTAAGGTAAATATTAAATAAATAAATCATTTTACTAGATAATTAAATTTTTCATCCGCGGATTATTTAAAAATTAATTTTCGTTTATGTAACGCACGTAAATTCATTCAATGATAAGACAATTGTTATATAATTTATATATATTTAGATTAAATAATAAAATTACACAACTAAAAATAAACTTACATTTCTTTTTTTATTGTAACGCATTAATGAGTGTAATTACAAAATTTTTATTTTAGAAATTTCTATACATTTATATACACTAATGAAAAAAATTAAAGGAGCAGAAAATTTTTTAAATTTTTTAGTGATTTTTGTAAGGCTGTAACTTGGTGAAAAATAATCGTATCGAGATTTTAAAAAAAGTTTTTTATAGCTTAAAATCTCTAGTTTTGGTGAATTTTTTTCAAAATTTTTTAAAAGCTCCAGTTATTGCGCAAACATGAGAAATACCGTGAGACAAAAAATTTCTAAATTTTTTTTTTTTTTTCCGAAGAGCCCACGGACCGCGGAAAAATTCTTTCAACTGAACAAATGCATAGCTCGTTTAGCAAATTTATTCAGCTTCAATTTGGTTTTTTTTTTAACCTCGTAGAACGATTTGTCGCAGAGATATCAGCCTTCAAACAGAAAATGATCCTTTTGACTTTGATCATCGATATTTCAGGTACCAACGATCGCACAGAAAGTTGAAGGGCGGCGTTGAAAATTTGAATAAATTCCCTATAAGACCCTGTCATCATTTTTTGGAAAAAAAATTTTTTTTATTTTTAACATCCATTAGAATTAAGTACAAAAAAATGACTTTTTTAGTAAATCAACCGCTACTCTGCAAATATCGATAAAAAAAATAATGTTGCCAGGGACTTTTTTAGCTTAATGTACCTCCAAGACCCCTGTAAATTTTTGCGCAATCATGTTTGCGCAATAACTGGAGCTTTTAAAAAATTTTGAAAAAAATCCACCAAAACTAGAGATTTTAAACTATAAAATGCTTTTTTTAAAATCTCGATACGATTATTTTTCACCAAGTTACAGCCTTCCAAAAATCACTAAAAAATTCATAAAATTTTTCTGCTCCTTTAATTTTTTGCATTAGTGTATTATATATATATATATTGGTTTTGTATGACGGATGACTACTTATCATTCATTTATAACAATAGATTCTTTTATAAAACAATAAAACCCTTCCGCTGATTATTCTAGAAATTGAATGCTAATTTAAATTATACAATAAATTGTGGTGGGAGTTCATTAATAAACATCAAATCACGTTAAATGTACAGCACCGTTATCATTACAGTATCAAAGTTCTACGGTAGTAGATCACTTTAACCAGGTGTTTAAATATTTATTTTTAAAATTTACTCGACTGTTTATTAAATAATTAATTAATTTATTGTTAATTATTTAATTAAATTTAACAGGATGGCATTGACCTGCTGGGAAAAACTGGCATTAGCGGCACTAGCTGCAGTAGGATTACGTATATTACTTCGGCTATCAGTATTTACGTGGAAAAAAATAATAGCACCGAGTCTTGGCCGCGGAATAAACGTCGCGACTCAAGGAAAATGGGCAGTAATCACTGGTGCGACTGATGGTCTTGGTAAAGCTTACGCACAAGCACTTGCAGCTAAAGGCCTGGACATTGTTTTGATATCCAGAACACAAGCGAAATTAGAAGACGTTGCTAAAGAAATCCGCACGAGCTATGGGGTGGAAACGCGGGTTCTCGAAGCCGATCTCACTGAAGGCCAGCCCGTGTACACAAAAATCGCAAAATTAATCGAAGGCCTTGAGGTAATTTTTTGTAAATGTTAAAATTTACATATGACAATAAAAGAACTTTTTTTTAACAGGTAGGAGTGCTGGTAAATAATGCGGGAATGAGTTACGACCATCCGGAATTATTTACAAATATTACGGAAGAAACTATCACGAACATTTTACAATTAAATGTGGCGGCGACTACCGCTATTGCCCGAGCGGTACTTCCGGGCATGATGGAACGCCGTAAAGGTGTAATTATAAATATAAGTTCTACGGCAGCAGCTATTCCGAGTCCTTATTTGTCTGTTTACGCTGCGAGTAAAGCGTTTGTTGATAAATTAAGTGCCGACTTGGCGGTCGAAGCCGCGCCGCGTAATGTTACGGTCCAATGTGTTCTTCCGGGTCCAGTTGCTACTAAAATGTCCAAGATAAAGTATGTCAGATATTTTTTTGTGTAATATTTTACCCAGGGAAAAATAACCGGGTAATTTATATTTACGGTTATTTTGCCCGCCGGTTATTTTACTACAGATGGAAATTACACGGAGAAATGATTCTTGTTGTCTATTCTATTGCTATGCTATGGTGTCATTGCAAATCCGGACCATGTTGGTCACCTACACAGAAAAAAAGAATTTCTTGGCGCAAGAAATATTTTGTATTATGAATTGAAGACAAAAATTTTTCTTGGCTCAAGAATTTTTTTCTCGCCTAAAAAATTTTTTTCTTGTTCCGAGAAAATTTTTTCTTACCCCAAAAAATGTTTTGTTTTCACTTTATAATACAAAAAATTTCTTGGGTCAAGTAAAAATTTTCTTAGAACAAGAAAAAATTTTTTGCGCCAAGAAATCCTTTTTTTCTGTGTACGGAAATAAACACATGCGAAAATTACTATGGCCACAGTAATTTTCACCTCAAACGCGGGTTCAAATCCCAGTGAAGTCGAAATAATTTTTCACACACAGTGTGAGGTCTTTTGGTTTTAAGATTTGTCCCGGCCGACCTTTGAATTTGATTTGGTTTAAAAAGAGATTTTGAATTCGACAAAATTGGCGGGAAATGGGATTGCCTGAGACCCAATAGCATTTCAAACAAGAATAATTTATCCGTCGCAGTTTAAATTATTTTTCACCATACCCGCATCGAAAGTTTAAATTCCTGCCCTGCTCATAGAAAAGGAAATCGTTCTTTTCATATACGAGCAAAAATTTAAACTTTCAGCTGCGGGTCTGTAAAAAATCTTATACACACCAGAAGGTAGGACCAATTCGCGTGTTTTCCACCCTGCATACACGGGTCAGAATGTCCTACTTTCCTCCCTAGGTGTATAATATACTAATTAATAATTCTAATTAACAGAAAAGCCTCATGGATGGCACCGACACCGGAAAAATTCGTCGAAGCCTGTTTGAAAACAGTCGGAATAGAGTCAAGAACGACTGGATATCCGCCTCATTGTTTAATTATCGGAACAATAAATGCCTTGCGATGTGTTTGTGAGAAAGGTGCTATTTGGCTGGTATCAAGGACAATGTTAAACGTTCGCGGTCGCGCGCTGAAGAAAAAAAAACAGGAACAAGACTCCAGTACACACGAACATATAACTGATTTACCATCCAGACGAGAAATTCCGGTTGAGTGATATTTTAATCATTCGTTTTTTTCTGTTTTACTATTAACTTTTACTATTAATAAAATATATCTTGTTATATAGTTGTATGGGTTCGTTTTTTTAGCAAACTTTACCATCTTTATTTAATACTTAATCACTTATCATCATTGTCATTGTCATTAATAATTTATAACTTATTACTTATCGCTACTTACAACTCGCTACTTAACTAACCCGATTATTTTTTAGCTGATTTATATTTTTTTTTGTACTTTGTTGCAGTGTGTCGTATTAAATGCAGGCGAGTGAACATATATCATTGAATATTCATACATAATAGTGCCAAAGGTCGACGACGTGCTATATTATTCATTAGCTTCATATGTATAATGCATATAATCATACGTCATTGATTTGCTTATTTGAATTTATTATTTTTTTATTTTTTTTAAACACATTGTTTCATTCATTCAATTAATATAAATATTTTTATACTGTTACATAACTATTGTTCTTATTTTAATTGTTAGTTAATAGTAATAGAAATAATAATAATATTTAAAGAACAAGGAAACTTATTTACCGCTGTGTAAAACTGGTTTGTTTATATAAATTAATTAATACAGACGTTATATATGATAATAATTTTTTTCTTTATATAGTGGAAGACAGGATGCGTTGTGGCAGGGTCTAATTTTATTAAGTATTATGTTACGAAGGTAAATTAATAATGGAGGATAATTATAGATCGATAGTTATGATAAATCATGATCTAAGTCGAGGGAAAAAATTAATGACGGCTGATGGTCAGCAACAGATATTTATTTTAATTAAATCAATACATTTTTTGAAATCACCATGAGCGTTTTTTTATGATGTGTGTTAGACTTTTGTAGGCTCTTTCTTTGATGAGCAAGGAACTTTTTCGTCACCGTAGGCCTGAAATATCGGATATTTTTTAACTTTGAGATTTATTTAAATTTTACACTAAAAAATCGGGAGTGAAATCGGATTTTATTTGAATCCAAAGTCACTCAGTCACTTGGAGTTTTGGAATTTAAAAAAAATGACTCCGCATACGGAGTAAAGGGAGAATTTTTTTCAGGAGTGGTCTGGATTTTATTTAAATCCGGGTTCACTCCGATTCGGAGTTTTAGAATTAAAATAAACTCCGCTTCAGAGTAAATTTCACTCCTAGAGGAGTAAATAAATAAACAGTCATCCACTCCGGATTTAATCCGCGTTCACTCCGTAATTTTTTAAAGTGAATTATGCTGTCGACTAAAATTGGAACAAGAAGTTGAGTCACCACCCTGATTAAACAACTGAATTCGAGCGAATTAAAAATTTTAATTCTGTTATATTCTGTCGAATTCTGCAAAACAGAATTCAACTGAATTGAAAATTTGAATTTGAATTAAACAGAATAAAACCGATTTAAAAATTTCAAATTCGTTTTAATTCAGTTTAATTCGGATTCAGGACCAGAAATCGGAGAATTATTTTCGAATTAAACCGAATAGAATTATTTAAATTTGTTTTAATTTGGACAAATTCTGTTTTTCCTGCCGAATGAGACAGAATTCATTTTTAAGTTAGGTACCGAATTAACAGAATTTATCTGAATTAAATAGAATTAAAAATTTAATTCTGTTTATTTCGATCGAATTCAGTTGTTTAATCAGGGCAAAAAATTACCATACTGTACTATCCCTGGTGGAAATTTTTCGGACTTTTCGCTGAAAAACTTTGAAAAAGTTTTTAGAACTTTAGAATTGAGTTTTTCAGAGAAAATTCCGAAAAATTTCCACCAGGGATAATTATTATTGTGAGCCTTTGAAAATTTTTAATTCTCTACTATAAAACCTATTTTAGACAAATAGTTTAAATTTCCACTACAATTTATCAATAAGTTTTAACTTTATGACATTTTAATACCGCGGCGTACTAATAATTTGACGACTCAATTTCCTGTTTCAAGCTTCGTCGACAACATAATAAAAATACGTATATCTAAAAATATTAACTTTTTTCATTGAAGATGCACGACGACGTCTACTAGAAGGCGTCATAAATTTCCCTGCCATGTCTTGTACGGTTTTGTAGAAATTTTGCGCCATTTCAGGAGCTTTGGCAAACAGTTCTTTTCCAGCATTCATAAAACCTTCAGCTACTTTTTTCATAGCGGACGCTGCTTGGTCAAAACCAGGTATTTGTCGGGTCATCTAATTAATTCATTTATTTATTTATTTATTAAGTAAGTTTCGTTTAAATGCACGGGGCAGCTGAATAAATAAATAATAAAACTTACGCGGTGTAATTCCACTTGAGACCGAGCATCGACAGACTAAAAAATATTAAGTTTTGTAACATTTGACATAACAGTAAATTTACCACTTTTATTTTTTTTCGCGCGAAAATTCAAAAATTTGAATTTATTAAGAAATTACAGTTTCAAAATTTACAATTATCGTTTATGTAATCTCATATATATAATATATAATTTATATTTGCGGTTATTCAGTCGACCGGTAATTTTACCACCGGGTTAGTCGTGTTACCACGAAAATGTAAATATATATGAAATACAAAAAGTAAATGAAATAAAAAAATTTAACCTGGATTTCATTAAAAGAAGGGACAGCACGACGACTTCTATTAGAGTGACCTCCCATTTTCTCATGGATTTTCTTGCCCATTTCATGAGCTTTTGCTGCCATATCCTTTCCATGATTCATCCCATTTTCACTCATGTTTTTCATAGCCGACATTCCTTGATCCATACCAGGTCCTTTGCCAGACCTTTCGAACGCTTGGCGAGTTATCTAATAAATTAATCAATTAATTAATTAATAAATTAAATAAATAGTTAATTTGATAATCAATCAATAAAATTTTTCTTACACGATGCAAAACAGATTCAGTGTACTGAGCATTGACAAGCTAAAAAAAATCGGTATTAAAATTTAAAAATATCTACAAGTTAAAAAGTCTATTGAAAAGCGAATCCTACCAGTCCACTGCAGAAAATGATAAATAGCACCGACATATTTGTGGAATTCATTTTGTCACACAAAAATGAAGACTTTGGTCCCTCTGGGCTTACTGTGGTATCTTTTGGCCTGAACTTGTCATTTTATATGAAGCTACAAGTCCAATTAAAATATAACGTGAAGATAATCGGGTGTTTCTGAATGGCAAAAGATTTTCATCAAAATTATTTATTTTTAGATCCAGGAAATGATAATTTATTATTCTTATTTATTGTAACGAATACAATAATTTATTTTTTGTTAAATATATATAAATAATTACCTTAATTACCTAGTTTCTAGATTTAATTATTTAATATATATAATTATGTAACAAATTATGGATCATTATTTTGAGTAATTAAAATGTATACAAATTAGTGTATATTTTTTGTTACATAACTATGGTAATTTTTTAGTAATGAGATATTTAAATTAATAATTTTTAGAATTTGAATTAAAAATTATTTTTCGTGTAATAAAATTAATAATTAATGCGGACATATTATTTGTACTGTGATACTTTTTTTAAAATAATTATTAGATCCTATAAATATGTAAGGATTTTTTAATTAAACAAAAAATTCATAAATAATTAATTACTTATATTTAAATTAATAATTTTTTGAATTTGAATTTGAATTAAAAATTATTTTTCGTGTAATAAAATTGAAAATTAATACGGACATATTTGTACTGTGATACTTTTTTTTAAAAAATAATTAGATTCTATAAATATGTTAAGATTTTTTAATTAAACAAAAAATTCATAAATAATTAATTACTTACATTTAAATTCATAATTTTTAGAATTTGAATTAAAAATTATTTTTCGTATAATAAAATTAATAATTAATGCGGACATATTTGTACTGTGATACTTTTTTAAAAATAATAATTAGATCCTATAAATATGCAAGGATTTTTTAATTAAACAAAAAATTCATAAATAATTAATTACTTATATTTAAATTAATAATTTTTTGAATTTGAATTTGAATTAAAAATTATTTTTCGTGTAATAAAATTGAAAATTAATACGGACATATTTGTACTGTGATACTTTTTTTAAAAAAATAATTAGATTCTATAAATATGTTAAGATTTTTTAATTAAACAAAAAATTCATAAATAATTAATTACTTACATTTAAATTCATAATTTTTAGAATTTGAATTAAAAATTATTTTTCGTATAATAAAATTAATAATTAATGCGGACATATTTGTACTGTGATACTTTTTTAAAAATAATAATTAGATCCTATAAATATGCAAGGATTTTTTAATTAAACAAAAAATTCATAAATAATTAATTACTTATATTTAAATTAATAATTTTTTGAATTTGAATTTGAATTAAAAATTATTTTTCGTGTAATATAATTGAAAATTAATACGGACATATTTGTACTGTGATACTTTTTTTAAAAAAATAATTAGATTCTATAAATATGTTAAGATTTTTTAATTAAACAAAAAATTCATAAATAATTAATTACTTACATTTAAATTCATAATTTTTAGAATTTGAATTAAAAATTATTTTTCGTATAATAAAATTAATAATTAATGCGGACATATTTGTACTGTGATACTTTTTTTTAAAAAATAATTAGATTCTATAAATATGTTAAGATTTTTTAATTAAACAAAAAATTCATAAATAATTAATTACTTACATTTAAATTCATAATTTTTAGAATTTGAATTAAAAATTATTTTTCGTATAATAAAATTAATAATTAATGCGGACATATTTGTACTGTGATACTTTTTTAAAAATAATAATTAGATCCTATAAATATGCAAGGATTTTTTAATTAAACAAAAAATTCATAAATAATTAATTACTTATATTTAAATTAATAATTTTTTGAATTTGAATTTGAATTAAAAATTATTTTTCGTGTAATAAAATTGAAAATTAATACGGACATATTTGTACTGTGATACTTTTTTTAAAAAAATAATTAGATTCTATAAATATGTTAAGATTTTTTAATTAAACAAAAAATTCATAAATAATTAATTACTTACATTTAAATTCATAATTTTTAGAATTTGAATTAAAAATTATTTTTCGTATAATAAAATTAATAATTAATGCGGACATATTTGTACTGTGATACTTTTTTAAAAATAATAATTAGATCCTATAAATATGCAAGGATTTTTTAATTAAACAAAAAATTCATAAATAATTAATTACTTATATTTAAATTCATAATTTTTAGAATTTGAATTAAAAATTATTTTTCGTGCAATAAAATTAATAATTAATGCGGACATATTTGTACTGTGATACTTTTTTTGAAATAATAATTAGATCCTATAAATATGTAAGAATTTTTTAATTAAACAAAAAATTCAAAAATAATTAATTACTTATATTTAAATTCATAATTTTTAGAATTTGAATTAAAAATTATTTTTCGTGCAATAAAATTAATAATTAATGCGGACATATTTGTACTGTGATACTTTTTTTGAAATAATAATTAGATCCTATAAATACGTAAGGATTTTTTAATTAAACAAAAAATTCATAAATAATTAATTACTTATATTTAAATTCATAATTTTTAGAATTTGAATTAAAAATTATTTTTCGTGCAATAAAATTAATAATTAATGCGGACATATTTGTACTGTGATACTTTTTTTGAAATAATAATTAGATCCTATAAATATGTAAGAATTTTTTAATTAAACAAAAAATTCAAAAATAATTAATTACTTATATTTAAATTCATAATTTTTAATTCGACAGCCGGTAAAATAAATTTCTAAATTAGCATCCAAATGGTAAAATGTTTTATACAAAAAAAAAGTCTGAACTTTGTTTCTGGCAATAAAAATATAAATAAAATATTATGATAAGATTATTTATTTTTCTGTTTTATAAATTAAGTAATTAAATTATTTATAAAAAACAAAATGGCTTCTGGTATATTGAGAACTCCTAGAATAATAAATGTACAGCCAACAAAAAAACACACTGCCAGTTTATTTATTTTCCATGGCTCTGGTAATTACTTAATTCAATGATTTTTTTTTTTTTTTTATTATATATATTTATTTTGTTAATACCAATAAATTATTTTATTTTTTTTTAGGAAGTACTGGGAAGGATATGAAGGAGTGGATAGACATATTGACTAGGGACGAATTTAAATTTCCTCATATTAAAATTATTTACCCAACCGCACCAGCTGCACCTTACACACCATTAGGGGGAATGGTGATAATTTATTATTATCATTATTAATAATATAAAATAAAAATAGGAATTGGTTCAATTGAATTTATTTTTAGCTGAGTAATGTCTGGTTCGATCGTAATCAAGTGAATATTAAAGCGCCCGAAAATAAAGAATCAATTGATGCGATAGCTAAAGCAACATCAGAACTGATAAATGATGAAATAAAAAACGGTATCCCGGAGAGCAGGATTGTCGTGAGCGGATTTTCGATGGGTGGTGCCTTGGCGATGTACATGGCGTATAATTACCGACCATCGCTGGCTGGTTGTGTTGCTATGTCATCATTTCTTAATGAAAATTCACTAGTCTACGAGGTATTTTTGACTTGGTGACCCGAGTAGCACAATTGGCTGTGACATCTATAGAATAGAGAAATATGATCCTGGAGTTAGAAGACAATTAGCAATTTTTGATTTTTTTTTCAACAGATAAATTTGAAAAAAAAATAAACTGAAAATATGCACATGTAGAAAATTAAAAAAACTATGAGTGCATTTTTCGAAATTTTTTTTATTTTATAGTTTGTCGTTTTTAAGAAAAACCAAAAATTATTAGACGTCGATTAACTTCAGGATCATGACAGAAGTTGAGGCTGTTTTTTTATGATCCTGAAGTTAGCAGACAATTAAAAATTTTTTGATTTTTTTTTGAACAATTAAATTTGAAGAAGAAAAAAAATTAAAAATATGCACATGTAGAAAATTTTAAAAACTATAGGTGCGATTTTTTAGTTTTTTATTTTCTTCAAATTTAATTGTTCAAAAAAAAATCAAAAAATTTTTAGATGTCTACTAACTTCAGAATCATGTTTTTTTGACATTGATCAGAAATTTTGTCTGTATTAAAAGACTTGACACAAGTGACGACAAAAAGTAAATTATTAATAAGTCATCTAAAGAATTTTTTAACTGCAATGATTTTTTGTAAGACGGGAAAAAGAAGACAAATTTCCTGTGAGTCCGACACAGAAAAGAAAATTTCTTGGCACAAGAAAAATTTTTCATTACGAAGTGAAAATAAAAATTTTCCTTTTTAATTTATAATGAAAATTTTTCTTGGGGCGGGAAAAATTTTTTGCACCAAGAAATCATTTTTTTCTGGGCAGGATCAACATCTGTATGTCTTATTTACATAAAAAAAATGGCTTTGAAACAATAAAAAAAATTTATTGACCTTTTAAAAGACATCTTAGTCTCTGTGCTACTTGGGAACTTAGTAATCCATTTACCAGATGATTAATTAATTAATAAATTTATTTATTTATTTTACAGGCTTTGAAAAATAATATCAAAACACCTCCGCTGTTACAATTTCATGGACAGGATGATTCACTTGTGCCTTTTTCATGGGGAGAAAAAACTCATAATAATTTAAAAAAATTAAATGTCAATTGTAAATTAATACCAGTACCTAATATTGAACACGAAATAGTTAAGTCTGAAATAGAACAATTTAAAGAATGGATTTTAAAAATTATTCCTGATGTATAATTTGTGATTAATTTTTTTCAAATATTTTTATTATTAAAATTAGTAATAAATATTTTTTAATTATTTTACAATCAATGTATAAATATTTTTAAAAAATCCCCCAATTGACACATAAATATTCGGCCCTAAAATTAATTTTTTAAATTTAAGATCGATAATAAATTTTTACAAGTTTTATAAAATATTTTTTTATCAATAAATCTGGGGCATTTTATACGAGCACTTAAAGTTAAATAGAGCAAAGTGTCAATAATTGGTACCTTGTAAATAATAATTAAGTTCCCTACTCTACATATATTTTGTTCTCTGCATAAATGTCCGCATAATTAAAACAATCAATAGTCAAAATCTTATACAAATTTTATTCTTATAATTTTTGAATCCGCCTCGCCCTTGAACCAAGAGAAGATTTAATTATTTTTAGAATAAATAAAAACTATTAATAGCAAAAATAAAAAATAACATCCAGCAAATCTTATTATTCATAACTAAAACCCAAACTCGATTAATTAATAAATTTATTAAAATACTAATTTACGTAATGGCACCGAGCCTCTAAATATTTAGTAAATTTAAAATTAATTTATTTTAAAGTCCATCCAACTTCACCGTGATCGTGACTTGAAATCCATCGCGTAAAACAATGACGTCATTCCTCTAGTAGACCTGCATATATATAAGAATATACATATATAATAAACCAGCTCAAGTCCTTTTTAATCAATTTAATTTGAACTTTTGTCGTTCGCCAGGATGCCGATCAATCTGTGGCTGTTACTCCCATCCGTCTTTCCTCAGATTTATGTCCTCGGAAAAATTAACGTTTTCCCAACAACGAGAGGTCACGCTAAAAAAAAAATCCACAGCCAGGGTACGACAGGGTAAAAGTAAGACGACCCCAGACAAAATTACGTAGTTGGCGTTGCGCATTGGCGCAGTTGGTCTACACCCCCGACACACATCCTCGTGGGGGCTCGTGCTCTACGTGGGGGCTATACCTTTCACTTTTTTATCTTTATCGCGCCCTCGCAGTCGACATTAGTTTTGATCTCGCATTATAAGACTCAATCCTTCGTCCAAGTGAAGTTTTCATTCATAAATTTAACTTTCCGTACTTAGACTTCATACGTAAAATCAACTTTACTTTAAAATAAACAACTGTTTGTTCAAACAAGTTATGAAGCTCCAAAATATGATATGTGATAAATTTAAATTCGCTTGTATCCGCGATTCCAAGTTACTCACTGGTATTTTCTTTGTACCGAGAGACTCAAACTACCGTAAACAATTTTGTATGTTATGGTTTTAATTACTTTTATGTCAGTAATTTAATTTTTTTAGTGGAGAAAAATTATTTATTAATAAATAAAATATTTTTTAAATTAAACTTCATTAAATGTCAGTCTTAAAATAACTAAACAGTTAATACTGTACGTTTATCTTTTAAATTTATTCGTTGACGAGGAAAATCAATATAGAGTATGTGTTAAAAATGGATCAAATAAACTCAACTAACGCGCGGAATATTTTTAAATCGCTATAAATTTGTTAATATTATTATTATTGAATAGATAATCTGTGATATTTAAAAGTGAACAAAGTGATAAACGTAATATTTTATTGAGCAACTATAAATTTCTATTGTATTTTATTTAATTGTATTGAGTAATGATGTGATAAAAAATTACTTATTCCAGTTGAATTAACGGGACAATCTATTGCTTTTGTTACAAATTATAGATATTTTTAAATCTGGATATTTAACTCGCTATCAGTTTAACTGTTGGTTTTATTTATTTATTGTAATAAATTACGGACGGTAATTAATTAATTTATTAATTAATGTTGTTTGTAGTCAGATGAATTACTGAGTGAAAAAAAATATTTTGAATGACTCGTCCGTCAAATAATTTTCAGTACCCTAAAATAAAGCGTAAGTTTTTATTAATTATTAATTAGCAATTTAATTAATTATCAAAAATATACGGAAATATTAAGTCAATAACTTTTGAATTTTTTTTAAAACGATAAGTTGTGGAAAAAAAAATATTTTAAAAAATTCCACCTGTAGTTTTTTTAATTTTCTACATGTGCATTTTTTTTTTTTTTTTTTTTTGTAATTTATTTGTTGAAAAAAAAAATCCAAAAATTTTTTAATTGTGTTTACTTCAGAATCATGAATTTTGCCGACGTCTAATAATTTTTGAATTTTTTTTAAAACGATGTTATAGAAAAAAAAATATTTCAAAAAATTCTACCTGTAGTTTTTTAAATTTTCTACATGTGCATTTTTTTTTTTTTTTTTTTTTGTAATTTATTTGTTGAAAAAAAAAATCCAAAAATTTTTAATTGTGTTGACTTCAGAATCATGCATTTGGCCGACGTCTAATAATTTTTGAATTTTTTTTAAAACGATAAGTTATAAAAAAAAAATATTTGAAAAAATTCCACCTGTAGTTTTTTAAATTTTCTACATGTGAATTTTTTTTTTTTGTCATTTATTTGTTGAAAAAAAAAATCAAAAAATTTCAAATTGTGTTTACTCCAGAATTATGAATTTGGCCGACGTCTAATAATTTTTGAATTTTTTTTAAAACGATAAGTTATAAAAAAAAAATATTTCAAAAAATTCCACCTGTAGTTTTTTAAGTTTTCTACATGTGCATTTTTTTTTTTTTTTTTTTTGTAATTTATTTGTTGAAAAAAAAAATTCAAAACTTTTTAATTGTATTGACTTGAGGATGATTGAGATTTTAAATGAAATTTATTTAAATTAAAAAAAAAAATTGGAGGAATAAAAAATAAAACTTTCTCTGGTGGATTAACACCCATGTGATTTCAAAAGCAAACACAACATTCACATTCGCACATCGATTTAAAAAGTATGTGACACATGTGGAAAAGAAAGTGAAGGACTTTTGAAGCGTTGACCAGTGAAAATATCCGTTGAATAACAATTTATATGATAATTATTACGTAAAATTATTATGATGGCTTGTATACAAGTCATTTTATTAAGTAACTCCTTAATTTATTTAAGGAAAAGATTTATAGAACCAAAGATTGAGTGGCGCAATAGCTAATGAATTTTTTTTTTATTTAAAGGAGAAATGACCGGTGACACGGGATTTGGTCTTGGGGTCGGAGTGGCAAGTGGCTCAGGACTTGCTGCAGCACAACAAGGTCAGGGTGTTGCAGCCTTGCTGGTGATGCTGGCCGTTCTCTGCTTTATATTTGCGTACTGCTGCTGGGGCGCGCCTTTCTGCCGATCTCTCTGTCGCAGGCACTGCTGCTGTCGACTGGAGGATCCGGAGCTTGACCCGCGGTTTGGTAACAGCGATCAAGCGATGGTTGCTACTCCGACAATTATTTTGTTACCTCACGGTAGAATGCTGGTTGTTGATGGAAATATTTTTAGTCAATTTCAAGCTGATACTACTGGTAAAATTTATTATTATTAACGCGGAGCAGATGACTGTCTATTTATTTAATCCCCTCACAGTGAAATTCACCTCAAGGGGAGTTGATTTTTATTTTAAAACTCCGAATCGGAGTGAATGCGGATTTAAATAAAATCCGTGATCACTCCGAATTCACTCCCGATTTTTTACACTGTATTGTAATTATTATTATTATTATTGTAGCCGAAAAATTTCATAGTAAATCAAGTACTCTGACTACCATCCAATCAAGATTTGGACTAGAACCAAAAATTTTATTAATCAATATGATACTGAAGTTAGCCGACGTTTAATAACTTTTGGATTTTCTTTGAGATGGTAAATTATAAAAAAAAAAAAATTTGAAAAAATTGCATCTGTAGTTTTTTAAATTTTCTACATGTGCATTTTTTTAGTTTTTGTTTTTTTTTGTAATTTATCTGTTGAAAAAAAAAATCCGAAAATTTTTAATTGTCTGCTAACTTCAGGATCATTAATCAATAGACAAATATTTTTCAAAAATTCGTTTAAAAAAAAACGCAATTTAATTTTTCTTTCTATAAATTAACTCCGGAAAATTTAATTTTGAATTTTTAAAAAAATTTAATCTTTAGACTTTATAAAAATTAACGATACTGAAGTTAGCCGACGTTTAATAACTTTAGGATTTTTTTTTAGATGTTAAATTATAATAAAAAAAAATTTGAAAAAATTGCACCTGTAGTTTTTTTAATTTTCTACATGTGGATTTTTTTAGTTTTTATTTTTTTGTAATTGATTTGTTGAAAAAAAAATCCGAAAATTGTCAGCTGTCTGCTAACTTCAGGATCATTAATCAATAGACAAAAATTTTTCAAAAATTGGTATTAAAAAAAACCCAATTTAAATTTTCTTTCTATAAATTAACTCCGGAAAACTTAATTTTGAATTTTGAAAAAAATTTAATCTTTAGACTTTATAAAAACTAACGATACTGAAGTTAGCCGACGTTTAATAACTTTAGGATTTTTTTTTAAATGATAAATTATAAAAAAAAATATTTGAAAAAATTGCACTTATAATTTTTAAAATTTTCTATATGTGCATATTTTTAGTTTTTTTTTTTTTTTATAATTTATCGTTTGGAAAAAAATTCCAAAAATTATGAGATGTCCGTTAACTTATGATCCTGAAGTTAGCAGACATTTAAAAATTTTTGAATTTTCGTTTTTCAATAAATCAACTGCAAAAAAATAATATAAAAATATGCAAATGTAGAAAATTTTAAAAACTACAGGTGCAATTTTTTCAAATAATTTTTTAAAATTTTTTATCGTCTAAAAAAAAATCCAAAAATTATTAGACGTCTGCTAACTTCAGTATCATGTTAACTTCAGGATCATAAAAATTACTTAGATTTTAATTAACTTTCGCTTACTGTCAATAGTCAATAATTTATCGCAGCTTAAAAATTACTTAAATTTTTTTTTCAGGCCTAGACCTAGTGGAATTGGGTGAAAATGTCTTAAGAGCACAACGTAACTCTCGATACGTAAATCGTCATCATTTGTCGCACAATAGCCAAGGGAGTATGTTAGAAATGGACGCGGAAACTCCAAGTAAAGACAGCATTGGATCTGTCGGGTGTTTTCCACCGCCGACATATGAAAGTATTTACGGTAAAGAGGAAGGCGATATGCCGCCATCATACTCAGACATTATTTTACACAGGTATTTTAAAATAATCCAAAACAAAACCAACATCTTCCATAATATAAATCCTACTACATAAAAAAAATTTTAAACTGCCCACAGATTTGCGAATCTCCCTTACGAAATAGATTTGCAAGATTACTGCAACGACAAAGAAGAAATAGAAATGCGTAGTCTCGATAATTGCTCACATATCATAACGAATCCAATGAACACTGTGACTTATCATCCTTACGCAACGATAACGTCATTTTCAAGTCAAAATTATTCCCGTAATCTTACGATAAATAATAATTCAAGGCACAATCAACCCGGGACAACGACCGACAGTTTTTACATTGAAAACGAACTAAATAATATTTACACGATAAACAGTAACATAAATAATAACAATCAACAAAATGAAAACATAAATAATAATAGTAACCCGACCAATGATAGAAATTTTTACGTAATGACCAATGGAAATCTCTATCGTCAAAACGCATCACGTGGATTTATTTCAAATGAAGAATTGCACAGACACTTCAGTGATACTAATAATTTAAGCAATTTAAGTGTCGCATTGTCCAGTGAGACTGTTGACACTCGAGCGCAGACTGCGATCGTTGATGTCAATGCTACTGAAAGGCGGGCTGCTGATGAAACCGCTAGTGGAGTAGACAATTTAAATAATTCAAATTCTAACTCTAACTCTAACTCTAATTCTAATCCTAATCATAATTCAAATTCTAATCAAGTTGTCAATGTAATTAGTGATAACGTTAATCCAAATGCACGCAATCATCCTGAGAATGGAGCTAGAGCTAATCAGAGACGTGATAGACACCGTGATATTGATATGGACGAAGAGAATAATAATTTTGTAACACTTGCTGATATTCGTGAAAGCCGCGTGTGATTTGTAATTATAAACTGTAATAAATAATAATAATAATTGTAATGTATGATAATAAATATTGCTTTTGATAGCAGCACTCTGTAATATTTTCGAAGCCTTTTGTACCTTAGATCGGAAAAAAATGTTAAGTAAAAACTCTACTGGATCTACCCTGATAGAAAAGTTGGCGTCAAACTAACAGCCGCAATTAGACGTTAAGTTGGTAATCCATAAGTTGACGGAAAGTTGCTTTCAATTTTCTCAGAAACCTGCTTTCGAAGGGCAGCTTTTCCCTGGCGTAAACTTTTTCAAAAAGTTGGCGGCAACTTGTAGCCAAGTTGGTCGCAAACTTTTTGACGAGCAACTCGTGCTATCAGAGTAGATTTCTTAAATTTTTCCCATGAGTCCTAGTATGTCAGCCGAAAATTACATGATAATGAAGTTAGCCGACGTCTAATAATTTTTGGATTTTCGTTTAGATGGTAAATTATAAAAAAAAAAAAAAATTGGAAAAATTGCACCTGTAGTTTTTTAAATTTTCTACATGTGCATTTTTTTAGTTTTTATTTTTTTGTAATTGATTTGTTGAAAAAAAAATCCTAAAATTTTTAATTGTCTGCTAACTTCAGGATCATGAAAATTACAGCTGCCCCAATTACCCCTAAGTTACCTTTCAGCAGAAAAATTGCTAATTTTTTTTCATTTTTGTTGCGTGAAAAACGTTACGATCCTCAGGTAAATCCTCAAGTGTATGATAATTAAATATTAAGTTTAGAGATTAATTTTTTTGGTAAATAATTAAAATAAATTTTATTATAAATAAGTCATTAAATATTTACATGCGCTGGCGATTAAGTCGTTATACTTTTGGTACCACCCATAAGATGGTCTAAAAATGAATTTTTGTCAATACTCTCGAGGACTTTTTCTTGCTTACGCATCAGTGGACCAGCATCTTCTAGCTTTTGTTCTATTTCCATTTGCTGTTTGTACACGATATTAAATAACTGGACTACGCCTCTGTAAAATTATTTATTTTAATAATTAGGCGCTCATTAATTTAGTAATTTAAATAAATATCAATAATTACTTGGTGGCGATCTTCTGCAAAGTCCTTTCGCGCCCGCGACTTAGCACTGATGGCTTAACTCTGAGGGAAAGATGTTTAGATTTTTTTTCTTTCTTTTCTGGATCTTCTATAGATTTTTTTACTTCGCTTTTGTCGTCAGTCTTAGCATCGGCACCAGCATCAGCCTCGGTCGCAGATTCTTTTGGTTTTATCTCGTTTAGTTTTTTTGCACGTGACAGCACCAGAGTTTTCTTCTTCTTGGGTTTGTTTGTTTTTAATATTTTACGGAAGACATCAGCCAAGGCTGGATTTCCGTTGAATTTTGAACCTGCCTCCTTTGATTCTGTCTCACTGTCACCCATTTCAGAATCTTCACGCTCGCTGTCATCGGAGGAATTTTCTGGGCTCATTTCTTCAACGCTCATTTTTGGATCTTTGAATAAATTTTTTTATTAATTAATATTTATATTTTATTAATTACTGGGCTGTATAAATTATATAAATATATAAAATTAGATGATGCTAAAAGTAGCTGACTTTTGACAATTTTATGATCCTGAAATTGAAAGACAATCAAAAAATTTTTGTATTTTTATTTCAACAAATCAATTAATAAAAAAACTAAAAATATAGACGTTTAGAAAATTCAAAAAACTATAGGTGCAATTTTTTTATAATTTATCGTTTTGAAAAATAACAAAAAAATCATTAAACGTCAGTTAATTTCAGTATCATTTTTATGAGTGTGAATGTAGCAGACAGACAAATTTAAAATTATTAATAAGTAGAATAAATAATTAATAAAATAAAATTTTTAAAAAATGCGCATTTAAAAAATTTTGAATTCGTCTGATGTCTGGTACATCCACTCATAAAATTTTAGTGTTTTTAATTACCAAGTTGTCAGACAAATTTTAAAAAAATATACACCAGATAATTTTTGAAAATTATTTCCGCGCATTTTTTTAAATTTTTGCCTGTCAGTATTTAATTTGTTTATTGAAAACGAATAAATTTTTTTACTGCTGCTTTCAGGATCATAAAATTAGAGGTTATTTAAATTTATAACAATTAAATTTCTAAGTTGTAATACTTACAGTAAAATTATTTGAATTTTTAATTTAACTAATTATTTTTAAATCAAATTTATAATTTAAAAAACGATATATTATTTTTAATTGCAAAGTATAATGACAACCACGTGAGTGATGAAAGTAAATAAACTAATTTATATTTCAGGTTAAGTCAACAGTCAACAAGTAATAATATTTCTTTATGGTGGCGCGAGTTTACAATTTTAAAATCCCTCCCCCCTCCAGACAAATTTCAAATTATACCCAGGCGGCACAAAAAAAAATTGTTAACTTTATGTTAACAATTAGTTACACTATACAAAATTGTTGCCTTAAATTTAACAAAAAGTCAACAATTTTTTTTTGTGCCGCCTGGGTAAATAAAGAGAGTAAATAATCAAAAAAATGTTGGAAAATCCAAAAATGCACACCTCAATCACTCATTTTATTTTTAATCATTACTTTTATTTTATAATTAATTTTACAATCGAAACTGATTTACGTAAATCAAGTACTTGATAGAAAAAGTTTATAAGTAATTTACGAATTGATAGATTTGACAAATTAATCAATTCAGTAAAAACTCAGGCAAGTTTCTATCGAAGTCATCCCAAGTCCAATTCAAAGACATATTAAATTAATTTTATAATTGATACTGATTTACTAGACGAAAAGTTTGAGTAAATTCATGATGAAAGTCATCTAAATTTATTATGAACGAAAATTTTTTTTACACGGGCATGACATCATGATTTTTGATAGACTTTTTATATAATTTCTATAGAATTCGTCGTAAGTAATAAAGTAAATCTGTATCATCGGGAATTTCTTCAATGGAAACCTGAATATTTGGGATCTGGATCATCAATACATCGGGATCTATTTAATAAGCACTCGCTCAAATGCGCGGTAAAATTTTACGGATTTAATTCCGAGCAGATGGCGCCGTATCTTGACATATATTTGTAAACACTGACCACGTGAGACTGAAAGCTAAATAAAAATAAACCTACTAGGTTAATTTCACACTTATTTTCATAAAAAAACATTAAAAACAAGTTAAATTACTCACTACAATAACTTTTGTCTCAACAGATTCAAAAAATAAATTACTTACTAATTTAAAAAGTAATATTGATTTTAAAAAACTAAATACCATCAACATGTACGTATTCAAACCCTTTGTTTTGACTGAAGTAAATTACCAGGGCAGGATAAAACCATCAGCAAGAAGATGGCCAAATATTGTTAACAATGACAAGTATTTGTATCTGTACTGCGGCACGACGCGGGTCGAGAACGACGACAAAGAAAAAGACTCGGGTGATGGCTTTGATGATTCTGACGGTGACCTGAGTGACGAAGAATCTTTCAGCACCGAGTACACAGTAAAGTATCTCCAGGACATGTGGGAATTAAACCTGGCCACAGAGACTTGGAGATGTCTTCCTGACAGAAGTTATCCCAGTGATGAGGAGAACATTATCGGAGTAGGACTGAACGAGTCGACGATGGTCGCGACCACGCAGGGGGTAAACAACGAGAACAATGTCTACGTTTATGACTTAGTTGACAGTACCAAGGACGTCAAAATCAAACTGACCCAAGAGTGGCCTAGTAGATTGTTCTGCTTCAATCTTATCAGTCACGATAATTATTTTTACACTGTCGCCTACGGGGAGTATGGAATCAACGTCTTCAAACTGGACTATGGAACCGGAAGCTGGACGAGAATCGACCGTCAATGTTTGAACAGTTTTACTGAAGTTCTGCCGTTCGGCGAATTCAATACTGCGTTTGATGGAAAGATTTTTGTTTTCATAGTTGACGACTGGCGGCAAGATCACAGGAAACCTATCAAGGTTTTTATTTTATTGATTTAGTTAATTAATTGAAAGATTGTTTTATAATTTTACGTGATTTTATTTGCAGAAAACGGTGGCTTTTGATTTGGAGAAGAGACAGTGGGAGGATATTGAGACCGTTGGAGATGATGATGGGAAAAATTACCCGGAATTTAGGACTGGATTTAATTTGTGCCAGTATACGGACCCGGATAGTGCAGAGGTCAATGTAATTCTCACTGGAGGTGTAGCGGATACTAAATACTATGATGATGTTTGGCGGCTTAATTTGCACACGCTCCAGTGGACATGTTTGAATAAATTTGGATCTGTTCTTCCAATACCGATTACTGATCACGCGGCGACTATTACTGATAGTGGTAAACTGTACGTGTTTGGTGGGATAACTGGAACTCAAGATGATAAGGTTCATTTATTTTTATATTGTCATTAATAAAATATATACTGTGAAAAATCGGGAGTGAATTCGGAGTAATTACGGATTTTATTTAAATCAAAATTCCCTCTGTCACTCAGAGTTTCAGAGTTTGAAAAAAAATGACTCCGCATATGGAGTAAATTGGGAGTTTGTCTTCTCATCAGAGTGATTTTGGAGTGAACTTGATTTTATTTAACTCCGCATTTACTCCAATTCGGAGTTTCAATATTGAAATAAACTCTCCTTTGGAGTAAATTTCACTATGACAGTAAAGTTAGCAGACATTTGAAATTCAAATAAATTTTTTTAATAGATAAATAATAAAAAAAAATATTTCTAAAAAAATGCACATGTAGAAAATTCGATGAACTATACGTGCAATTTTTACTCTGAATAGATAAAATAAATAGACAGTCATCCATTTCGCATTGACTCCAGACTTAATCCACGTTCACTTCGCAAATTTTTTTACAAAGTACACTGCGAAAAATCGCAAGTGAATTACAAGATACTGAAGTTAGCCGACGTCTAATAATTTTTGGATTTTTTTTTAAACAATAAATTACAAAAAAAAATATATTTAAAAAAATTGCACCTGTAGTTTTTTAATTTTCTACATGTGCATATTTTTAGTTTTTAGTTTTTTTTTTTTTTAATTGATTTGTTAAAAAAAAATCCGAAAATTACTAATTGTCTGCTAACTTCAGGGTCATAGTGATTACAGATTTTATTTAAATCCACATTCACTTCATTACTCGAAGTCACGGAGTTTTAAAAAAATCGCTCCGCATACGGAGTAAAAGGGGAGTGATCACTCCCCAAATTTTGTTACCGTGTATATTTACAGCAATGCGTTTTTTTTATTTTTCAGTTCACTAGAGTCGATGCTCTCTACTCAACCTGGCTGAGGATCCCAAGACTGACAGACATCTGCTGGGAAGCTGTAATTTATTACTACCGCGACCTGAGCACTAAATCAGACGAAGAATTTAAAAAAATGGGTTTGCCTCCAAAATTTGTAAAATCCAAAATAGAATAAATAATACGATACTGAAGTTAGCCGACGTCTAATAATTTTTGGATTTCCTTAAAAACAATAAATTTGAAACAACAAGAAATTTCAAAAAATTGCACCTATAGTTTATTAAATTTTCTACATGTGCATATTTTTATATTTATTTTTTTTTTTAAATTAAGTCGTTGAAACAAAAATTCGAAAATTATCAACTGTCTGCTAACTTCAGGATCATATAAATAATAATAGATCTGTAAGTACAAGAGTACATATTTTTGCAAGTACTGTAAGAAAGTTTTTTTTATAACGATGTAAATATTTTATTGATAAATCAAGTGCTATATTTATCAATACTTAAGTTTAAATAATTAAATCAATAGATTTAATATTTATAGATCTGTGCTCATACAATAGTTTCGCTATCGGGTTTGTACAAATTAGTAATCAAAAATTAAGTTATGGTTTTTTTGTTTATGATATATTTAAGTATAATTACAATATGGGCAAATATATAACATTATCTTAGAGACTCAGTTACAATTAATATTAAATTTAAATTTATTAATTACTTGGTAAATAATTAATAAAATTTTGTACGATAATTCGTAATTATTGTCGTCTATTTTTATTAATAAACTTATTAATGACCTTTAATTAACTCTACTGTATGCAGAAATACCATTTTTTTATAAATAATATTCAAAAACAAATGGCGCGAATTTTGAATTTTAAAACCCCGCCGTTTTAATAATCAGCGAACTTCACGTTTATTTATTGTGATCAATATGGGCCAGGATTAAAGTGTCAAAATAAATATATTTATATGCATATATATATATAAAAATATATTAATAACAAATATAAATAGTAAAATAAAATGTATGCCTTCAAACCGTTTGTGTTAACGGAATGCGACAGTCCAAGTGAAACTAAACCGACACCCAGAACATTTCCGACGATATTTTGCAATGAAAAATATCTGTACTCATTCAGCGGGTACAAGTATACGTTAAATAGATACACCGCCACTGATTATGACGACGCGAGAATAATTAAAGAAATTTGGAAATACAATTTGGCAACAAGGAAATGGAGCTGCTTACCAGAGCAGCGATTTTTGCCCAGCAACAACGAAATAATTCTCGGCATGACATTCAAATCAGACAGACTTATCGTAATTTCTTGGAACAAGTGCCAGTCAAAAGGTTACCTGTACACTCACAATTTAAAAAACGAACACGAGGTAGAAAAAATGACCACCAAGGGCCCACTGCCCAAGCGATTCTTCTCCCATAATTTTATAAGCCACGGGTCTTATTTGTACACCATCGGGAATGATCGTGGGTTGGGAGTCTTCAGGATAGACCCGGAGACTGGGATATGGGAAAAGTTGTCTCCGGAAAATGGCGATGACTTCCCTGGGTATTATGATGACATCGAGCTGGCTTATGATGGCATCAAAATTTATGTGATATTTGTAAAAATACGAGGGGAAAAAATCCGCGAACTCAAGGTATCAGTTTATATTCTGTACTCAATTAATTCTCTGTCAAAAAATCCATGTGGGATTGCATGGAAACCATAGGAATCCATAGAGGAAAGTATGGATTTATGTAAGAATCCATAGAAATTAATACAGGAGTCTATGGATTTATATAAGAATCCATGTAGGAAACTGGGTATCTAGATTCTCATATGGGAAATCCACAGGAAACTGCGGGTACCTGGATTTTCATGTAGAAACTTGACATAGAAATTTGGATGCATGGATTTCTTACTGAGAAGTTTATACAGGAATCTGTGTTCTTATAGAATCCGGGATATCTGGATTTCTATGTCTGTCTATTGATATGGGTACCCTATCTAAAAACTCCCATAGAATCCACTCAACTGCGACAAAAACCGCATAGAATCCTATAGACCGTATTGGTTTCTATGCGGTTTTTGTCGCAGTTGAGTGGATTCTATGGGAATTTTTGGATAGGGTATGTAAATCTATGCTATGAAAATCCCCATATGCTATTGGGACCCAGATAAGAATCTAGGCTGGATTCCCATATAGATTTTTTAAATAGGGTTTAAAATAAATAATTTTACCAAAGTAATTAATTAATTAAAATTTTCAGACAATACAGGCCTATGACATTGAACAGAATCGCTGGTATATTTTGGACACCACTGGAGATCCTGATAATGAGAAACTCTTTCCTGATATCAGGATTAATTTTGGAATCGCTCATATCGTAGATCTGGAAAGGAGAGACACAAATATTGTTATTTCTGGAGGAACGATGGACAAGAGAATTTATAATGACATTTGGCGGCTGAGTTTATCTACTCTGCAGTGGACTTGTCTGAATAAATTTGGGTCCATTCTACCCCAAGCTATTTGCGAGCACGACGCGACCACTTCCCTTGATGGCAAGATGTACGTTTTCGGTGGAAGGACCAAGAAAAAAAATAACAGAGTAATTGATACTTTATTCTATCATTCTATATCAATTGTATTAATAAAATGTATACGTTTTTTTTAGTTAAGTGAAGTAAATAATCTTTACTCCACTTGGTTGCGGATACCAAAACTCGCGGACATCTGCTGGGAAGCTGTTAATTTTTATTACAGAGATTTAAATTCAAAAACTGACGAAGAATTGTTTGAACTCGGATTGCCTATTAAATTTGTGAAGTCTAGATGCCAGTGAATTTATTATTTTGTATATAAAAACTAGGGGTGTGCGGATAGTTCGAAATTACGAACTTTATTCGTATCGATTCGAACTATTTGATAAAAATCCGAATCGAATAATTCAAATTATTTTTAAATTTACGAATACAAAAGTTTAAGAATAATTTCAAATTTTTTTTCTGCAATGATTTAAAATTGGAATATTTTTTCTCACAATTCAAATTTTTACCAGAGGTAAATAAATTTGATACAAATTATTTTTATTTACTTTAGAAAAAGTAACTGACGTCTCTATTAAATGAAAATTGAATTTTGAAAGTTGATTAAAATTTTCACGATTAGAAAAGTTACAAATAATTCGAAAATTTGCAGAAAAGTCGAAAATTGATGATCCCGAAAATGGCAGACAATTTACAATTTTTGAATTATTTTTTCTACTAATTAATTATGAAAAAAAAAAAGCTAAAAAATGCGCGTGTAGAAAATTTAAAAATCTATAAGTGCAATTATTTGAAATATTTTTTTTTATAATTTGTCGTTTTTTAAAAATTCAAAAATTAGTAGACGGCCAAATTCAGTATCATGAAAATTGACGTAATTCAAAAATTTTCCATGGTTCGATTTTATTTAATTATTCGATTCGAATGATCCTGGAGTTAGCAGACGATTAACAATTTTTGAATTTTTTTTTCAACAGATCAACTATAAAAAAAAATAAAAATAAAAATATGCACATGTAGAAAATTTAAAAAACTACAGGCGCATTTTTTCCAAATATTTTTTTTTTAAATTCATCGTCTTAAAAAAAAACCAAAACCTATCAAACGTCGACTAACTTCAGTATAATTTCGAAAACACCCCCAGTAAAAATCCAACTGTTTTGTAAAATAGACTAAAAAAAAATATATATATATTTATTTTTATGGATTTTAATAAAATATTTATTACTAATATATGTCTGTTTATATATAAACATAATTATAGTGAACAATAAAAAGTTTTTTAGTAAAAAAAGTTTAATAATTATGACAGTAAAGTTGGCGGACATCAGAAAATTTTTAAAATTTTAAAATAAAATTTTTTAAACAAAAAAATGGGCTTGTAGAAAATTCTAAAATCAGTCCATGCATTTTTTTTATCATATCAATTTAATTGTCTAATTTTTTAAATTGTAATTCAAAATGATCCTGAAGTTAACAGACAATTTAAAATTTTTGGATTTCTTTTTTCAACAAACAAATTACAAAAAGCAAAAAATAAAAAAATGCACACATAGAAAATTGAAAAAACTACAGGTGCAATTTTTTCAAATATTTTTTGTTTTAGATTTTACCGTTTAAAAAAAAATCAGAAGATTATTAGACGGCGGCTAACTTCAGTATCACAATTTAAAAATTGTCTTATGTCTGCTACATTTCACTCATTAAATATTTTGAAAAAACATTCAAATTAAAAATCCCACCCTGCAGATACTCGACTAACTTCATGTGTGTTATCATCATATGATCCACGTGCAGACAAGTGTTGGTACAAGAAAGTAAATAGTGAAAAATATATCCGACAATTATATAGATTTTTAGAAATATAATGTACGTTTTCAAGCCCTTTGTTTTGACTGAATGCTCAAATCCATCTAGTGCAGCTAAACCTTCTCCTAGAACCTTCCCGACGATATTCACCGACGAGAAATATCTCTACTCATTTAGTGGTTATAAGTACATAGTAAACAGATTCACAATCACGGACTACGACAACCCGCGAATAATAAAAGAAATCTGGAAGTACAATTTGTCCACCGGAGTGTGGTCATGTCTGCCAGAGCAACGGTACTTGCCGACAAACAGCGAAATAATTCTTGGCATGACATTCAAGTCTGACAAATTAATCGTCGCTACTTGGAACGAGAACCAGTCAAAGGGTTACCTGTACACCCATCATCTCAAGGACGAAAATCGAGTGGTTAAAATAAAAGCCAAAGGACCGATACCTGAACGCTCGATCATTCATAATTTTGTAAATCACGGCTCATATTTATATACTATTGGCAATAATCATAATTTAAGTGTCTACAGAATTGATCCGGAGACCGGGATATGGGAGAAGCTGTGTCCCGAAAACGGCAATGACTTTCCTGGGTACTATGAAGATGTCGAGCTGGCCTATGATGGGAAAAAGATTTACGTTTTGTTTGTAAAATTGTACGAAGAGAGAATCCGGGAGCTTAAGGTATCACTTTATTTTTTTTCACTTGATAAATTTAAATTACAGGCAATTATATAGAAGCGGGCTGCCTGGTTTTGATAAGCGGAAATTTAAAGATTTTTTATTGTGGTAACAGTAGCAAATATTTACCGAGCTCCAATTGAGGACCAGACACTTAAATGTCAATAAAAATTAAGGAATTGCTGAATTTAATTCATGAAGAATTTATAACGAGGTAGGAGACCCAGTACCTGATCACTCATGTATTTTTATATATATATTTACTAAATATAAATATACAAATATATGGAGTGATCGAGTACTAGTTCACTGATCAGGCACTGGGTCTTTTACCTCAATTTCATATTTTTCATGAATTAAATTCGAAATTTCTTAATTTTTAAAGACTTTAAGTGTCTGGTCGTTAACTGGAGCTCGGTCATTATTTGGTACTGCTGCCCCATATGTCGGCGGATTGAAGATATTTTTGCTTGATTAGATTTTGCTTACATATAAGTGATTTATAAATTTATACACTAAGTATCAAATATTCTAATTTGAATTTTATCATTGAAATTTTAAAGTCAGGCAGCCGTACACAGAAAAAAATAATTTCTCGCCTCAAAAATTTTTTCCTGGTACAAGAAAATTTTTCTTTTCAATTCAAATGCCAAAAAATGATTTTTTTTCTGTGTACACTGCGACATAATTTTCTGATTTTTCTCTGTATGGATTTCTAAGCCAACCACAAAAACTTGAGGCTCGGCAGTACAGCCGAATTTCCGGATTTTATATTTCTAATTAGAATAACATTTTAAATATTTACGGAACACGAATGATTAAAATTTTCCGAGGAACTTCGTCTCCGGCAGCCGAAAAAAATCAATTGAACCCGTGGAAAAATTTTATAGATACTGGAAATTTAAGTACACGGAACTGAAAAATCTGCAGCCCCTTCTGTATAACTGCCAAGATAAATAATTTTACAAAAGTACTTTACTAATTTATTTAAATTTCCAGACAATCCAGGCCTACGACATTGAGCAAAATCGCTGGTACATTTTATCAACCACCGGAGACCCAGATAATGACAAACCTTTTCCAGATATCAGGACCAATTTCGGTAATTCATTGTACGTTGATCCCGAAACCAAGGAAGTGAGTGTAATTATATCTGGAGGAAATATGAACCATACGATTTATAATGACATTTGGCGACTGAATCTCCGTACACTTCAGTGGACATGTTTGAATAAACTGGGATCCACTCTTCCGCAAGCTATTTGCGAACATGATGCGCTGGTATCACTCACTGGGAAAATGTATGTCTTTGGTGGACGGATTAAAAACACAAATGACAGAGTAATATTTTATTTACTAACTACTGACTGTTTTTTATGAGTTATTGAATTGATTACTTATTTAGTTAATTATGAATGTGGTTTTTTACAGTTGATTGAAGTTAATAATCTTTACTCTTCTTGGCTGAGGATACCGAAACTCGCAGACATATGTTGGGATGCTGTTAATTATTATTACAGAGACTTGAATACTAAGACAGATGAAGAATTATTTGAACTTGGACTACCCGTTAATTTCGTTAAGTCCAGATGCCAGTAAATTAATTATCATAATAAAAATAATAATAATAATAATAATAATAATAATAATAATAATAATAATAATAATAATAATAATAATAATAATAATAATAATAATAATAATAATAATAATAATAATAATAATAATAATAATAATAATAATAATAATACTCGTAATTATTTTTAAAAATAATTTTTATTTAAAGCAATTGTACAAAAGTATTTTAAAATTAATCAGTTATGATTATTTTATACATTTTCAGTTTTACATTTTTATATAAGTGTAGAAAAATTTTAAATCTTCACTTAATATAACAATTTAAAAAATTTATTCAATCTATTTGACATTCAAATTATTACTTTTTTCTGTGACGTTCCCGCTGATTTCATATTTTTACAATTATCTGGTCATTCCGTTGGAAAAATTTTATCCAGCAGATTCCACGAACTTCATCGCAGCCCAAGACGAAACTCATTACGATGCATGAGACTCGGGCCACGTGATGATCACCAGAGTAACCTGAGTGCGACATTTAATTTTTATATTTCATTGCACTGTTGATGAAAATACAGACCAGCCAGTCAGCCAATGGAGATCTTAGGCTCTGGACGTATGTTTGGAGACCCGTTGGCTCCTTAAAAAACCTCCAAAACAATTATAATTTTTACAGCAGGAAGCAACAGGGGTCGGAGAGACCCCTCAGCAGTAGGGTGGGCCGAAAATCCGCTTTTGAAAAATTTTCATTATTAATACCAAAAATATTTTTCTTTGTACAAAAAAAAAATTTTTCGGAAAACAAAAAAAAATTTTAGGTCGATATCAAGCTCGCCAAATCCCGCTAAAGTTAGAAGTTGTTTAAAATTTTTTTTCCAATACGTTTTGATCGGAAATTTAATTCTCTACAAAAAAGGTCCTATAATAAAATTACGTAAAGTTAATAGTTACTGAAATAATTGCAATTTTGCTCAAAAAAATGAAATTTTTCAAGATATTACTTTTTCAGGGTAAAAAATAAATTATATCATAAAAATTTCATAGGAAATTCAATTTTCAACAAAACAGACTTAATAAAAATTTATTCAAAGTTGATAGTTACAAATATAATAGCGATTGTTGGTGAAAGCCACCAAATAACGAGAAACTGACTATCTAAACATAAAACTGCCATAATTCTGATTAACTATAAATTTCAAGTTTTTACCACAAGGCCAATTTTGTAAGAAATTTGATTTTCCATGAAATTTATCTGATAAAATTCATACTTTACCCTGAAAAAGTGATAATATTTTGAAAAATTATATTTTTTAGAACAAAATTGCAATTATCTCAGTAACTATCAACTTTACGTAATTTTATTATAGGACCTTTTTTGTAGAGAATTAAATTTCCGATCAAAATTTGTTGGAAAAAAAATTTTAAACTTCTAACTTTAGCGGGATTTGGCGAGCCTAAGATATCGACCTACAATTTTTTTTGTTTTCCGAAAAATTTTTTTTTTTGTACAAAGAAAAATTTTTTTGGTATTAACAATGAAAATTCAAAAAGCGGATTTTCAGCCCACCCTACTCAGCAGCCTGGTAATCAAAATCTGTTGGACATAGTACAACATTGACACTTATATATTTACTCTTACACACATACATTCGTACACATTTATCCCTAGCGGATCCGAATTACGGTAAATACAATGATTTACCGTAATTTGCCGTAATTTACGGTGCCTAGCAAAATTACCGCAAATTACGGTAATCTACGGCAAATTACGGTAAAATGCCGTAATTTACGGCGAAATGCCGCAAATTTACGGCAAATTTGCGGTGAAGCTGCGGTAAATTTGCGGCAATGTTGCGGTGAAAGTACGATAGTTTACGGTAAAAAGGCCGCATTTTCGCCGTAAAGTTGTGGTAACAGTGCAGTACTTTACCGTAGAAGTTTTGTAAAATTGCAGTATTTCACCATCTAATTGCGGTAAATTTGCTGTATTTTACTGTAATGTGAAGCATTTCACTGGAATGTCTGTTGATAATCGGATATTTGACTGTAAACAACTGTCTTTACTTGACACTTCGGTACCGTGTCTTTAAGATTTGGTATTGTGTAGTGCTGGATATTATTCAAATCCCTAGCAGATCCGAATTACGGTAAATTGCTGTAATTTACCGTAATTCGGATCTGCTAGGGATATTTACACCTATCATACACACACAATATAGTACACATCATACATTACATTCATATATTATATTCCTACTGTAATTATTAAGTTAGTTCTGTTCAATAAACTGTCTAGCGTAGACGTGTTCTCTTTCATTTTCAAAGTCACGTATCAACGCCTACCTATTCATTTTTACCACCAAAATCATTAGTTTGTAATTTGCAGAATGTAAGACTTCTATTCTATCAAGCAAAAAATAGCAGTTCCATTTTTAATCCAATGGATACTCGATAAATCACTTGATAAATTTACATCCATGATATTATTAGATAAATTACCATCCTGATCAATCAAATCGCGTTCACTAGTCGACTTATAAAGTGGACATGCATACGAACCATCCAATAATTTTTCTTCCCTAATTTTCGGTGTCCACCGAATAACATCAATGCAATATAGTGATTGTTTCGGATTACTATCAACTAATTTCTTGTTAACTTGATCCCAGCGCGCGCCCGATAAATATAAGCTACAAAAATCCAAAAATTTATCATCCTGCGCAATCGAGTCTTGCGAAGTCAAAATTTCGAATCCGAAATCTAAATCACCAGCGGGTATTTTTAATTTTCTTGCGAACATACATCCTGCCGCAGAAATTAATCTCTTGGGAAATTCAAACGCGCCGAGCCAAAGTTCCCTACAGTTTCCTTCTATCGTTTTTTTGAAAAATTCAAAACGTCTGTTAAGATTTTTAATGAATTGCGGCAACGATTTTCTGTGATTTTTACTATTCCCCAAATAAAACCACGAACAGGGAACAAGATTGTTAATTAATTTTGAATAATCTTCGTTAATTAATAACGATTTGTTTATACAGTTAATTGTTTTATTGTAAATTACAATTTCTTCTATAAAAACGGCGTTCAAAAATTCTAAATCCCAGTTTTTTTCCCGCGCTAGCACAATATCCAGCAACGCAGGGATTTTTTCTCGAATTTTTTCAATTACGTCATCCTGCGAAGTTTCATTATCGACTTGTTCGTTTAGTTGTAAAATACAACCAAAAAAATCATTAACAATAAAAGTGTCTCTTCTAATTTCCGCGTTTACGTCAACGCCAAAAACTTCCGCGGGCGTGTAATTTTTTAATTTATTTATATGCTTAACAAAATCCTGATATTCGCAGCGATTCGGTATAATGTAGTCCGTAAAAAATGAGTAATTAACTTCATTTACAATCTTATCATTACAAAAGTCATCAAATATCGTAATCAAATATTTTTTGTCAAAATCATCCAAAATTTTACCCCCGTAATTACAATCGCACACAATATACTTCAGTGCTTCGAAAGGTACATAGTCATTGTCGTTCAAAAATGTCTGCAATTGTTTAACAGAAATCGATAAATCGCAGTGACAAAAATCGTAATTTACATTCCAACCCTGCAGTCCAAAATAATTTCGCTCTCGTACCGCGGCGTGGAAGAACGAGAATGAATAGATTAATTTTGAAAAAATTTTGTCTTTTCCAGGACATCCGTTAAAAAAATTCGTGTTCAATGGATCGGAATTGTAAGAATTGATCAAAGTTTGTTTCAAATTTACTGGCGCGTCGTAAGTTATTTTAACAGCATCCTGGAGAATATCGATTGGGAATCGATCAGTGGGGAAACTCGATAACCAAAGCCGGAACTCAAGATCGGTATTCGTTGTGTCCAATTTTTCGCGTATTTTTTCCAACTGCGGCATCCAATCTATCGCTAGATGACAGTTTTGTAAAAATATCCAGCCCCCGTTTCTCTGCGCTTCGGATATCAATTTTTGAACTCGACTTTCTTGATTCGCGCCTAGAGAAACTGTAGTCAGTTTCGTCGAGTATCCGGATTTGGTTCCAAATTCTTTTATTAATTTCATAGGTTCCAAGTAAGAGGGCAAAATAAATATCAGAGGAATGAAATAACTGGATTCTAAGTATGATTGATATAAATTTATCGATGATTGCGTCACCAAAACTCCTTTTCCTACTGAAGAAATCAATTTTGATATTTTGATTACTGTTCTATCTGGCCGTATAATTTTAAAAATAATCAATTTTTGGAATTCCGTGCATTGATCTTCCCAAGGAAATGGAAGCAAACTATTTTCAGGATTTCTCTCGTCAAAAAATGCTTTCCAAGATGACTGATTGTCTTGAATACTTACTGGGAGATTTTTGAAAACCTCTAGAGTCTTAGATAATTTTATTATTTCTTCCCAAGATTTTTCGGGTAAGGAAAACATTTTCTTATCCTGAAAATCGTCAACATTCACTGGAGTTGATATAAAAAATTCAAATTCTTCTTTCGAAATTCGTTGGCTGTCTTCCAGAATTTTCAAATAAAGTAAAAAAGAATAAACCAGTTTATGTTTTTCAAAAAGCGCGCTTAGAACACTAGAGTGAAGAGTTTTCGTGAAAGATGTCTTCAAATATTCGATTCGTTTTTTAAGATCAACGCTTCTGTTTGAATTGGCAATTGATTTTATGAACAATTGTGTGAACCAACTGAGAGAAAATTTGTACATACAGTTCAAGTTCGGCAGAGCTGACAATGTGTTGTATAATGTCGCGCAGTAGTACGTGAATTGGTAATAATTTGTGCGAAAACTGTCGATTTCATTTTTTGCCGCCAAAACGGCTTCTTCTTTTTCCCGAATTTGAACAGATAAATTTTTAGAAGAGTCTAGAACTTGAATAGCTGCTTCATCTTCTAGAATATTAACTGTAGAAGTAGAAAGAGTTGTCAAAATATTTTCTTCTTCTTCTTTGAGAACTTTTTTGTTAGAGGCACTTTGTATCAACAAAAGATTGAATTTTTCTTGAAGCTCTGGTCGTTCTCGCGAGATTACGATATCTAGAAGACTTTCCTGAAGAGCATCGTCGGGTAACAGAAAATTAATCACGGTTGTTTTTCGGAAGACATAGGGATCAAAGTTTGGATTGTGAAGCCTCGTTGTCAGGTAGAGCCGGAAGTTTGAATTGTAATTAATCACTTCATTATTTATTTCTTGATGCAGTTGATCGTTTATTTTGTATATGTTTTGTGATAAAATACACTCGAGAGAAGCTATGAAGTCTTCTTCGATGTTTTCTAAAAGCACTGGCTGACCCAATTCAATGCTTTTTTGAATTTCGATCAAAAAATCTGCGCTGACTAATTTAAGAATTTTTATTTTATTTTCTTTTTCCATTTCTCTGATCCAAAAATTTGCTTGATTTTGTGGGTCGATGAACAGACATGGCTGCAAAGATTTTTTTGCAATCACGGCATTTTCCACGGGAAAGCGATTTTTCGGCAGACCGTAGAAATGCCAATTGCTGACAGTAATTTCAGATTCCGCAACCTTAATAAAATTAAATTCACTTGAGCATGAAATTTTCAAATTTTCAATGTAAATCTTCCACGCCCGTAAATTGTTATCACGGTAAGCTGGATGATAGGGGGCAAGATAAGCGATGATACCAGTCATCAAAAGCAAGTCTCCGGATAAATTATCGTAGTACATCTTGAGACAATCAGCCGCCGCCATCCACTTGTTTTTTTCACCTCCAAGACTTCTGATCAGAGCTTCCGCCTTCCTGAGCTTCTGCTCGCAAAGTTCAACCTCGTTTTCCAGCTCCAACTTTTTCGCCAAAGTCGCTCGCAGGCTGTCATTGAGTGCCGTCAATTTGTCGTTCAAAGCCGCCAAAGTTTTCTGCTTCTTTTTCAAAAATTCCTGGGCTTCATTGCACTCTCGTTCAGCAGTAGCTAATTTCTCTTTTTTCGGCGCCACTACCTTAGCAACCTCATCGTAAGACACCATCGCGCGTACCCACTTGCAAAGTCCTTCAGCAGCACTGGACGCTTTCGCCACAATATGCGGCATGAAACTTTTGTCAGTCATGTAAGTTTTTTTGACAACTTGCATCAGAGCCGGCGGTATGTTGTCTTTCTCATAGTCTTTCAAATTCTGTAGAAAATTCATGTCGCCTAGAACTCGTTTGCTGGGTCCCCAGAAATCCATAGACTTTCTACCAGTGATAGGATCGATTACTCGTTCGGCTGGGACTCCTAACATCACGCAAACAGCAGCCATCACGAGCTTCACAGTATCTGGTGGATTCTTCATAGCCTTTACCAAAGTTATATCAGTCGGTTTCAAAGTATTAAGAGCAGCGATCGCGTCTTCGAGGATGGGAATGGCCACTGCCAGTTCAGCTTCACACTCCGATTTCAATGTAGCTGCTACTTTAGCGGCTTTGTTAGCTATTTCTTCATCTCGCGTGACTTGGATGGTGGCATTTTCCACGCTCACATTTTCCGTTTCAATTTCCAGCATCGTTTCTTCAGTTTGTCGAGCTGACCATTCGAGTTGTGGCCGCAACACCGTCAAGTTGGCTTTCATTTGAGTCACTTCCTGAGCTGCTAACTGTAACTTCTTCAAACCACCTAGATAACGATCCTTGGACTCCATCAATTCTTGCTGTTTTTTGGCCATAAGCTTCGCAAAGAGCTTCATCATATGTATAAACGCCGAAGGACTTACGTGAGTCGATCGACCCAATTCATTTCGGTATTTAACGCTGATCTGTTTAGACTCGTCATACAAATATTTACTGGCAGTAATTATATTTTCTTTGACACTACTGTCGATCTTTAGATCCTCGATGAACGCATGGCCGAGTTGAACGAACGCGTCGAGAGGCCAAGGCATGAAACAGTCGACGAAGCAGCAGTTTAATAAATTTGGAAATGACTTTAGTTGCTGACGTAAATTCTTATCGGACATGTTGTAGTACAAAATGAAGTGCAATTTTTCACGGCATTGATTGAAAAAATAGTCCATGACTTCTGTAGTCGCGATCTCAAGATTCCGATCGCCTTTTTGGGCGGGCAGTCGAGCAATCTCGATGATACTCTGTCTCTCCTCAGCAGAAATCAAATCTGGAATCTCTCCGGTACTCATCAGACTGCTGATGTCTTCTAGGTATTTATCCTGAACAAATCTACCGACTACAAAATATGTAGAGTCTTTTCCACAGCCTCCGGAAGTCTTCAGAACCTTCTTCAAATCATTTCTCCATTTACTTAAACTGTAATAAGGATTCACGGTGAGTTCATGGAAATTCTGCTTCTCTATGAAGGCTGCCAATTGAGTTAGAGATTTTCTTCCAGAACCGCCGGTGCAAAGCATCAATAAATGGCCGCCGGGTATCGCCAAAACGCGGCAAACTCTTACCAAATGTTCCAATACATCGGATAAAATTAAAATGTCCAGCTTTTTATCAAACTTCTGATTGAATTCATTCAGATAGTAAGCGACTTTATTTTTCAATGCATCTTTGGATGTTATTTCTTCATACCGACGGCTCGAAGGCTCTTTGTCTGCGTCCATAAAGTTAACAAAAATAAGACTTTTGAAACTCTTACGAGTCAATCGATCATTTTGCTTTGGCAAATGGTCAAAAACTGACTCGAAAGTGTCTTTGAAATTATCTTTCACTGCTTCCTTGATCTTCAAAAACAACCAATCGCTGTCTTCTGTATTAGTAATGCGATCTCCAAAAACCCTAAGGGACTCATGAACCCACAATCTAATTAAAGTTATTTTAGTTTCTGCAGATTCTTTATGAATGAGACTGCATCCACTGACTACCTTCGAGATATCTCGGAGATTAAATTGATGCACTAGATCAGAGGGTACCAATTTACGTTGCATTAAATGATTGTAGACATAAATAGTCGCATTAATCATACCATTAACGCTCCCAATAACGTCCGCGGAAAATTGATTCTTTTTAAAATTGAACAGCAGAGTGTTAGTGAACACTCGAAAAATATTTTCTTTGGTTGGAGAACGCATTGTGTATAAATTAAAGTGTCTCAAAAACCTCGAACACAAATTTTGACGTTCATGTCTCAGCGTCAGTGCACACAAAAATATGACTCTGTCGACAAATACTTTATCAGGTTTTTCTAAGCTGTACCAGTAGCCGTGATCGATGTACTGTCTGATCAAATCCAGCAGAGAGTGTCCTGGATAATTTTCTCCAACGATTATGTTCAAATCATCAACGAAATTAATGCAGAATTTGTTTTTCGGCGGTGCGTAATGCCCTTCTTTAATTTTATTAATTTTGAGCAGAAAAATTCGCTGAGCAGCTTGAGCTGTTATTGTTGATGGGAAATTGAAAGCATTTGTTAGATATTCTGTGTTGGATAATTTATTTTTCAGTAGTAATTTAATGCATGATGTTTTCCCAGTCGATTGGTCGCCACTTATGACAAAAGGTATCCGATGCTTGATGTGATTTTTGAAAATATTTATATGCTTGATTATGTCTACTGTTGGAACGACCGTAAATCCAAAGCCACAGGTTTCTATATTGACGTTTTCAGTTTTCAAAATATCGCTCCAAGTTTTCCAGAGCCCAGTGCCTTTGAATATGTAGGTGTTGTCTTGAATCATCCCTTCGATGGGCAATGAAATTTCGAACTGTTTTATTTCCTCAGGACGGGGATACAAGTCATTATTAGTCCACATCGATAAGCAGAATTCATTGAAAGCTCGTTGAGAGTCTGAAGACAAGCAGCTTCCGACGCTCCAAACTATCGCGAGAATCAAAGCAACTTGAGACCAGATTCCAAAATGATCTTTTTCTGTTTCTTCTGAGTTTTCGATAGCGTCTTTCAGATACATGCCCACTAATTTTAATGTCGAGTGTATGACGTGGATTCTACTGACGTTGATTGTAAATTTGCATGTCTGGTAAGCGAAATCCAGAAATGCGTCCAGAGACCAGTTGAGCAGGGTCATAAAAAATGAGCTATGATTGGCTGGAAATTTTTGGCTTAGAAGCCACGAAGTTGCGTGAGGTTTCCAGCCAACTGACTGAGGTTCCACGTAAATTATTCCACATCGTGATAAAACAGCCGGAGATGCTTGTTCTAGATTATCGGTTTCAAAAATAACAGAAATCGATCTAGTCAACTGAATCTTTTCTCCTGAAGGAAGTAAGAGAATTTTGTTGTCATCCAAAAGAGTACTCAAATTTTCCATCCACGCAGAATTAACCGGTCCGTCGAATATCAACCATTTTCTTACCAACTCTTCATCCTTTACGTACTCACGAAGCAATGAAGTACAGACTCCATCGTTCCACTTCATAGTCTTATCATCCAAATGTCCAAAAAGATTGTCCAGAGTCATAGAATTCTGGTTTATTGAATTGACAACCACATCGACTCCAATTTCGTGTTTTTCAATCTTCAAAAGCGCCAAACATTTTGCTAATGCACGTAGAATTGTCGTCTTTCCGCCGAGAGATTCACCGACGACTACGAAGGCATGTCTCATGTACATCATTTCGAAAATTTGGATTATCTTGAGCTGAAATATTTCGTGGACATGAAGAGCTTCTGTTTGGGCAACTTGGTCAAGAGCTTTCATCAAAGGGCCGTAATTTGGCGGTGGTAGTGAAGTAGGAAAAATGTCTTGAAGAAATTTTTGGAAAATGGTGATGTCTTTTTCTAATAACATGGGTAAAGTGACATCTATCAATGATCTAAGTATCAAAAAATCTTCACTTTCTTCTGGGAATTCAAATTTCAAACCAACAGCTGTCTTTATAATTGCATTTACCGCTCGATAACCGAAATTATATCGTCTACCAGGTGACAGTTGATCCGTGCAAAGTTTCAAAATCTGCTGGATTTTAGTGACCAGATTTTTTGGATCTTCAAATCCAGCAGCAAACAGATTTATTTCACACACTTTATCAATATCTGATCGAGTAAATGCTACAGTCCGAAAGATAACTTTTAAATTGTCGGGTAAATTATTGTATGATGGACACTGCCCTGGATTTATGGTGATCGCTATAAATCCGCCGGGGCGTAAAGGCAAATGGGTGCCTTCAAAATAAACGGATCCAACTTCAGAAGATATCATTCGAGAAATCGAATACATTTGATCTAATGCTGGTGATAAGATCGATAACGCCGCGGCATTTATGTCTTTGAAGCAAACCCACGCCCCGCATGCAATCAATCCTTTAAATATTTTGTAGAGCCTATCAAAAGTGAGTTCCTTTGTGCAGTTTATCAACTGAAACTGCGTTGCTAGAGCTCGTGATAAACTTTTTATCGTCTGGACTTTTCCCGTTGCGGCGGAGCCGACGAGTGCACCGAAAAAGTGGTGACGATCTGCTTCGAAAATAGTGCGGTAGCATCTGTCAGTTAGGGGAGTATTGATAAGAGACGGATAGTCAGTAGTACAAAATTCATACCCGTAATTTTTTGATGCGTTCACCATATGGACTTTGATATTTTCTTGCCAGTAGAATCTCATTTGAACGATCCAATAGAAATCCGTTTCTTTGATTGTCTTGGTGTCGATCAGTTGCTGGACTATTTCTTTTTGGTTACAGAAAATTGTGATAAGAGACATTAGTATTAATCTTTGCCTTCTGTTTGCGAGGTTTTTCAAATCTGCAATTGTACTTGCGATCAAAATATTTTGGTCATCAAAAATTTTATGCAATTTTGTGGGAGTGAAGTCGAGGAAGCATTCTTGAATATTTGAAGTCCAAAATAATTTTGCGAGACACTCAGTAATCATCGCAGGTGACTTCAATTTCGTGAGAGCCATCATGTCGATAGGAAATAAATTATTGACAATTTCTTGCCGTACTGAATCTGTTATTTTTGATTCAACAGACTGTAGCCAGTTTTCGGAACTAGACTCTTTTGGGATGCAGGAAATTCTTTCTTTCAAAAGTAACTCTTCTCTATGATCACTTAAAATTGACACGATTTCGTTACTTCTGTTTACTTTAACATCTTTTATCCCTTGAAAACATTTCTGCATCAATAATTTGATTCTTTCAAAATGACTTTTGTTAAATAGTATCTTTACTATTTCATTATTGGACAAAAAGAAAAACCGCGGGAAAATTAATCTCACGTTATCCAAATGCCTCGAAATCGCTTCGTTAATAATTTCAATTTTTTCCGAAGCTACTATCAACTCCTCATAATACTTCGTAGACTTTCCAATATTTTTGAAAGTGGGTCTGTCCAAAATACTGTCTCTGATCGTGTTCAATGTCTCACCAACTTCAAAGTACAAGTCTGCCTTCAACAGTTTGGTGGCCGACTCATTAGCAAAAATAGGTGACAGAATAAAACATTCGTCCTGAAGTTCATTCCACTTTTGAATGACATCCCGAACACGCATCAATGACTGATAAAAATCCACAACTGCTTCTGCAATCGGTTTTACAAAATACGAACCCTTCATCTCTTGGATCATCACCAAATGTTCCTCAAGTCGTATCTGAATTTCCTGATAGTTAACAAAAATCAATTTATTACTAGCGTCACTTTCTATTACAAAACTGATCCCATCCCATTCGCAAGTCATCATTTCCAATTGCTTTTGCAGTGACAGCTCTTTATTCGCGCTGATACTAATCACCTGGTACTTATCAATATCTTTCATCAAATCTAGTGCGATTATTTTTCGTAAAGTTGTTCCAGCATTTGGGGTAAAGTCTTCGCCGTAAATTGACGACATTTCGGCCCAGTGCCTTCGAGCCAAAGCAGGATTGCACATACAATTTACTAAAGGGACATATTGTTTGAATTCTTTTACGTGTTCCAATGCTTGGAAGCACAATTTGAGCGGCGCTGGCTGTTGCATTGGATCCGGATCGTCAATGACACCCGAAAATCTGAACGGTTTATTAGAAGTCATGTCTTGTTTTATTTTCGTCTTCATTGATCTATTCAACTCCGTAAATTGGTCTAAATAATAAAACGTTATACTGCTAACTTCTTCCGCATTTATGTACTCAAAAGGTCCGTCGATCCATACAGAATTGTGTCTTCTCCACTGATGTATCATCCGAATCAAAGAATAGAATGGCAAAATAATATCTTTCATTTCGTCAACTTTTGGAAAAGCAGTTTCGGGAAATTTGAACAGTTTTTCTTCATTATTTATTGACGATATTTTCTCATCTATGTCGCGAATTTTTATCACAAGAATTTCCAAATATTCGATGTATTCATGGACGCGTTTTGCGTCATCCATGTCGTCAAGAATAACGAACTCAGGAAGAATACTATCGACTTCGATATTCAACGAATTTATTGTTTTTTGCAGCTCGTCTTCTAACTCGCTCTTCATTGCTTCGCACAATGTATTGCTTTGATTGAAAATTGACTCTATTAATGACAACCAGTTTATAGTTTTCTTATTCAGCTCAATGTGTTCTTCCCTCAAGCTCGTGATTTGCAAAAGCGCACTCAGCATTTCTACGGATTCAAAGATTTTATCTTCCAATTTTTCAACGGTAATTTTTGAAGCCATGCCCATATTCTCTGTCAGTTCAAAAAGTGCTTTTGTATTGTTTGGGACATCGAGAGCTTTGCTTTCCAAAATTTCAAACTCCTGACAAATAGACGCATTGAATTGCCAATGATACGAGACCAGTTTATTTACCAAAATGCCATTTATTTCTGAAATTATCTCTTTCAAAGTTTCTTTAGCCTTTAATTGACTCAATCGCCCGATTTCATAATGAACGTACGAGTTCATCGCGTTTGCTTTCTGCAAGTATTCATTGAAAACTCGTACTTTGTCGCAGTAAAAATTGAAATCATTGTCCTGCGATACCAATTTAATTATATTCGCTCTTGTTTCTCCAGCACAAACGAAATTAAATTCGTCGTTAACTTTTTTGAAGAATTTGCTCAGCGGCTCAAAGAGATCAATTATTACGAGACTCAAATGGTCGTGAGATTTTTTTATAAACCAATCGGGAACTTTGACATCAATGTAATTTTCTTCAGGATTTGAATTTACGCTGCAGTTGAATGGCAACAAATTTCGGGCGATATTTTCGATGTCTGTGATAATTTGATGGTAAATTCTGGCGACTTCTTCGATCGACGGGTCAATCAACAGACGGCCATTTCTACAAACGAGTTGGAAATTTATCTGCGGACAACTGCGAGTATCTTTGATTGTCTTTATGATGTGTTCGATTGTTTGCATGACTGTGTACAAAATTTGCTGGACAAATAAATTAGTAATGCAGCTCATAAACTGAGGAATTTTCTTAGCGGAAATATTTTTCAACATTTTTGGATTCGATACCGATTTTATCACTTCTTTGTAGTACTCGTGTTTTATTTTTAGTGATCCGCTTCTTATATTTTTCGCGACCATGTCACTGAAATCTGATATTTCCAACAAACCGAGGCTTCGATAGTCAGCTAGATTTACAATAGTAGGAAGTAATGATGAGCGCGCGGTTACGATAACAAATTTTATTAAACTGTGAGATAAAAAATAATTTTTCATAAGAGATTCGCGGTTTTTTTTAAACGATAATTTTCTGGAATTGTCTGCGCTTTGGTATTCATTGGTGGCAACTTCTGGCTGCTCTTTTGAATCGCTTACGACGATAGATTCTATTGCGAAAGTTTGCATATCAGCAAGATAAATTTCTTTTACTTCGTGCAACAAATTTTTGAGGAGTTGCGGATAACGCAGACGGTATTGAGCTGAGATCAGAGCTAAAATGTTGAGTTCCCATTGGGTAGAAAGCCCGCTGACGGGAATTTCTTCCGCCCAGTCGCGTAATTTTGTTATATAAAAAGACTTTGGCAACTTTGGTTTAAATACTGCTTCTTGTTGGTAATTTTTATTTTTAGCAGACGATGTTTTGTTACGTCTTCGTTCGGAAATGTATTTTTTTATTACATTTGTTTCTTCGATTAAATTTAATGAAGGTACTGGTGTTAATTGTAGATCCGTTGGTTTGTAATCCGAAAAAATGTGAAAATCGTTGGCCTCGTCGCCCATTACCGCTGAAAAATATAAAAGTAAAATAGATTGAAATTTTATTTTTACCGCAAATTGTCGTTTTTATCCGATAAAGTCAAATTAGATCTACTTTCATTTCAATCCATTTTCTTATTCATGTAGACCAGACCTAAAATTTTTTTTCTATACAAATTTCGAAATACTTTTGTGATATGAGCTGTTTTTAAATGATGTAACTCATCTCGAGCCACCTGAAAATTTTTTACGACGACGACGGATTGATTTTACTTATTTTTGAAATTTTGAAATCTATTTTTGAATTTTTGAAATCTAGCCCATTACTAGCTGATTTTTAGCGAGATTTAGATCATTATCAGATTTTTGAGGGCTTACGGGTACTTATTCAAAAAAAATAGATAAATCTAGCCCATTCTTAGCTGGCTTCTAGCCAAAAGTGGCCCATTATTAGACTTATAAGGGCTTACGTGTACCTATTCAAAAAAAATAGATAAATCTAGCCTATTCTTAGCTGGCTTCTAGCCAAAAGTGGCCCATTATTAGACTTATGAGCGTTTACTTGTACCTATTCTAAAAAATAGATAAATCTAGCCCATTCTTAGCTGGTTTCTAGCGAAAAGTAGACGAATCTAGCCCATTACTAGTTGACTTTTAGCCAGATTTAGACCATTATTAGATTTTTAAGGGCTCACGTACCTATTAAAAAAAAAGTCGACGAATTTTGCCCAATACTAGTTAAATTTTAATGATAATGAAGTTAGCCGACGTCCAATAATATTTGGATTTTTTTTTAAACAATAAATTAAAAAAAAAAAATATTTGAAAAAATTGCACCTATAGTTTATTAAATTTTCTACACGTGCATATTTTTAGTTTTTTTTTTTTTCAAATTAAGTTGTTCAAACACAAATTCAAAAATTTTCAACTGTCTGCTAACTTCAGGATCATGACTTTTAACCAGATTTAGACCATTATTAGCGGATGATCTAGAATGCGGATGATCTAGAATAGATTTTCAGTCAATCGATCGCCGTAAAAACAAATAGATTTCGTCTGTGTGCCTGAGAGGAGAAATTTCGAACTGAGTTAACTTTTGCCGCCACAAAGCCATCTATTTATCGAATTCAAAACTACTTTGTATGTTCGATAACAGTTTCGACCTATCGACCCGACCCCCACTTTACTCCGGTCGATATTTTCCACTTCTACTTTTCAACCCACATATTTATTTTCATACGAATTTATAATTCCAACCTAAAAATTCAAAGACGTATAAAATAAAATCATTCAACTTCAAGAAATTAATAAAAACTGTTTGTTTATTCATTCCATGTTTTTTTATTACCAATTTTAAAAAATTATAATCAACAATGAGTAATATTTACATCCTAGAACCTCCGTCTACTGGCAAAGTGAGTAATTTTCCAGAGTTAATATTTTAAAAATACTCTAATTAATTTTATTGATTCGTAAATTATTTTTCAAGGTACTTTTGAAAACTAGTGTCGGCGATGTCGACATCGAACTATGGACCAAAGAGGCACCGAAAGCCTGCAGGAATTTCATCCAACTTTGCATGGAAGGATATTACAATGGAACGATTTTCCACCGACTTGTCAAGGGTTTTATTGTCCAAGGAGGCGACCCCACTGGTACAGGTGAAGGCGGCGAAAGTATTTACGGTCATCCATTCAAAGTAATCTATTCAATTATTTCATTTTTCTCGATCTAGTCTAGTCTTTGAAAACTGATGTGTGTTTTGTCATTTTCCAGGATGAGTTTCATACCCGGCTACGGTTCTGTCGCCGCGGTTTGGTCGCGATGGCAAACGCTGGCAAAGACGACAATGGCTCACAATTTTTTATTACACTTGGAGCGACACCGGAGTTACAAAATAAACACACGATATTTGGTAAAGTCACTGGGGAAACGATCTATAATATTTTGAAATTAGAAGAAGCTGAAGTCGATCACGTAAATATTTTTATTTGTTTACTTATTAATTAATTAATTTTTAAAACTGAAACCTTTAATTATTAATGATACTGAAGTTAGCAGACGTCTAATAATTTTTTGATTTTTTTTAGACGATAAACCAGAAGAAAAAAAATATTTGGAAAAATTGCACCTGTAGTTTTTTAAATTTTCTACATATGCATATTTTTAGTTTTTTTTTCTTCAAATTTAATTGTTTAAAAATAAATCCAAAAATTTTGAATTGTCTGCTGACTTCAGGATCATTAATTATTATGAGAGTGAATGTAGCAGACATGAGACAATTTATAAATTTGAATTAAAATAATGAAATGTAAAAAAATTGCGCGTACAGATTTGGCTTTTATCTATACATGTATTTTTTTATTTTTACTCCACTTACATTTTATTCATTGATTGTAAAATTTAAAAAATGGACAATTGTCTGCTATAATCACATTTATTAATTATTGAGGGCATTCTCAGACAGTGACTCCTAATTTTTAAAAATATGTGATTATTCTGAACTGTCATTGGTATTAAAATTTTATTAGTTGGTTAAAAAAAAAATTTAAGAATTAATTGAAAAAAGTTCAAGTTGGAATTTCGCTATGATCCTGAAGTTAACAGACAATTTAAAATTTTCAGATTTTTTTTAAACAAATCAATTAAAAAAAAAAATAAAAAAATCCACATGTAGAAAATTTAAAAAACTACATGATACTGAAGTTATCAGATGTCTAATAATTTTTGGATTTTATTTTAGACAGTAAATTATAAGAAAAAAAAAATTTGAAAAAATTGCACCTGTAGTTTTTTAAATTCTCTACATGTGCATATTTTTATTTTTGTTTTTTTTTTTCTGATTGATTTGTTGAAAATAATCCCGAAAATTTTTAATTATCTGCCAACTTCAGGATCATAAAAACTACAGGTGCATTTTTTAAAAATTTATTGTTTAAAAAAAAATCCAAAAAATTTCTGACAGTTGACATTAATTAGGAGTTTCATAAAATTTGTAAAATAAATTTCAGTAAAGTCTTCATTTCAATTTCGTAATTCGAATTTTTAAATTTGGTAACCGAACATTTCAAAAAATTTTTTTTGACTCCTAATTTATAAAAACTGTGAGTAATTTTCTTAAATTATTTTTTTACTTAAGGTATTAATTTATTTTAATTAATTGATAGAATTTTAATACGGATATGACAGTCAGGTCATTGAAAATTTTTAAAAAGTGGCCGGCACTCTAAGAAAAGACTTGAGAGCCAGTTTTTATTTTCAAAATTCTCAGTTTCCTTTAATTTATTCCATAATATTTTTTTTTTAGGATGACAGGCCAACGTATCCACAAAAAATAATAAAAAGTGAAGTTTTATTGAATCCATTCAAAGATATTGTACCCCGAGTATTAAATACTGTTGAAGATAAACCAGCCAAAGAATCAAAACCCAAAGTATCTGGTGTCAAGTAAGTTTTTGATAAAAAATTTCCTGTTTAAAATTACTAATAAATTTTTTTTCTCACTCAAGGAATTTTAAATTACTATCTTTCGGCGAAGAAGCTGAAGAAGATGAAGAAGAGTTCACTGTTTTAAATAAACAATTCGGTGGAAAAAGTAAATCCGCTCATGACCATTTGGATGATCCGAAGTTGAGTTCTTCTGTTACCGTCGAACCAGCGGGACCGCCGAGTAAAAAGAGGAAAGAAGATCGCAGCAGCGATTGGGAGAGTAGTGACGATGAAGCTAACGAAGAAGATCGTTCTAAAGCTCAAGAAAAAGCCCAGTAATTATTTTTATTTTTTTTCTTCATCTGCTGCTCAGTTGGTTCATTTTTTTTTTTTAATTGACCGATTTTTTATTTTTTTACAGAGAAATGAAAAAGAGGATCATTGAGAAGTTGAAGGAAAAAAAAGAAGAGAAAAAATTGAGTGACAAAAAGAAAAAGGAAGTGAGTTATGAAGAAGCTGATAAAGAATCCAGCGAGGAAGAATATTATCTAGGGAAGGAACGTTTTGATGAACGTAAAAAGCAGGCGTACGTATTTTTTTTTTTTTAGTAATTAATTAATTAATTTAGTATGAAGTTTTTCTATCGATTATTGATTTAAAATTAATAAGTGTTCGTTTACAGAGATGCGATTAAAAAAGAAATACGAGACTTGAAACGCGGCGTGCAGCGCGAAAAAAAAGATAAAGAGACTAAAGAGCAAGAAAAGTTGGCCGAGGAAGAAAAGAAAGCGAACAAAGGAAAACTAATTGAAGAATTTGTCGAGATTCCGAAGTACAAAGAGGCGTCGAAGAAAATTTCATTGACTGGAGCGTCGCGGGACAGTTTTACCGTCCAGATGTTGAACAAATTCCGTAGTAAGTTACACACCGTCAAGGAATCGACCTCCGATGGCAGCACTAGTGACAGCAAAACGACCAAACCCAGAGTCGACGATGATGACGATGATGATGATGAGTCATGGATGACCCAGACCCTGGTCTGCGAGGACAAGAATCCGACTCTAGCCAAAGACGCCAACACCAAAAACGACGACTGGTTCGAAATTTACGACCCGCGGAACCCGCTGAATAAACGCAGAAGAGGTGAAAATTCTGATGGGAAAAAGGGCCAAGGGCGCCATCACTATCGAATATAATTATTATATTTTTATATTTAATTACCGCTTGTATATTTGTGAATATATGTAATAAATTTTTTCTGCTAGTATTTAAAATTATATATTTTGTATTTTTCACAGACGTTAATTTTAATTAGTAATTAATTATAAATTTAATTTTACTCTAAACTTTTTTTTAATTTTATCAAAAAATTTTTATTGTCACGCCAGAGTTCATAATTAAGACTACAATTTTTAATTAAATTGTTTAATTTTGACATTTAATTTTTTTTTTTATTCAAATTAATAAAGAAAATTTATGATACTAAAGTTAGCCGACGTCCAAAAATTTTTGGATTTTTTTTAAACGATAAATTATTAAAAAAAAAAAAATTTCAAAAAATTGCACCGATAGTTTATTAAATTTTCTACACGTGTATATTTTTATTTTTATTTTTTTTTTAAATTAAGTCGTTGAAAAAAAAATTCAAAAATTTTTAACTGTCTGCTAACTTCAGAATCATGAATTTAGCCGACGTCTAATAATTTTTGGATTTTTTTTAAACGATAAATTATTAAAAAAAAAATATTTGAAAAAATTACACCTATAGTTTATTAAATTTTCTACACGTGCATATTTTTATTTTTTTTTTAAATTAAGTCGTTGAAAAAAAAAATCGAAAATTTTTAACTGTCAGCTAATTTCAGGATCATGAGAATTTTATTTGCAGTAAATTTTTTTTTTTTAAAAACCGGGAGTCAAAAATTCTTATCACCCGATACAATTTTAGTTCATAACTCCCGGAAGGAAAATAAATTACTCCCAAACTGCTATTGTAAAAAAAAAAAATTGAATAGTCTAATTCGGCGGCTTACTCTCTATGTAAAAGCCAATTAAGTAATACAATAAAATTATAATCGAGATAAATTATTTAATAGCAAAGATGCTCTAAGATCTCATGGCACACATAATAAATTGATAAGGTACCGATATAAAGAGACATTAAACAAATTAAATAAAAGATAGACGCATTAAATCCGACAGTCAGTACGTTGACAGCAACTGTCGCGGATCATATTTATTTATATTTTTCTCAACACAATCAAGTACCCAGTACATAAAAAAAAACAACACTTGTTACTTTAAAAAATAGTAGATAAAAAAAATAAAGTCGCTACTAATTTATATATTTTTTAATGATAATTTATTTCTTTTATCATATCGTTGAGTCATCGATTGATATCACAGCTCATTTGAATTCTAATGATACATGTCTTTGTATGTCTCAACTTCTGGGCACACGGCCAGAAGAATAAATTAATAACGCACTTGCTTATATAATTATTTATATTTATATATATTTATAAACAATTGTGAAAACTTTTGCGCATATAATTTTTCATATTTATTAAGACTGTGATTTTTTATTTGTTGTTTAAATACTTCGCAGTGTATCAGGTGATTTTCGGTGATAAAAATGTCAACAGTTCCATTAAAATTAGACATGTACGGTAAGAAAATATATTTTAATTATTAATTGTTTATATTTATTTTTTATTAATAAAAAAAATTTAATAATCTTCATAATTTTTTTATCGAACTATTAGTTAATTATTTTTTTTTTATTATTTAAATTTGATAAGATAACATTTGACATTCAAAATAATATTTATATAAATAATTAGTATTAATTTTATTTGTTTATGAAAATTAAATAATTAATTTGCTGTTAAGAATTCAAATAATTGCGAATTAATGAATTATTTATGTGGAATTTAATTAGAATTAAATTGTCAGTAGAAAATTTTCCGCTGCATATTTTTTTAATCAACGTCTAGATGTCTGGATGTATATCTTTTATCGTAAGATATGAGAAGTAATGTGGAATATAAATATAATTGATTATTTATCTAGATGAAGATTCACGGCCCCGGGACTGGGACCCGAAGAAAACGGAATGTCGGGGCCCGTTGAAAATCGCACGCTTGTGTATCTTAGGAATTTTTCTGCCCGCGGTTTTGGTCGCGGGTCCGGTTTATTTGCGGTATCGCGTGTATTCTGAACAACTGTACCCGCTGGCTGCTTCTGATCAGAGGTTGATTGACGCACGTGTCTCGACTACTTGGTGTCAGGTGGGTTTTTTAATAATTTCACTTTTAAACTGATAAATTAATGTCTGATTGTTGGGTTAAAGAAAAGTTTTATTGACTTGCAGTTTAATTTTAATTACCAACAAAAAATATGATCAGGATTTTGAATTGAATCTGAATTTTTTTGTACCAAAGTTTAAGAAATTTGAAATTTTTCGCGGGAAAAATCTATACGCTGAAAAATTAGGAGTGATTTTGAATTTTAATTTAATTCGAAGTCATTCCGTCACTTGGAGTTACGGAGGTTAAAAAAAATCACTCCCCCTACGGAGTAAAGGGGGAGTTTGTTTTTCCCTGGGTTCAATTTTACTCCGGATTAACTCCGCTAATTATTTACAGAGTAATTTTTCTCAGTGTATATTAGGGTGATTGTTAAAAATTAAATTTTCTCAGGCGGCCATAAAAAGCTTCTTTTTAATGAAAAAATACGTGGGGAATTTGGTTTTTTTATTTTAAGTAAAAAGAACACGTGCCGCAGGATGATCATAATTTTTTGATACAATCGCGGTTTTTTTTAAATATCTCATAAAATATGCAGATTAAAGGAAAAAGTCATAGGAACAATTGTGTAGGAAATTAAATTCTTGACAAAAAAGGTCATGTTTATTTTTTTTATAAAATGAGTATTTATGAAGATATTTTAAAAAAACTTTTTTAGATCTTATCAATTGAGCATTTTAAGGATTACGAATGTTAAAAATAACATTTTTTCTTAAATATAGACAACTTCGTAACTCGTAACATATCAATCAATGTTTGTTGTAGTTTCTACATCTATATACTTAGAAAAATGTTATTTTCAAAATTCGTAATCCTTAAAATGCTCAATTGATAAGATTTAAAAACGTTTTTTTTAAATATCTTCATAAATACACATTTTATAAAAAAAATGAACATGACCTTTTTTATCAAAAATTTAATTTCCTACAAAATTGTTCCTATGATTTTTTCCTTTAATCTGCATATTTCATGAGATATTTAAAAAAAACCGCGATTGTATCAAAAAATTGTGATCATCCTGCGGCCCGTGTTCTTTTTACTTAAAAAGAAAAAACCAAATTCCCCAGGTATGTTTTCACTAAAAAGAAGCTTTTTATGGGCCGCCTGAGAAAATTTAATTTTTAACGACCACCCTAGTGTATTTAAAATTAATAAATAAAATTGTTTAATTTATCGAATAAAAAATTCCACTCCATAAATTAGCTGATATGATTATTATTTATTATAGAGACAAGTTGTTAAAGTAAATACGACATTCAATGCATATTTGATTAACGGTGAACCCAAGATTAAAGTTGAAACGACACCAGTCTCTATGACGAGACATTTGGTCTTGGAAGATGATATGAAAGAATACTGGGGCTTTTATCTTTTGCGTGGGAGCAGTGTCACTGTTTCTACTTGTGTAAGGTATTTTATTTATTTAGCTAATTTATTTTTTTTTAAATTCACTAACAGCCATTCAAATTAATGATCTTGAAGTCACCCGACAATTAGTAATTTTCCGATTTTTTTTCAACAAATCAATTACAAAAAAAACAAAAACAAAAAAATGCACATGTAGCAAATTTAAAAAACTACAGGTGCGTTTTTTTCAAATATTTCTTTTTTATAATTAACTATTTTTAAAAAAATTCAAAAACTATTAGACGTTGGCTAACTTCAGTATCATTTTAAATTAACGTCCATTAAGTCAAAATTAAAAAAATTTTCGGAGTGAGCCGAAGCGAATGACTGTCAATTTAATCCCCTTGGAGTAAAATTTACTTTTAATATTAACTCCGAATCGGAGTTAATGCGGATTTTTAAAAATCGTTTACTCCGAAATCACAAATAAAATTAACGAATGCTTTAATTAATTAATTAAAAATTTTAAAGCGTAAATTTAATTGATAAGAATTATAATAAAAATTAATTGACTTATTTTGCTGATTGATAATTATTTTAGATGGCCCGGAGCATCGCTGACAATAATCCGCGGTCATAAACACTTACATGAGTGCGCATTTATCGGTGACAATAGTAGTGAAGAGTTGGAAGAATTATTAGAGATAGCTGAGGAAAAAGGAATATTAAACGGCACCGGCTTATCGCAGCTTAAAAACGTAAGATTTACTGTTTAATCCACCTTATAAAGTACTCGAGATAACACCAAACTATTTTATCTTCTAATTACGTTGATAGCGATAACTATTTTCATTATGTTTTACTATTTCACGTCTTATGTAATTTTTTTTAGAACGCTCGGAGTAATTTACCAAAAAATATGAAGCGCGTGCAGCCGGGGGTCCACTTCCATCACCAAAAAAATACACTCTACAGTGCTACGAATATCGCGAATCATTACAACAGCCATGAACTTGACGCTCCGGCGATGCGGGAAATTTTGAAAAATCTTTTTGCCAAAACTTTGGAGACCAAAAACAAACAAAAGTCCAATCCGCATCATCACTACGAAGGAGTTTACAGAGACAGCGTTAATATCGACAGACCGCCAGTTAGTTTCGACAATTTTTCCTGGATTTCCGAGCAACTGAAGTCTTTGGAGAAGATGACCGAGAGCCCGGTGTTGGAAAACGTTAAAACCACGACGGAGTTACCGGAAACCGGAGATGAATTTGTGGAGAAAAAAGTAAACGGTGAGCAAACTTCGACGGAAGTTTTCAAAGATATTTTAGAAAAAATAAATTCACTAGGCGACCGCGGGAAAAGTATCATTGGGAAACTGATAGCGACATTGGATGAGTCGAAAAATAAAACGCGCGACTGGACCAAAGTTTTGCACAACGCGATTCAAAATTCGACGATAAATCCCGCGGTGAAGAAGCGTCTCAAGCGGCAATTGGTCTTGTCTTCCCCATTGCAAGAGGCTCTGAATGCTGAAGCCGACGCCGAAGACGCGGCAGTTGAAGAAGAAGACTTGAATCCCGACGGAATCGCCGAAGACCGGGGTTCGGTAAACGAGTCGACGTTAAACGACCGCAGCAATTCGGAATTCTGGAGCTCCTTCAGCAGCTCCGAGGAACGTTTACTAGACTGCAAAGGCCTGATCCTAAATCTCCCCCTGACTCCCCATCATTTCTGTTCGCCCAAATACGAGAGCCAGCACTCGGCAGCGTCGATGGCCAACGCCGTTACCTATCGCGTTCCCATTGACGGCTACTACTTTTTCGTCTTCAGTTCTGAAAACGAAGTGCAGTCCAATTACATCCGCATACAATTTGATTTGCTGAAGACGGCCTACAATACGTCCCAGCCGATTTTCGAGTGCAAAAATTCAACCCAGGAATGCGCGTTGCCGTTCAATTTCTTCAGCTGGGAACGGACCGTTTTGGAGCTTCCCGTCACGAGCAACGATTCTCAGTGGAATGAAGAGTACGTCGTCGTATCTCAGTGCGAGCCACGTACTGCTATTTATCTTGTTTGCATGATAACAGTACCACTACTTATTCTTTTATTTGCATTTCATTAATTCTATAAATAAAATTTAAAAAAAAATTCTTGCCGTCAGTTTAAAAACGGGGAAAAGTTTACAACAAAAGACTAGATATCAGTATTTTACTCTCATTTTGTTATCAATACCTCAAAGGCGCGTGATAATTAATATTGTAAATAAATAATAATAATAATAATTATAGTGATAATGTACCTGTAAGACTGTTAAGCTGTGCTAAGTTTATTGTTTTTGATTCTTTTAATAATAATGATAATAATGATAAGAAGAAGAAGAAGAAGAAGAAGAATTAGTTGTTACGGTATTAAATTCACAGGAACCACTAAAACAAAAGTCGTGATTTCTTAATTGATAAATCTTAATTACTTAAATTTAAAAACCTCTTTAAGTATAAAGGATAACAGTTTTTGTGTTTAATTAATATCCGTGCTGGAGGTGAATCCGTTTCGTTTAATCCATAATATTTTTCGCTGGCAACGCTCCCCCGAACCACCAACTGAACTATACTTTGCTTTACTACAGTAATAATAACAACTGTAGACCCTACGGATACATTTGACCTCCTGATACTGTGTATATTCTACACTAATGCAATAATCACGGTATATGTATATATATGTATAAATGTAGTTATTACTGTAGATGTAGGTCCACAGCAAGTGAAAGATCGAAGGGCGGAGCATCCCTTATCAGTGAGAAACACTCCTCAGTTGATCCTTTAACAATTACTGTAAAAAACACAATTACTTTATTGTAATAAATAAATAAATTTTTTAAAAATATTTGTTGGTAATTCTGTAATAATTAAGATTTTTTTTTATTTTTATTATTTTAATACAGGGTAAAAAATCGGGAGTAATCACTCCGGACGGATTTTATTTAAGTCCGGATTTACTCCGTCACTCGGAGTTTTTGAAAAAATCATTCCGCATATAGAGTAAAGGGGAAGTTTTTTTTTCTAGGAGTGATTTTGGAGTGAACTAGATTTTATTTAAAGGTGACCGACCAAATGAACTTTGAAAATTGAACTTGAAAATTTGAACTTTTATGAATTATGAAAAATTATGAAAAAAAAATTATTTTTGATGAAAGAAATACTAAATTATTCAAAGTTCAAACTTTCTTGATTCAGAACTCTAATTTGAAATAATTCAAACACGCTCCGGAACAATTCAAAGTTGTCAAAATTGACTATATATAGATATACACTTCAGCATGGATTGAATTATTCCAAATTAGATTTCTGAATCAGGGTTACCAAAGTTCTAATCGCCAAAGTTTAAATTTACCAAAGTTCAAATTTGCAAAAGTTCAAAGTGTAAAAGTTCAAATTTTCGAAGTTCATTAGGTATAGAACCTATTTAAATGCATTTACTCCGATTTGAAGTTTTTATATTAAAATTAGTTCTTCTTGGAGTGAATTTTACGCCAAGGAGATTAAAGAAATACAGGCTTCGACTTCGCATTTACTCTGGATTTAATTCGCGTTGACTACGCAAATTTCTTACAGCGTATTGATAATTAATTAATTATGTGTACGCTGTCGAAAATTATCAGAGGGAATGCGGAGCGGATGACTGTATTTTTTTAATCCTCTCAGAGTGAAATTTACTCCGAATAGGCTTAATTTTATATTGAAACTCCGGTTTGGTGTGAAATCAACCCCTACAAGGAGTTTATTTTAATCTTCAAATTCTGGATCGAATGCGGATTTAAATAAAATGCAGATCACTCCTGGAAAAATAAACTCCCTTTTACTCCGTACTGGAAGTGATTTTTTTTACTCCATAACTCCGAGTGACGGAGAAAATTAGAATTTAAATAAAATCCGTAATCACTCTGAATTAACTCCCGATTTTTTACAGCGTGGATGTGAATGTTGATTTAGATGTTTTGTAATTTAAAAAAATGAAATGATTGTCAATAATAAGACAAACACTTGTGATGGGATTAATATGGTGTGGCTGGTGTGTTGCGATAAGGAAAATTGATTTCACCCTCACTTCTCACCCAAATGTATATGTATATGGGGATGAATGTTGAATTGCGTTGACGTTCATGGGACACTGCGCAAACTGGGTTTTGTTACGCCTCTTTTTTATTGACACACCCTTTTAAATTATTTTTTAAATTATTTACTACTGCAAATAATTCTTAACTTCGTCATAAAAAATAAAAAATATCAAGTACTTAATTAAATTAATCAGTTGAGAAAAATTTTACTGAGTTCAAATTTCTGGCGGCAGAAATTTATGAAATTTGAATTTTTGTAAATAAATATACTGACATTATTTTCCCACAGTTAAGATTATTAATATAACAGCTAATTTAAGTCAACACAAACTAAGTCAAATATCTTATTCATCGTCACGTGTGTGGGAAACCACAGTACCCTCAAAAAATCCCCAAGGGCCACCACGCAGACCGCGGACCCTTTGCAGAAAAACGATTAAAAAAAACTTCATTCGGACTTTATTTCCACGCACGTATTTTTTTTATCGACTACTGGATAATATAAATATCGATCAGATCTATTATGCGATCAGAAAGGTGATATAGATTGAAGTAAGTGTATGGTGTGACCTTATTCCAGTGTGGACCCCTGGAAACGGCCCCAGTGGTGACGGCACGCGCCAATTGAGCAGAGATTAGCCCGCAAAAGGGTGCCGGTATAAAAAAGTGTTTTATATGACTTATTAGTCATATTAAATATTTATTACGTCCGTATAACTTATCACCGGGCATTTTTTACTAGAAAAATTTATCTGACGTTGATTGACGTCTCTTATCAGCGCATGTGTACTCAAGATTATTTTTAATTTTTTTCTTGAATATTTTCATTCTTCTGAACCCTCGAGACAAAGAGTAGAGATTTTGGGAATACCGAAGATTTTACTTGAAGATTTGGGTAAAATTTTGTACATATGTTGCATTGTCTAGATTTTAGAAGGAAGTCGAGGTTGGTGTTGATGAGTCAGGACGGGAAAACTGAGTGTCCTGGAATTTTTTGTAATCCGGAAATAATATAAAAAAAATTACTTAAGCCGAAGCAGATGTTGGAAATTTATTTTGAATTCCATATGATTTTGGCACTAGGTTGCTATTGCAGCAAAATATAAGACAATTTTCACTGTTAACCCAATGGCTGTCTATTATAAATTGAAGTTAATTACAAAGGAACAAACTTCCAGTCATACACGAGTATTTTAAAAAGTCACTAGGAGATAGAATTTTGAAAAATTTTTTTCTTTGTCACTTGAAGTATGAGTTTCAAAAAATTATTTTTGTCGTTTAGTTTTTCAAAAATTAATTTTTTAACTCACGTAAAAATTCAATTTTAAATTTATGACGCCACTAGTTTATATAAAAGTAAAAATTTTTTTTAAATTCCCCACAATATTTTGAATAAAAATTTCATAAAATTAAATCTATTCAAAATTTATGACGTCACTAGTTTATGTAAAAGTAAAAATTTTTTAAAAATTCCCCACAATATTTTGAATAAAAATTGAACAAAATAAAATCTATTAAAAATTTATGACGTCACTAGTTTATGTAAAAGTAAAAATTTTCTAAAAATTCCTCACAATATTTTTAATAAAAATTTCATAAAATTAAATCTATTCAAAATTTATGACGTCACTAGTTTATGTAAAAGTAAAAATTTCTTAAAAATACCCCACAATATTTTGAGTAAAAATTTAACAAAATAAAATCTGTTAAAAATTTATGACATCACTAGTTTACGTGAAAGCAAAAATTTTTTAAAAATTCCTCACAATATTTTCAATAAAAATTTAACAAAATAAAACCCATTCAAAATTTATGACGTCACTAGTTTATGAAAAAGTAAAAATTTTCTAAAAATTCCTCACAATATTTTTAATAAAAATTGAAGTCAAAAAAATGATTTATAAATTATCAAAATAAATGACTAAAATAATTGAAATTAATAAAAAAATCTCTATGACAATTTCTCACGCAGCTTTTGCTGGTAATTACGGTCGAATGAGCACCGATGACACTCCCTAATAAAATCCGTAGTTGCCTATACAAACTTGTCACAATAACTAAAAAGCCACACGTGACTAGTTGGCCACTTGACAATCATCATAGGGAACTAAAACGAGATCATCTAGTCCTTAACAAAAACTATCTCGTCACTTTATATTGATACACTATAAATAAATCCACTATTTATTATTCTCGACTTTTTTTATTCATTATACTACCAGGATCATTATTCTGTATCACTAATACAGCTTTGATTGCTCCAACAAAAACACCGCAAAATTTAACAATGGGGTGAATGTGTCAGTCGACAGGGATGCTGTATGGAGCATGGGATGTCCCAGTAGCTCCACCCACGTCTGCTCCGCCTCGCTAAATTAAATTTAAACTCACTGCCGGCCAGTGCTTTTCGATTAGTGAAATCACGACATTCGTCACGACACGTCGTCTTTTAAATTTTATATTTTATCACTTAATTTTTGAAGTCGCGATACAGCGAATTTAAATTCCCCAACTATTGGAAAATATCATTACGTATTCAAATATTTTTTTTTAATGGTAAGTGTTGAAAATATATAAAAATATGAGTTTAAGTATTAGTGTAAGCATTGATAATAAATTATTAAAATGATTAAAAAATAAATGATATCTGAACAAAGTGTGTATTTATAGTTGTGAACAAAGTGCTGGATGTTGGCTGGCATATCTGACGAATGTCAGGGACAATTTAGTCAGGGTGTGATATCAACTTCCTCTTTAACGCAATGTAGGCTAATTTGTTTAGTGATTATCGACAAGAGAATCCTTCGAGAGAAAAAAATTTTTTTTTATTATATTATAATTATAAAATAGAAGTGATATAAAAATAGTGACGGTGTATAGATGTATATATTTTTTTTATAATTAAACTGATAAAATAATTTATAATTAGCCGATGCTGACGTACGGTACGAATAATGGAGCGACAGATGCTGAGGATAGATCACCAGCTACGTCACTCATTTCTGGAGACGGCGAGCTCGTCGATGACTCGGGAGATTCTCCAGGAACTACCAGAGACACTGAGGAAGAGGCCATGCTATCTGATGAATTTTATTCTCATGATACTGACGATGAGGAGGACCCGCTTAGGAAGAGAAAAGAATCTTTGTCTGTATGTTATATTTGTTTTTTTTTTTTATACTAAATAAATATATGATAAATATTTATTTAATCGGGTTCCGTGGGCCATTTTATGACCCTGAAGTTGACAGACAATTTTTGGAATTTTTTTTTCGACGAATCGATTACAAAAAAAAAAAACTAAAAAAATGCACATGTAGAAAATTCAAAAAACTATGGGTGCATTTTTTTCAAATATTTTTTTTTTTATAATTTATCATTTAAAAATCAATCCAAAAAATTATTAGACGTTGTCTAACTTCGGTATCATAATTTTGAATTTTTTTTCTCCAGTTTAATTAAAATAAAAAAAAAAACTAAAAAAATACACGAATAGAAAATTTCAAAAACTATGGGTGCAATTTTTTCAAATATTTTTTTTTTTATAATTTATCATTTAAAAATCAATCCAAAAAATTATTAGACGTTGTCTGACTTCAGTATCATAATTTTGAATTTTTTTTCTCCAATTTAATTAAAAAACAAAAACTAAAAATATCCATATGTAGAAAATTCCAAAAACTATGGGTGCATTTTTTTCAAATATTTTTTTTTTATAATTTATCATTTAAAAATCAATCCAAAAAATTATTAGATGTTGTCTAACTTCAGTATCGTAATTTTGAATTTTTTTTCTCCAATTTAATTAAAAAAAAAACTAAAAATATCCATATGTAGAAAATTCCAAAAACTATGGGTGCATTTTTTTCAAATATTTTTTTTTCTATAATTTCTTGTTTAAAAAAAAATCCAAAGATTATTAGACGTTGTCTAATTTCAGTATCGTAATTTTGAATTTTTTTTCTCCAATTTAATTAAAAAAAAAACTAAAAATATCCATATGTAGAAAATTCAAAGAACTACAGGTGCATTTTTTTCAAATATTTTTTTTTTATAATTTTTTGTTTGAAAAAAAATCCAAAGATTAATAGGCGTTGCTAACTTCAGTATCATAATTTTGATTTTTTTTTCTCCAATTAAGTTAAAAAAAAAAAAAAACTCAAAATATCCGTATGTAGAAAATTAAAAAAACTACGTCGCATTTTTTTCAAATATTTTTTTTTTTATTATTTGTCGTTTGAAAAAAAATCCAAAGATTATTAGCCCGGCTAACTTCAGTTTCATGCCATTTTCCGTCAGTAAAAATAATTTTTTTTTTGTGTAAAATTTTGAAAAAATTTTTTTAGTTTGATGGTTTATGTGGTGGCCGTCATTTAAGTTCTCCGACGGGTCAAATTGGCACGGGAGTCAGAAAATTATTTACAAACAGTCGGGAGCGTTGGCGACAGCAAAATGTTAGCGGTGCGTTTGCCGAGTTACGTAAATTGGTGCCAACACATCCGCCGGAAAAAAAATTATCGAAAAACGAAATTTTGAGGATGGCCATAAGGTAAATTTTTATAGATTTTTATAAGAAGAAATTGAGTAATTAAAAAATAAAATAATTATTTTCCAGGTACATAAGGCTGCTGACAAACGTTCTAGAGTGGCAGAAAACCCAAGAGCGCAATGGAACACTTCATAACCACGTGAAAATAAAATGCGAGCCAAATTTAAATCATTACCAACTGAAAACTCAGATATTGAAAGAAGAAAAGTCGGAAATAACCCGTCGATTTGACCGTTCGCGGGTTCAATCCCACTGTGATAAAAATGGCAATGATTTGTTGATGATCGCGCCTCTGGTCGCGCCCAATGTCCCCCTCAAACACGCGGCCTCGCAGAATCAAATAAATAATCAGTCGCATCCCAACCACAACCACAACCACAACCACAGTCGCAGGCTGTTCCAAAAACACAATACTCTTATCGTTACAAATGTTATGTCCAACGGTAACTCGTCATCGACGGCACCGTTGGTTTCCATAAATAACAACGTCCGAAGTCCCAACAAACGTTTCAAAGTCGAGCGGGACGAGGAGGAAGGAAGCGTCAAGTCGCCAAGGAATAAAAGGTCTAAAGTCTTCAAAGACTGCAAGAACTCTGAATGAATTGTTTTATTTTAATTATATATATTTATTATTAATTAATTAATAATTTGTTATTTATATTGCATCCGTTTAATTGTGCAATTTAATACAGATACTGTAGCTTCCGCTCAGTGTACATGTACATACATAGTAATTTTTTATTTTAAATTTAATTTATTTATTTATATATTTATATATTTAATATACTTAATTATGTAAGATAAACTTTGTACCTAGTGCTCTTGCGCTTGGATCTCAACATCATCAACTTGGACGGTAGATCATCGTTGATTTCGTCGTTAGGTGGGACCGGAGTTGCCGGTCGTTCCTCGCCCTGACTCATCGCCCGTCTCGGTGGTAATTCGATTATTTTCTCCGAGGATTTTGTTTCGACACTCGGGCACTTGCCGATACTGACGTAACTTGCGTCGCTCGTGCGCTTGGAAATTACTTCTGCGTAACTTGATCTCGAGCTTCGGGATTTGGTGCTCACACTGACGTCGGAATCTCTTTTCTTGCTGCAATTATTGTTAGAAGAGACGGTATTTATATTTGAGGAAAGATTGCCGATGGTTGATTTCTCCACATGCCAGCTGTGGCGATTTCTCGTTTCATGATCATCTGAAACTGTTCTTCTTTCCGGGGCAATCGGTTTGTGTTCGGGTGTGAAATCTTCGCTGAACCTCAGCCGTTCATGCAAACGCTTCATTTTCACATCTGAATTGTCTTCATCGAGGATTTCGTTTTCGCAATTTTGCCTCCGGATTTTCGGCCGAGTCGTTCTGTCGTTGAACTCAAGGTCTTGGCTGTTGCGACGCACGACTTCGGTATGTTTGTCATGTTTGTCATCTTCGCTGCTGTTGCTGATCCAGGTGTAAGCATTTGAAGCGTCGGAGGCTCTTTTCGGCCACTCGTTTTCAGTTTTGAAGTCGTAGAGCTCGCGAATACGTTGGCTGATTCGCGCTATTTTGTCAATGGGGTCCAGTTTCTTGGGCAGCTCGTTAAGAAATTCATTTTCGTTCTCGCTTTTAGAGTTTTCTGAATGAAATTTACGCACTGGCCACTTGGGGGTCTCTTGCAGCTGCATCGAAGCTTTGCGCTCGACGGACAAACTTTGCCGAGGCAAACTAGAGGGCAGTTGGTATTTAGCAAAAGTCATCCATTTGCTGGCAGCATTTTTGGCCAGTCTATTGGCAATTTTTGGCGGATCTGAGGGATCGCTGATTTTAGGAATCGGTACCCAACGAAAAGACAAAATTTTTTCATGACCTACTTCGGTATTTCGACGGTCAATCCGCCGATCTCTTGAATCGACGTCAGAGCTCATGCTTCTGCAAGTCGTTTTAATTACGCGCGTTTCTTCTTCGAAACTCGGCATGCGACGACATTCGACGTTGGGAGACAATTTTTTCGGAGAGGCTGGCTCTGGCCAGGCGGGGTCCAACTTATCATTGGCAGCTGGACTCAACTTTTCTGCTTGCGACTTACGTTCGGCTGAAGGACTCCGCGAACTTGACCGCGATCTGGGAAGCCAGCGAGATGGGTTCAGTTTGGAAGAATCGGCACCCTCGGTGTTGCGACGTTCTCCGATTCGCTCGGCGTACTTTCGTAGACGATCGACATCTGCGCTGCGGCTTCGTTGACTGCGGGGTGAACGAGATGGTCTCCGTTGACCGGCGCCCAGTGGGCCCATCCTGTCCTAAGCGAGGTGAAGTTTAACGTAGTCCGATATGTGCAAGAGACCGTGCTCTGGTGACGCGATGTGCAAACTCGTTCCGCAGATACGGGAATTTATCATGGGGTTGTGCAGTTCGGAGATTTGGCTGCTGCATGCCGCTGCTGGGTCACCACTCGCTGCTAAATATCCGCTCCAAAATTCATTACCCGGGAATGCGTTTCCGTCCCATGCGTATGTTACTACCAGAAGTTTGTCTGCGTCCGTCGAACGGACTAGTTTACTGTGTGGTTCTCTTAATGCAAAATGTATTCTAATATCTGTTAAAAAAAAATTTGTTGATTATTTTAAATGATTACCGACTACTGAATAATTAGGGGAAAGGAAAGGAAAAAATTATCTCTCTAAAATTTTTCCAAAATTGGATTTCAAGCTGCGAAATAAATTTTTCAAAATTGTTTTCTAAGGAGGTAAGATAGATCAGGGGCACTTTGGGTCACTCAAAATTTAAATAAAATTTCAATCAGTTCTCAAAAATTTTAGTCTCATAAATTTAAAGTAATTTCGCTCAAAAAAAGTGGCGGCAATTTTTAAAAATTACAAAATTATAAATTTATTACGAACCTCCTAAATAATCACCATTGCCAGCACCGCCACATTTTTGTTGACTAAAATAAGCGAACATAATATCCGATACATATTTTAATTTTCTATTCATTTTTTTCAATGCTATTTCGAATGTTTTCAAAAAATACATTTCTTGATCGTGCATTATTCTCCAGACACCTAGAATTAATTAACAACTTTGCTAATAAATACTTTTCACATTAAAAAAAATAATGATTATTGATTGGGAGTAAAATCACCTAGACCAAAGCCAACGACGTGGAGAAATGCAGTAGTATTTTGTTTCTCAGCCCGAGTGTTAGCTTCCAACAGAATTATTTCGACTGACAGCAGAGTTCGCTTCATATAATTTTCTACGTCAAAAATTGTCTGGTTCGTCAAAGAAATATAGCGTTTGTTTTCTCTGGACCTAATTCGTCTCACAGCTTGCTCGTAAAGAGGGTGATAGTCCTCACCGTAAAACCGCGACCAGAGGGTGCGCAGTTCTCGTATTTCCGGTACTCCGTCCACAGAAGGCCCGTAACTAGTTCCAATAAACAAATAAATAAAAACGACGGTAATTGTTTCGAAGTGGGGTCAACCACATTTTTGGCCATAAAAAATCAAAAATTTTTTTCACAAATTTTGTGTGTGCACGATTATAAAAATATACCATCTTTCCAATTATTAGTATTTTTTTTTTTTTTCAAAGTGAATTCTCAAATCCGCCGTGAAATAGAACAATTTCAAAAAAAAAAACATTTGAAAATATTGATTTTTCGATTTTTTATCATCGAAATTGTGATCGATCTTATTTTCGATTATTTAAAAAAAATTTTTTTTTTCTAAAATTCATAAAAAATTCTGTAATTGCCCTATCATAAAAAATTTTTTTTTCAAAATATTCAGTTTTTTATGTTTTTTAAGAAAAAAAATACTAGCAAGCTCAAAAAAATGTTACCACAAAAATTTCGATGAATATGATGAAAAACATGAATTTTTTATACTTTAAAATCGGAAAAACTCATCGAAATCTGAAGAATTTCGAATTTATGATGGTGAATTCTTAAATCCGCCGTGAAATAGAACAATTCAAAAAAAAAAAAACGATTCGAAAATATTGATTTTTCGATTTTTTATGGCCAAAAATGTGGTTGACCCCACTTGTAAATAATTACCAAAATGACAAAGTAAACAAGTAATTAAATTACCCATTGTCCATATTATTTTGCAACGGAGTGATGACGATATCCTGAAACTCCATAAGACGCGATCGCTCGAATCTGGATCCAATCACCCCCATGATAACTCCCCTCGGTTGGAATCCGTCCGGATCATTGCAGACGACTCCGCGGTTTTCGCGGGCTCCGTTATTTATGAACTCAGTGTGCGAGGACACGGCCATCATGGCCGACAATTTTATTTCGTCATAAGACAGACATTTTGACAGAACAAGCGGTTCCTTTTCTTGATCAGTGCCGACAAATTCCCAGCCGCCTTCGCCAGTTTTTTTGTCTATCAATTTCCATCTGTCATCGGAACCGTAAAATGCCACCGCGCGTTTCTCCAACAGCCTCTGGGTAAATTGTATCAGGCCCATATTTTTGTACACTGATTTCTCAACAGCAGTCCCATGTTCCCGTTTGTATTTCAACCAGCCAGCTATCAAAGGAAGCATGGCCTCATGGATTATTGGATACGCCGAGTTTGAATTGAGCTGAAAAAAAAATTAATCGATAAATTATAATTGTAAAAAATATATATAATATATAAAAGACTTTTACCTCAAGTATGTCAGCTTTAATTCCCCTTTCTTTTAAAAACGAACACCTGACAGTCTTTATTGGAAACTGAATCGGAAATATTTCACTTCGCTTCATTAAAGTCGACAGAGTTACTGGCGGTGGCATACAAACATGCAGGCAATTGTTAACTAATTCTTTGGTGTCGTCATCAAAGGGAACTCCATTAGGAGATCCCAGAGTATTTTCCCAGGATATTTCTGGCGGCTCCATTATAATCGGGATCTTAGGGTCGTCAATTCGCAAATGCTTCTGCAATTTTAAATTTAATCATTTTTGGTATTGAATTTGCGTTAAAAATAAAAGCTACTTATGGAGAAGGATTCTATCAACTACAGATAATCTATTAATAACTAAACTGTTTAATTACACCAAGGACGTACGGGCCTTTGATAGTTGAGCATGAAATTGTCTAAAGAGTGGAAAATGCAACCGTTCACCCACAAACGCTTAACGTGTACTACGTTATTATTTATGACTTAGTAGTAAGTAGTAAGTAGTAAGTAGTAATAATACAGTATTGATATATTTATATATATTAATAAACACAACTGAATAAATAAATCTGCTTAAATAAAAATAATTAATAATTAATTACACAAATGGATTTTTAAATTTAAAAAAAAAATCGCAATTTTCTATTTTATTTTTCACTTTTATTTTTTTTAGTAAAATAATTTGTCAACTCACCCGACGAAAGCAACAAGCGAATATGGACATCACTTATTTTTATATTTAATATTTAATATTTATATTAATGATGTTAATTAAGTAATTAAATTACTTGGTATTAATTTGGTAGATTATATATTTTAATTTGAGTAGACCGTAATTATTTTGTTGGTGATTAAATAATTTAGTTGATTGATAACTGACAGGAGAATGAGCTTTCGAACGCCGCGGTTTCGACTGACGCTCGCGGAGCAGAATTTCGCGAGTGCGCAGAAGGGTCAAGTAAAAAAGTTGTTATCGACATTCAATAGTTTTCTTTTGTAAAAAGTAATTGAAGATTTTAATTGTACATTTTTGAGTTCGTAAACTCACTCGATGTAATAAATTTTGATTTATTTCAATTTTTTTGAAAATCTTTTTCTACTTGACCTCGACTGCATACGCGCCGGTAAAGTCGATCCCTTAATGACCGTTCGCAAAAAATACCAGCATCGGGTTCGAACACTGGACCTTAGTCACTTTTTAAAAATTTAAAATTCACTGACGAAATTATGCGCGTTTTTGAAAAATGAAAATAAAAAAAAAATGAAAAATTATTTTATTTATACATAAGATTTTTTTTTAATCGATTGTTGGTGAGAGTTCGACTGATAGTAACCGCCCACCTCTTAATCAGTTGATAAAATTTTTTTATTTCCTGTAATTTAACGCGTAATTAAATTTCATTACATAAGAAAATTTTTTTGAATTTAATTAAAAATTCCATTGGTTTGAAATAAAAAAATAATTTTCTGTAACAAAATACAAAAATTAGATTGCAAATAATAATTATAAAAAACTTACGTATGTTTTTTAATTGCAAAATCAATTAAATGGAATTAAAAAACTAAAATAACTTTTAGATAAAAAAATAAATTTACTTGGGTTAAAATTTTTTTAAAACTTGAGCGTAAATTATTTTGAACTAGATGTTGATTTATTGACTGCGTGTTTCACACTGCAGTTGCGATTATGAGTCATCACTTAATTTTTCAAGGAATTCATATATATATTTATCTACATATATAAACAAGTTTATTTTCATTTAATGTATGGAAATTACTCGGCATCGGAAATTCAGATTTTCTTATAATTACCTCATATCATAAATATTCTGACTAAACATTCGCTGATAAAATGCAGCAGCACTTTTACTTATTTTTTTTTATAAATTTTCTGATGCCTGTATTCGAATAATATTTTTTTACTAATTAAAGTAATGAAAAATGATGGTAATTTAAATGAAAGAAGGCAGTACTTTGCAGAGTACAGTGTAGTAGAAAATATTTATATATTTCCCATGAGAAAACCGAAGTAAAGTAGGTAGGTCGTGTCTGACCGAGAGAATGGTATGCGGACCATCTTCATCCAGAGAAGACGTAGTGTAGAGTGCACATAAAAAAGTCCCTCTCTCTCGAAAAATTACCAGGAACGTAAAAGCGGGCCGCTATTAGGCCCTCCCTACTCGCTTAATATTCAAGGGAGATAATAACATTTGCCTGAAACTATTATATGATTAACGGTACTCGTAACAGAATCACTGGCTCACAAGCTAAGTACACAATATACCCAACGTTCATACAGTCGGTCATACATACAAACACACACGCAAACTTATCAACCCGAAGGCTCAATGTTTTATTTAGCGTTTTCTGAAACTTTTAAGTCGCGAAATCTCTTACGAGTATTTTATACTTAACTTGACACTTATCACATCTTGAGCATCGAAATTTGTACCAACGATTTTGGTATAAAAATACCGGCTTAGGAGACGACAAAGTTGCTGAGGAAATTTTTGAAACTTTTTTTATGTATGGAAAAACGGAAGTCATGTGAATTTTATTTACTGAATTTACTCCGACCCAAGCTATGGAGTTTGAAAAAAATACTTCGTGTATATTTACTGCTGTAAGATGGACAGCGGAGGTTAATTTGATATTTGAAATTTCGGGCGCCGAAAATTTTAACCCGCGTTCACTCTGATGGAAATTTTGAAGTTTGAAAAATTTTCCAATGGAGTAAATTTTGTTCTGAGAGTAAATTGATGAGGATTTTATTTACTGAATTTACTCCGGCTCAGAGTTATGGAGTTTGAAAAAATTACCCCGCGTATATTTACTGCTGTAAGATGGACAACGGAGGTGAATTTGATATTTGAAATTTCCGACGTCAGAAAACGGAAAATAATCAAGGAAATGGATAGCAAAGTTTCTATCCATTCCATACTTCAAAACAGTTTATTTCTGATTCTTTTTTTTTAATATTAATTTTTTTTTTTTTTGGAGTGAACAGAACTTTTTTTTTTACTTAAGTAATTTTTATTTTAAACCGCGTTCACTCTGATCGAAATTTCAAAGTTTAAAAAAATTTATTTTGGAGTAAATTTTGTTCTGAGAGTAAATAATTAAATCATTAAGTCCGCAAATTTTTTGCAGAAAAATTTATAATATATATAATTATTATAATCGTCCTTGGACTTAATTTAAAAAAAAGTAAAAGTATCAAAATTCATCCATCGATTAGACAATTTAATTATTTATTATTTACCTAAAAAAATTAATTAAAAGTAAAAGTATAAGAATTAATTAATTCCCTATTTTAAATAAATTTTTACTTATAATTTATTCCATGCAAATTTCATATCAATTATTAAAATTAATTAATTAATTTTGAATAAATTATAGATCAATGAAATTTTTCTCGTAGTATAAGTAAAATTTAATAACTGAATTTTTTTAAAATATGCAGAGGATGGTATTAAAAATAATAAATAGCACGATGATTAGTCATATAAATAAACAATGATAGTTAATATCAAAAGTGAAGGGAATCAGATAGATATATTATTACACCAGCAAGGTTCCCGCAGCATACCCGCAGCATAAGTCAATCATAATTCTTTCCACCATAAATAAAACCTGTACGAGGAAGTCTTGTGTGTAGAGTTGAGTCAGTAGGCCTAAAGTCTTCCGGTCTATCATAACAAACCGGGGTTCAGGTCTCGTGAACACGTACCTGAGGTGGTCTCACCATCGAGGCTCCTTTCAAACTCGTTTGTATACCGTTTCAGTCTTCGGCAAGGTGTGGTTCTCCAAGTCTTGTTCAGGACAATGTAAACTGCGTCAATCAGTGTCGGGTTTTCGCGGTCTTGTAAAAAACAAAATTTCGAATTTTTCGCCCGAACTAAATCCGCGACTCAGTAAAAAAAAAAATAAAAATTACGTCTAAGACGCGGGTCGCGTCTTGTAAAAATCTCGGAGACTTCAACGTCCACTATCTGTTTTATCGGCAGTATAAACATTTAATTTAAAATTTAAATTGTTGTAAAAATAAATATTAGCTTACACGAGTCTTTAGACTGATGATAATCAACGTGTTTGCTTGAAGATAATGCACACTGTGGCCAAGTATTAGTAGTTTAATAACTTGTGTGTGACTAATGACTTGAACAGTTGGCTTTAGTGACAGCTCACGAATAACTTAAACTCTTAAGAAAGTTGTTACTCCGTAAAACGTATTATTTTTAATTCAAATTATTGTCTGCGAGCCAGTAAACGTCGAGATGAATTACCGTAAGTTTAATTAATTATTTAGTGTAAACCAAATCGGATTTTTTTTCGATAATTGACAGCTTGATGTCATTGTTGTTCGCTTTGGTTTTTTTTTTAAATAAATAAACACGTTGTTAAAAATATTCGAGCATTAATAATTAATGGTGATTACTATGATTACACAAGTGAGGATCAGACAACTGGGAAAAAAAGTTCAATGTACTGTTTCGCGTGCATGCGCGTATTCCTCGTGGTGAAGAGTCGATATATATTTTTATGGTTGTTATATATACATATATTTATTTATTTATATTTGTGTTCGTATGGACAAATATGAGGGAAATAATTTAATATGGAATTAAAAACTTATTTGCTGAATTTAATCCTTAATTTTTTGTATCAAAGTTTCATAAAAATCCGTTTGATGCAGTTTTATTTTTTTTAAAATTATGTAATTTATATAAAATGAAAATATTTTAGTCACCAGGGATTTTTTGGTTGATAATAAAAGTTAATTAATTATTTTTTTGTGGGATAATGAGTAGTGAGTAAGCGGGAGAATAAATGGGGAAATTTAAAAAAATTACTCGTCTCCGGTGACAAAATTTCTCATGAAATCATGACGATTTATATAATTATACATTTATATATAATATATATATATATATATATATGTACAATTATATTAGAAACGTTTGATATGTTGTGAGATATACGTATTTATTTTTTTTATGTAGAAGTAGTGGTGCTATTATATGTATATATATTTCCATATGAGTATATTATAAATATATATATAGATATATACTTGTTAAAAAAACCTTGTACTCGTTTTTTGCTAACAATGTGAATAAGTTCGTTGAAATGTCAAGTGGTTAATTTTTTTCCTTTTTTTACATTTTAACAGTCATCAGGATAATTTTTTTTTACTTTTAAAGTAATTTGATTCATACTAATGACACAATTTTTTGCTATATAATAATTTTGAAAATAAATATATACTTATTTTTTTTAATAAAATTATTATTAAAAATTTTTTTCATAAAGTATTAAAAAAATTTAATAATATGTTGCAGACCTCATTATTGAGGGAATATAAAAAAATTTTTTGTAAAGTCCATTATTAAAAAAAAATAAATAATGAATTTTCATATATATAGAAAATATTTAATCTTTATTGCATTAATTATTATTATTTTTCTAACACATAATAATGAAATTTACTTTAAATGTGATGGAGTAATTTAATTTTCCATGTTATGAATAATTAAGCTCGAAGCTAGACGAGAGAATAAATACCAAAAATATATATATATAAACACTAATGTACAGATACATATATGTAGCGTTATTTAAATTCAATAAAATTCAAAGATTTATATATGAAAATAAAGTTGAGGATGATCAGCGTCTTGTCGTCGTACTGTAAAAAATCACGTCTCCTCATCTGAAGTAAATCGTTTGGAAAATAAAGTTAAACTTACTCTCAATATTCCACTAAATTTATCTCAGTACATCGCATAATAATAAGCATATAATAGTAAAACCTACAAATATATATTTCAGATTGATTTAGTACACAGAAAATAAATTTCTTTATGCAAAAAAATTTTTGCTCGCACGAAAAAAATTTTTGCGAGTTTGGATTCGAAATAAAAATTTTCTTATGGCGAGAAAAAGTTTCCCGGAGTCAAGAAAAAATTTTTTGTGCACTCAGAAAATTAAGTAATTGTGTTTATTATGGTAAACGTTTTTCAATGCAAAGATAGTTAGTGTTATAATTTTTTTAAATAGAATAAATAATTATTGGATGATAACTTCTGCAATAAATTTCGTAACAGTTACTATCAGAATGGTAATATTTACTATCATGATGATAATATTTACTTCTGCAATAAATTTCGTAACAGTTACTATCAGAATGGTAATATTTACTATCAGAATGGTAACAATTACCATCAGGATGATAACAGTTACTATCAGGATGGTAATATTTACTATCATGATGATAATATTTACTTCTGCAATAAATTTCGTAACAGTTACTATCAGGATGGTAATATTTACTATCATGATGATAATATTTACTTCTGCAATAAATTTCGTAACAGTTACTATCAGAATGGTAATATTTACTATCAGGATGGTAACAATTACCATCAGGATGATAACAGTTACTATCAGGATGGTAATATTTATTATCAGAATGGTAATATTTACTATCAGAATGGTAATATTTACTATCAGGATAATAACAGTTACTATCAGGATGGTAATATTTACCATCAGAATGATAACAGTTACTATCGAGATGGTAATACTTACTACCATGATGATAGTATTTACCTGCAATAAATTTCGTAACAGTTACTATCAGGATGGTAACAATTATAATTTCTGATGGTAACTGTTACCATCCGAATCATAAATATAACTATTTAGAACAATAATAATAATTAACTCTAGTAAACATACAGGATCGTAACAATTATTATAAATATGGTAAATATTACAATCTAGATAATTTATACAATTATCTAGATAATATTCACTACTATCAGATTAATGGTAGAAATTTTACCATAACTAGATAGTAGTTTCTATTATTTAATTTTCTGAGTGTAGCAACAAATTTTTCCTTGTTATAAAAAAATTTTTGTTTTCATTTCACACTGGAAAAAATTTCTTGCGCCAAGAAATTATTTTTTCTGTGTATTTAAAATTCGGCTTTAAATTATTTTTAAGATTTAAATTAATCTGCTTACGTTATTTCAATCGTTATTATTATGACATTCCATTCAAAAATATTCAATTTCATATATATAATATAATAATAAAATAAAAACATATTTCATAACATTATTTCAAAAAAATAAAATTTTTGTCACGTGACTTTTATTTAATTTTACATTCCGTGTAAATGGAAAATTTCATTAAAAATTCATAAATATTATTTTCTCTGTTGATTAAAATAAAAAAAAAAAATACAACAGCGACACATTGCATGAATAGTGAATTGCAAGAGAAATAAATGCGCTGAAAGAAAACGCGAAAGACACGATAGCCTGCCGCTGCTGCTTTCACTGGCAGCGTCGCCAAGTGATTTCCTAATTCGCGCATTCCTAAACTTGAGCCTCAACAATTAACGTACATACTTTTACTGTATGAAAATGAGGATTTCATTCATTTCATTCATTAAACTTATGTTCAATTACATATTTATATATATGCGCGTTCGTGAGAGGAGTTATCAAATTATTAATAATAATTATTCATTATAATTTTAATCATTACTCTTTTTTTTTACATTCAATTGTCATTGAATTCAGGTCAAAATATATGTCTAACAAGGTCATACTTTTTAAATTTAGATTAACACTGTACTTATGCGCACGTATGACAAGGATAGAAATTATAATGTAAGAGAGAATTGTGTCACTTTTCAAGGCTCTTACTTCTAATTTATACTGAAATGTTAATAAAAAAAGTTCATTTAAATACTATGTGATAGTTTTGTTATACTTATATATTTAATTAGTGTCGAGTTATAAATTTTCTTTTTTTTCCTGCACTTGCGTTAGAGTCGAGTGTCTCAATTAAGATTTATATTAATGATTAATATTTCGGCTCTTAGATTTTATTTACTGATTAAATCTGACGACTTTTTTTGGTTCGAGATCGTGATTTGAATAATTATTATGAAATTATTGAAACATTGATAAAAATATAATTGAGTCATTTCTTTATTGTATGAATATTTATGTAACTTGAATATGATTATTATTGTTCATACATTTTTATTAACATCGATTGCGTTATTTATATTTTTACATTCGAGAGAATTTCATAAATTTTAATTTTTATTGAGTAATTTTTTTGTAACAAATTTCGATAGTTAAATTTTTCGGACAGGCGTAGGTTATTATCAATGTCAAAAATTGATAAGTAGTTAGTGATAGTGATAGTGATCGCTAATGTCGTTTGACATTGACGTCAATGAGTAATAAGTTGGAATTTATTGTGATAAGCTTTTGGTTCCCGCACGGAAAAAATATATGTCCGTATATATTCGGACAAATTTGAATATATGCCACATATATGAGACATATATTCCGTTTTGCCCATATATATATGGATATACTTTTTTCATATGGGTTATGAGGAAAAATTTTTTAGACAAAATTTTAAATTCAAAAATGATGATTTTTTGTTGAAATAATATCGGAAAATTCTTGTCACATAAATTTTTTTTTAAAATTATGAGCAAAGTAAATTCTTGAAACAAGAAACAGTTTGTTGTTAAAAGTATTTTTTTTAGTTCAGTGTAGTTCGGAATGTAGAGCAACTAATTACGAGGCAAACAAGATTCTGTGCATTGAAATTAGTTGATTAGTATTTGAGTTATCATGTAAATTTTTTTTTTAAATAAAAGTTTTTTTAGGAACTACTTCTGAGTCAACGGAATTTTTTTTTTTATCAAAAGCCCGCGGAAAATAATTTAAATTTACAAAAACTAAATTTGTACACTGTAAAAAATTTGCGCAGTGAATGCGGATTAATTTTTAATTATTCACTCTCCTCGGGGTGAAATTCACTCCGGAGGGGAGTTTTAAAGATATTATTAATAAAACATAACTCCACTAAGTAAAATCGAAATAAAACTTCGCGTATTACAGTACTGATCAACCGATACGCACACACACGCACACGCACACGCACACACCCGAAAACACACACGAACACATTCACATAAATGCACACACCCAAACACACACACGCACACTCGCACGGCGCACTCACGCACGCACACACATCCACAGATACCCGCACACACAGACACTCGCACTCGCACACACACGCTGTTTAACAGTTTAATATAAATTAATTTAAATGTTAAAACTCCGGACCGGAGTGAATTCGGAGTGAAATAAAATCCGCATCACTCTGAAATCACTCCGCTAAAAAAAAACTCCCAATTCACTCCGCATGCGGAGTGATTTTTTTTAAAACTCCGGAACTCCGAGTGGCGGAGTGAATCCGGAGTGAATTCGGATTTTATTTCACTCCCAATTCACTCCATATTTTTTACAGTGTAACATAATGAATTTTTTAAATATATCTAAAGATACTTTTATCCCACTATTAAAATGAAAATTTTACTTTACACTTTTTCATTAATTAAAATAAAGAATTAAATGTCCAAAAATGGAGCAGTGCCCACAAATGGTACCTCTACCCTATAATAATTGTGATGCAGCATAATAATTTTTTACAAGAGCATAATAAATTTTTGGATGCTTCACTTCCTGTTTCAAGTTTGGTCGACAGCATAATAAAAATTGATAGGTTTCGAGCCAACATTTTTGCCGTGTATTCCTGAAAATTTAATAACAAGTAGATTTAATTAGACTTAAATATTTATTCCGCGGTCTTTTATGAATTTTTATTAAAAATAAAAATTAGCATAATTATTTTTTTATTTAATCAGGTCCATAATTTTTTTTCAGTAATTTTAAAGCTAATCTTAGTATGTATGGCCACAAAAATCCTCGGATTACCTGATGGCGCGCCGTTAAAAGCATGCTTCGACTTAATTCCGCACCACAGTACGACAAGTAGTCTGGCGTCATATCCGCCTTACGAAATACGAGCCATTGCAGGACAACACAGGATCCACATGACCCTTGGAAGTCCCCAGGGCTTTGCATTTCAAGGATTCATTATTAACGCCCGAGATGTTGAGACCGGTGAATTAGTCGGTGAATTTATAGATTTGCCGAGTACTGTCCAAGCGCTCCAATGCACTCCCGGCATAAACGTAAGTAACGAATCCCTTTATAAAATAATACCAGAGCCCGGACCCTTATCATTAATCAACTTTCCAATACCGGCGAATACTGAATAATAAATGGAAATATTTACAGAACACGGTGACCCATAAAGACAAAGTGGAAAAGCGTAATTTGGAGCTCGATTGGATAACGCCTGAGGATTATGAAGGAACAGTTATTTTCAAGTATGTTAAAATGTCTTATGAAAATTACTGTTTAATTATTTATTTAATAAAAAAAGTAAATCACGATTGTACAGTGATAATAACAATTTTTTTTTACTGCAGTTCCACTTTTCTCCAAGATTACGCAACATACTGGGTCGGCGTGGAATCACCGCGAATAACAGTTTTAAGAGATTCTATCCAAGTGATGACGACAATACCACCACCAACAACCGAAAGGACAACTACGACACCGTATTATGAGCTTGATACCCAGCAATCGGTTGGTATAATTTATCCATTTATTCTCCCCCTTTTTCATCACATTATTCATTGTAATAAATGATAAACTAACATTTATTTGTCTTGACACAATCTCATAAATTATTTACAAATAAAAACATCCAGCTAAAAATTATCCTATTGGCAGGGAGCGCAACGAAAACGACATCTGATGGCTACAAAAAATCATGCTCGAGAATTATAAAAGATATATAAAATCAGTGTAAAAAATAAAAATTCGTTATAAAATGAAAATATAATAATTTATAATGATATAAATAAAAAAGTGTAATTGTATTTTTGATAGAGAAAATTAAATTGAATATATTTCGATAAAAAAATTAAGTAGGGGAGGGTGGGGCAGAGCGGCCCCCTAAGCCAATTATTATTTTTTGTGGCTTTCAACCATACGATCACTTTACTTTTGTCCTATTTCGAACAAATTTATGGACATTTTGCCAAAATTCTGAAAAAATTTTTTTTTTTTTTGTGGGGCAGAGCGGCCCCCTTCAAAAAGTGATAAAAAAATTTTTTTTTTCGTTTTTTTTTTTTTTAAATTGTTTTCATCATTAATAATGTATTTCTTTCTGTTGACAACTATTTTTGGTTTTATATTACTCGAAAAAAATTTTTTAAAGCGTAAAAAATCGTTCACTCTCGATTACCTTAATTACTAATTGTTATTTAATAAAAAAAAAAATCAATTCTATAATTTTACTTTATTTCAAAAATTTATCAACTAAAAAAAAAAATTTAATTTTTATAAATTTTTAGTGACCAAATTTGCCTCTTACATAGAGAAACGGCCGAAAAATAGAAAAAAATAATTTTTTCGGAAGTTTCGGCTGGTCCATTTTGCCCCAGGTGTTATGCGTAGGGCTAGAAATGTGGAATTATAATAATTTTTTTTTAATTTGACGATAAAAATATGAAAAAATCACTTTTTCAAAATTTTGGGCTTTTCCATTTTGCCCCAAATGTCATGCGTAGGGGTAAAAATGCGCAAACATATCGGATTTATAGTAATTAGTAGAAAAAAAAAAAATTTTTTTTTTGGTCAAAATTTCAGGGGGGCCGCTCTGCCCCATGGGGGCCGTTCTGCCCCACCCTCCCCTTGTTGTACAGGGAATCACCGTATAGCGCGAGTAACGAAGGGTTAAAAAATAATTTTTAGGCAATGATAAAAATCATTATCCAAACCGGATTTGAATCAATAAATTATAAAATATTGTTTTAACCTCAAACGATGAGCAAAGGTAAACATTAACGACACAATAACTATTATGAACTATTTTTAAACTTAATTTTTACGTGTTTATATTCAAAGAGAGCATGATTTAACGAAATTGTATCCACAGCGAGCGCTGCGATCGTTTCAGTCGTCCCCACCATATACTAGGCTCCCTGCCAATAAAATATTTAATATTTTGAATACAAATTTTTTGTTTGATTTAAAATTTTCAGTATATTTTTTGTAGCCAGGGTAAAATGGGCAATGAAATTTTTAATTTCCCGCACTAGGAACCTGACCGAGTTGCCTCATACTTTTTTAAAAATTACTTTCAAAAAAATAAAATTTTTGCTCGGGTTAAAGTTTCCAGTAAATTTTTTTGTAGCCAGGGTAAAATGGGCGATGAAATTTTAAATTTCCCGCACTAGGGCCTGACCGTCTTGCCTCTTCCTTTTTAAATACTTTTAAACAAATAAAATTTTTTGTTCGATTTAAAATTTTCAGTAAATTTTTTTTGTAGTCGGGGTAAAATGGGCAATGAAATTTTAAATTCCCCGCAATAGCAGCCTGACCGACTTACCCCGTACTTTTTTAAAAATTATTTTTAAACAAATAAAATTTTTTGTTCGGCTTCAAATTTTCAGTAAACTATTTTTTGTAGCCAGGGTAAAATGGGCAATGAAGTTTTAAATTTCCCGCACTATTAGTCTGACCGACTTGCCCCGTATTTTTTAAAAAATTGTTTTTTAACAAAAACAAAATTTTTTTTTTCAAAAATCTAGGTCCGTTCTGCCCTATCTTCCTTAATTTTGTAAGACAATAAAAATATAGAAGAAAGTATAAAAGGATTTAATGTCACGGTACAAACAGCAAAGGTCTATTGTAATTTATTGAATAACATTGTAGACTCGTAAAGGAATAATTTCGTCATTGAACCAAAACATGACTTTCTTAAATCCATTTATAAGTATATATATTTATATATAATACTAAATACTACTCAATGTCAGTCTTCCAAGGCCTTCTCCTTAAACTGACAATCGCGCCCATTCACGTGAATAATCGCGTGAGAAAATTTAAAACTGATTTCTTACCGTATTTACTTTAATTTCTCGTGCTTCCCTTGTTATCCTGCGGAAAAAAAAACAATAAAAATAAAAATAAAAATAACATCATAGTTGTAGTTGGAGTAAATTGACTTACATCATTTATAAACTCGTCCAACATTGACATTAAAATTAATAGCCGGTACTTTTTTTATTTGCTCGTTCATTTTTTTTCCTCTCGGTTAATATTTTTATTGTTATTTTGCTTTTATATAGACTGAGTCAACAAAACGACATCCAATATACGAGGGCTGTGGTTCGACGAAAAATTGCTTTGGTAGTTCCGACAGATGTATCGAAGAAGGACTATGCAATGCTGTTGTTACGGTTGAAGTCAAAGGAGAAAAATATATTTTTGAATTATTGGGCATGTCTTCGAAATACGTTGCCGTTGGTTTATCTGATGATCCTAAAATGGTAATACATTTTTATATAAGGGCGTTTAAAAAAAAACAAGAATTTTTTTTTCTCGGAACTAGGTTCAAAAATTTCGTTTCGATCCCAAAATAAGCCTCTGAAAATATGAGCCATTAATATTAATATTAAGGTTGTCCGCATCCCACTTTTCGATTTCCCATAAGAATAATAGAGGAAAAAAATTTTTTTTCTTCTGATTTTTGAAACTAATGAACCGTAAATTTCATTGTAATGCCCATCAAAAATTTTGTAGAGAATTGAACGCTCTACAAAAAAGTCTCTTATCATTTTTTGAGAAATCCAATTGTTCGAAAGTTATTGGAGCTGGAAGTCAAATCTGCAATAAATTTCGAGATCTTTTTACTTTTCCAGCAAAACTATCAGACTTATCAAAAAATGTCATAGCACCTTTTTTGTAGACAATTTTATTTCCTACAAATTATTTTTAATAAAGTTCATTCAAATTCCGCATTGTTTTCTAGTTATTTTCATTTTAACGTTAAGTTCTCAAAATTGATTAGAAGACTATTTTTGTGAGCTTGGCATTAAAATGAAAATAACTAGAAAACGATGCGGAATTTGAAGAAACTTTATTGAAAATAATTTGTAGAGAATCAAATTGTCTACAAAAAAGGTTCTATGACATTTTTTGATAAGTCTGATAGTTTTGCTGGAAAAGTAAAAACATCCCCTGATTGAACAACTGAATTCGATCGAATTAAACAGAATTAAATTTTTAATTCTATTTAATTCAGATAAATTCTGTTAATTCGGTACCTAACTTAAAAATGAATTCTGTCTAATTCGGCAGGAAAACCAGAATCTGTCCAAATTAAAACGAATTTAAATAATTCTATTCGGTTTAATTCTGATTAATTCTCCAATTTCTGGTTCTGAATCCGAATTAAACCGAATTTGAAATTTTTAAATCGGTTTTATTCTGTTTAATTCGAATTCAAATTTTCAATTCAGTTGAATTCTGTTTTGCAGAATTCGACAGAATATAACAGAATTAAAATTTTTAATTCGGTCGAATTCAATTGTTTAATCGAGATCTCGAAATTTACTGTAGATTTGACTTCCAGCTCCAATAACTTTCGAACAGATGGATTTATCAAAAAATGATGAGAGACTTTTTTCCGCAGCATGGTGTGAGTAATTTGGTGTTAAACTTCACTCCCAAGGAAGTGTATTTTAATACTAAAACTTCGAATCGGAGTGAATGCGGATTTAACTAAAATTCGAAATCACTCCCGATTATTAGACTGTATATTTTTTAAATTCTAAATGAATGCAAATAAAATAATAAAATAAATTAAAGGGAGAAGACAGCGTAGTAGAGTGTACTGATGAAAACGGACGTGTGGAAATACACATGTCCTGGAACAATGGGAAGACTAATTCAAGAATAGCTACACCATCAGGAACATTATCTCTCCTAAATAGATCAATCGTAAATGGCGCGCTTTACTGCAAGTTCACCAGAGATAGAACAACTTTAGTACAGGGACGTGAGTTTGATTTGGCGAACAGAGCTTACTGTCTGCTTCTCGCATCAGGAACTTCACTTAAATGTAAATACAATCAAACTAGTCCTAGTATACTTCTATATACATATACATACATATATATGTATGCTACTTCAATCAATTATACTAAAGTAAGCTCCCAAGTCTAATCAGTCAATAATAATTATCAGACGTCTCGTTTGATTTTAATTGCAGCAAATGGTGTAGGATTCCATGATCTCGAGTATCGTGGCTCGGATAAACCAATAAAATTAGCTGACATACGTGAAATTGTTGCATCGAGTGATTTACTTATACGAATTCACGGCGCTCTGATGATTGCATCCTGGATTGGTACCGCGTCCATCGGGATTCTTATGGCGCGTTATTACAAACAGACGTGGCTGCGGTCACCACTTTGTGGCAAAGACCAATGGTTTGCTGTAAGTATTCATACCCAGAAAAAAATAATTTATTCTAAGTCCCAACTATTCCTTCTAGTCTGGGCCACGTTGGCCACCCAACGGAAGTTGGATTAAACACATAGAAAAATTTATTGCCATAGTAATTTGTCCATGCGTTCATTTCATCTTCCATTAGGTGGCTAACATGGCCCGGGTTTACTATGACAGCATTAAAAAAAATAATTTATCACTTTAGTGGCATAGATTCTTCATGATCCTGACCTGGTCAATGACAATAGCAGCCTTCGTGATAATATTCGTCGAACTCGGTACCTGGAGCACAGAAACGCTTCATGCATCTCTGGGACTCGCTACAACTGTATTAGCATTCGTCCAACCATTTATGGCTGCTTTGAGGCCGCATCCCGGTACACCTAGACGACCACTTTTTAATTGGGCCCATTGGTTTATTGGCAATGCTGCTCATATTTGTGCCGGTAACTTTACTAAATTTATTTACTACACGGAAAGATTGGAACCCGTCTGGTTACTTTTCTGTACCCGACTCAGTACGGTGCTGGAAAATGCTGGAAATGCTCGATTGTGGTGCAGTATCACAGTGATTACTGTGCGGGACCTGACTGAATCGTGTGCGCATATCACTCTGTCAGGTTCCGCACAGTACTACACCACAACCGCACACAAAAAAAAAATTCTCGACTGAAGGTAAATATTCTTGATTCAAGAAAATTTTTTTGGAGACCTAAATTTTGTCAGATAAAGTAGAAATCTTCTTCAACCAAGACGAATTCTCTTGGCTCAAGAAAATCTTGACTTGGTTCCCGAAAACGTTTGTCTTCAAAAATATTTTCTTGACTCAAGATATCTGTTTTTTCTGTGCGAGCATTTTCTTTCAGCATCGTACTGATTTAGGTGCTGAACAGTAACCAGTTGGGTTCTAATCTTTCCGTGTATCCACTCCCTTATCAATTACAATCTTATTTACTTACTTATATATTTTTTTCACAGTAATTGCGCTGTTCTTTGCGGTGAGACTGAACAAAGCCAAACTTCCAGACTGGGTGGACTGGGTTCTTACGGCCTACGTTGTTTTCCACGTCCTCACGCACATTATACTCTCGGTAAAGGGAATTTATAAATTTATAATTAAATCTGACGACAGTAACACGTGTAATGACACTAATTGCTCAGTCTTGTGCGAAATAACTCGGTGGCATTTAGTCACGTGAAGGCACGCGTGAAATAGTCTTTGATGTAACGTAGTATTTTTGAAATTAATACGATAGATTTGGTGTCACTTGAGGTTCCATGCCTTTGCACAATAATATTTTATCGTGGACGTTTATGTAATTGATTGATAATGATAATAATTTAAATCAATAAGTAGGCTGGTTAACGATAAGATGTGTCATTAAGGAGCTTGGGTTATTTAAGCCGCCTTTTTTCTCGGACAATCAATAAATTTTTTTTTTACAGTTTGCCGGTTGTGCTGCGGACAGACAAGATAATCAGAGTATCAATGCTTTTCCAATGAAGGACATGCATGTCAGAGGGTCTATAGGTCATACTGATTTAAAAAGAGATGCGCCTGTAAGTTTTATTCATTAAAATTAATTCATTATTTTTTTTTTTATTTTTTTTTTCTTTAAAATTGAACGCAATATAAATTTTTTATGCAGAGTAAAGTGAGAAAAATAGACCCGGTAGAATTTTTTATCATTTTTATGGGGCAAATTGGGTCATATAAAATGGAAAAATTTAAAATAAATTGAAAAATTATCCAGGAATAATTTTATGGAAATTTTGCTTGTAAAGTTTACGAATTTACGATCCTGAAGTTAGCAGACAATTAAAAATTTTTTGATTTTTTTGGAACAATTAAATTTGAAGAAAAAAAAAAAACTAAAAAAATGCACATATAGAAAATTTAAAAAACTATAAGTGCTACTTTTTGAAATATTTTTTTTTTTTAATAATTTACTGTCTAAAATAAAATCCAAAAATTATTAAACGTCAGTTAACTTTAGCATCATAAATTAAATTATAAGACTGAAGTTTTTTTTATAATTTCTCGCTTAGAAAAAATTCAAAAATTATTAGACGTCGGCCAAACTCATGATTCTGAAGTTAGTAGACAATTAACAATTTTCGGATTATTTTCCAACCGATCAATTAAAAAAAAAAAAAAATAAAAAAATGCACATGTAGAAAATTTAAAAAACTACAGGTGCATTTGTTTCAAATATTTTTTTTTTTATAATTTATTGTTTAAAAAAAAGTCCAAAATTTATTAGACGTCGGCCAAATTCATGATTCTGAAATTAGTAGACAATTAACAATTTTTGGATTATTTTTCAACAGATCAATTAAAAAAAAAAAAAACTAAAAAAATGCATATGTAGAAAATTTAAAAAACTATAAGTGCAATTTTTTGAAATAATTTTTTTTTTTATAATTTCTCGTTTAAAAAAAATCCAAAAATTATTAGACGTCGGCTAACTTAAGTATTATTACGAATTTTTTTTTTCTTAATAAATTTAATTTTTGGTAAAATATTTTAAATATTGAAAATAAAAAAATTTTTGAGATGACCCATTTTGCCCACCATTTTTTTTTAGACCGTAAAAATTGAAAAAAATTTTGCGTATTTCCCAGAATTTTTTTCGTTGGCTCATTTTGCCTTTTTCTCATAATTATTTACTGAGTAATGAAACAATAATTTATAAATAATAATAATAATTATTAATTACAGTTGGGTGGATTAAGAAAATTAGTATTCGGTGTTTACTTTGTAATAATTGCCGTATTTGCCGCAGCATTGATAGTAATCACCGTAATGGCGCCTATCGGAGAATCATGGGACAAATTTACTCGAACAATATCTACATATTAAGCTCCACCATCCCCATAAACACCGACTCAACTGAGTAATTAATCTGTAGTAGAGTAAAGAAAAGTAATTAAAATAAAATATTAAAACTAAGTAAAGCATTTATGACAGCAACAATACGACAAGCCATTTGGGATAATTCTGAAAGCTGTAAATTAGGGAGTTCTGGTGGCTCTCGGATAACAGGAGCTACCCTATCGAGTTGCATTCGCAACTAGCGTGAAACATGTGATTATCGGAGCTTTGGCTGGCGAACGCCCAAGAACTTGGTTTCCTTCCGTCCTTCCTGCAGTAGGCTCCGTCCTCTCACTCAGTCTCAGTGTCTACCACATAGTCCTCCCATCCTCGGTCCCGCAACTAGTACCAGTACTCCATACGATGCATACTGCTAATCGAAATTACCCTTCTAGTCGCTTGACTACGCGAGTACAACCCATCCATTGTGCCTACAATCTATACATATATACCTTCGACAAATATATTTATTGGTCATATCGAAAATAAAGAAGAATACACTGAGAAAAAATAACTTTGAAGTATTGAATTTTCTGTTGATAAAAAATTGTGCTGTTGGAAATTTCTAATCTGATATATTTTTAGTACAAAAAATTTAAGATTTCATTCAAAATTATTTTCTTAATCGAAGTCATCTTAATACATCCGAATTCACTCCATCACTCGGAATTCCGAAATCAAAAAAAAAAAATCACTCTGGATACGGAGTAAAGGGGGAGTTTGTTTTACCAGGAGTGATTTTGGAGTGAACTAGATTTTATTTGAATCTACATTGACTCTAAATTGGAGTTTCAATAATAAAATAAACTACGATCCTGAAATTTGCATACAATTATTAATTTTTGGATTTTTTTTTTCAACAGATCAATTAAAAAAAAAAAAAAAAAAAATGCACATGTAGAAAATGTAAAAAACTACAGGTGTATTTTTTCAAATATTTTTTTTTTAATAATTTATTGTATAAAAAAATATTCAAAAATTATTAGACGTCGGCCAAATTCATGATTTTGAATGAGACTTAAGTTAGCCGACGTCTAATAATTTTTGGATTTTTTTTAAGCGAGAAATTATAAAAAAAAAAAATATTTCAAAAAATTGTACTTATAGCTTTTTAAATTTTCTACATGTGCATTTTTTAGTTTTTTTTTTTTCTTCAAATTTAATTGTTAAAAAAAAATCAAAAAATTTTTAATTGTCTGCTAACTTCAGGATCGTTGATTCTGAAGTTAGTAGACAATTAACAATTTTCGGATTATTTTTCAACAGATCAATTAAAAAAAAAAAAAACTAAAAAAATGCACATGTAGAAAATTTAAAAAACTACAGGTGCATTTTTTTCAAATTTTTTTTTTTTAATAATTTATCGTTTAAAAAAAATCCAAAAATTATTAGATGTCGGCTAAATTCATGATTCTGAAGTTAGTAGACAATTAAATATTTTCGGATTATTTTTCAACAGATAAATTAAAAAAAAAAAAAAATAAAAAAATGCACATGTAGAAAATTTAAAAAACTACAGGTGCATCTTTTTCAAATATTTTTTTTTTTATAATTTACTGTTTAAAAAAAATCATAAATAAATTTCCCTTCGGAGTGAATTTCACTCTGAGGGAATTAAATGAATAGACTCCGAATTTAATTCACCTTCACTCCGAAAATTTTTACAGCGTCAAAAAAATTATTCTTCAACTTAAATAAAATTTAAAAAAACATTTTCATTGACTTGCTTAAGAAAAATCATTTTTACAAGTTATTTTTTCCAGTGTAATCCGAAAATAATTATTTTGTTATCTTCCTTCTTGTGTACTATTTTATTTATTACGTGTGCTATATTTATATGGATACACTACCATATATATTCGAATATATATTATCGTGTTATCTGCTACGAAAATGTGGACTTGCAGAAATACACGATACTGTTATAAAAAAAAATATTATTAATTATTAATTTAACACTATCGTTAATTAGATTTAGGAATTGTTTAAATTTTTTCCAGTATTAGAAATACTTAACTAGTTTTTTTATTTTGTTACGATAAATCCGAGTGGCTCGGTAATAATTAAGTAAATTTTGTTTATAAAAATAAATTATTATTATATTATTATTGTTATTAAATAATCGCGTTCACTTGGTTAGATTTAATTGGCGTAAAAAATAATTTAATTAAACGAGTAAACAGATGCATTCTAGTAAAACAAAATTAATTATAAGAAATTACAGAGATAAAAAACTTTTTTTCTTTAAAAACACTAGAATGAATAATTAATTTATGTATAATTAAAAATAAAATTTTTCCGGTCCCTAAAAAAAATTGTAAAAAAAAAATCGATTTTATTTCCGCATTTATATTTAATTAGTAATTAATTTTTTTAATAAACAAATGTATAAATATTGTGAAGTTAATAAAAAAAATTAACCCATGCAAAATTTTTTTTTTTTAATTTATATTTTATTTTGTTCAAAAAATAATTAAATTGATTTGGAGGTCAAGGAACTTGGAGTAAAAAAAATCAAAATAAAAACGTAAAACTCAACAGAGTAAACTCTTATCCCTGTCTGACCATTGAGAGATATTTGGTCGCGGACGATAGTGAATGTGCGCATAAAAAAAGATGGCTGCCGATCGAAGAGACGCAAAGGCGTCTGTTATGCGACGCGTACGCTGAGCTGTACTACTATGCAGCACCAGCACAACTACACCCCCAGGGCGAACATTAATATCAGACTGTAGTAAAACCGAGGGTAACTTTACTCGGGGTTACTGTTAAACGTGAGCTTGTGAGAGTATCAGAGTATGGCGGCGCCACATTCGAGCATCCCCTCAGTTCGATTGAAGACACCGGCCGGCTTCGACGTCAGCCTCTGTCCCGCGGTCTTCATATCGCGCTTTTTTACCTCCATCGTACTCTACAGGCTACGCAACTTTACATGCAACACAAGTGCCCTCGAGTAACCCGTGTACAGATAAATAAGTCGAGTATGATTAGACACCCCCGAGTCCTACTGATTATATCACCCGCTGATTCAAGTGTTACACAATCGGCGACGTAACTTTACTGTGCTGTGCTACGTGTGTTTCATATATTTATTTATATATTTATTAGTTTGGTAGTTGGCTCAATATATTTTTCGTATGTTGATAATAGTAATAATAATGGGGAGAGATTTAGTGGGAATTAAAAAGTTATGAGAAAGCTTTATGATGTTTTAAATGTCAGCATAATTAATGAGAATATTAAAACAACAGGGGACGTTGTTAATGAACACGAGCTTTGATAAATAGTGGGTGGGTGGAATTAAGGGTGGGTAGACGGGATACATTGTTATTCCCTCGGCGTGATCAGTCGTGAATTGAAGGCTTTAAATATCAAGTGTTGATGAGTGAGGAAAAAAAATATATAAATATATATATATGTAATTTTATTTATATATAAATAAAATGCTGAGGAAGCTGATAGTATTTACACCAAAGCTTATGGAATCAGTCGGTTATTTAAATTAGATTTATTTAGAGTCGTGACTTATAATTAAATTAAATATTTTAAATAGAGTTGCTTTGGAATAATAATTAATTTAACTCATTTACCTGGTGTTGGATTTTTTAAAAGTAATTTTTTTAATTTTTATTATTATTATTTTGTAGAATATAATTTTTATTGAGGAAATTGAAGTTCGAAATTAGGAGTGAAAATTAATTTTGTTGAAAAAATAATTATAAAAAAAAATCAGTATTAGAAAAATTAAAAATTGCACCGTAAAGAATCGGGAGTGAATTCGGAGTGATTACAAATTTTATTTAAATCCAAATTCATTCTGTCACTCGGAGTTTTGGAGTAAAAAAAAATCACCTCTTACGATCCTGAAGTTAGCAGTTATAAATTTTTGGATTTATTTTTCTTAATGAATTAATTACAAAAAAAAAAAATTAAAAAAATACACATGTAGAAAATTTAATAAACTATAGGTGCAATTTTTCAAAATATTTTTTTTTATAGTTAATCGTTTTTAAAAAAATTCAAAAACTGTCAGACGTCTGCTAACTCCAGTATCATCTTCTCTTACAGAGTAAATAGATAGTTTTTTTTTTTTATGAGTTATTTTGGAGTGAACTAGATTTTATTTAAATCCGCATTGACTCCAATTTGGAGTTCAAATATTTAAATAAACCCTCCGGAGTAAATTTAACTCCAAAGGAACTAAATAAAAAAATTAAAACACACAGTCATCCACTCCTGATTTAATCCCCATTGACTCTGCAATTTTTTACAGTACGGGTAATTAATGAGTTAAACAAAACTTGTAAATAAAAGTTAAAACAAAACTTTATCAATCACCAGCTGATCGTTTTTTGTTTAAAAATTTCCTGAATTAGATTGCAGAAAGTTAGATTGAGTTTGTAATATTTTTTGCTACAAATTTTTGATACCTATTGATATTTAGTTGCCCATTTCGCGTGATTATTTTCCCGTGAAAAAGTTATACCCACTCGACAATATGCACGATAATACGGGCCGCGATCCGAAAATCTAGCGGGTATGTTTCAGGTCACGCAAAGAACCCCAACTAAAAATAAAATAATAAAGATAAAAAAATTTCTTTCGCCAATAAAGAGTTGGTTTATAAGACGAAATAAGTTTGCTAACTTGTCCGTATTTTTTTCTATACCCGACTGCTCAATTGCTGAACCCGCCCGTATTTTATTTCATTTAATGCCTGACAAATGGAAACCTGTATAGCGTACACTTGAATTGGAAAATGTTTTTGTTAAATCCTGAGTAGGTATATATAGATCGTGACATATACACATATATATGCATACACACATTGAGCATTGAGTATATTTCGCACACCTCTCAATTGAGAACACTCACACACATGCACACAAAACGTTTAATCGCAGGGAAACATACTTCTCTTATAATGCGTCCGCGTCAGACTTGTACCAGCTCTCAGTTATTCAAAGTAGAACAATTGAAATTAATTGTCAATTGTCTTTAAATCATTTGTCAATTATCTAAAAGCTTTCTCATTAATTAATGTAATAATAATAATGATAATTAATAATTTAAGTTAAATTAAGTAATGCAATAGTTAATACTCAAACGAATTATTTTTTTGTCCAGCAGTGAATGAGTTTTTAAAAGTGGACATAAAAAAGTGAGTGAAGCAATTCGGCCGGGAGATGTTGGAGTGAATAACGAGTATATCAATCAAGTGTCCGACGGTTTAGCAGTGAGAGTGTATGTTGAACGATGGCTGTAAAACAGTGCTATTACTTAATCGTGACTGTTGGATTGGCCGCAGTGGTTATCTCGCAAAATCCAATTGACGAACGGACCACCTTCGAAGCTGCGTTCCAGGGTAAATTTCATTTATTTTACTATTGGTTAAGTACTCAGGTATATTTAATAAAGGTGGCTGGTAAGGCTACAAATCAACGGGTTTTAATAGATGTAGATTTATGGTTGTGGTGACAATGCGGGTATTGTTATCAGTGTAAGTGCGTCGTAATAACACCCCAATATGCTATATAGGGATGACTAGAGTCTACTCCTACTACACTCACTATTACTTTTACTCCTACTACTACTACTACTACTACTTCTACTACTACTACTGCTGCTGCTGCCTTGACTAATAATAATAATACTAGTGTCACTGCTCTGTTGTTGTTGTTAGCATGTATATGTATATTCATATATGAAAAGGGATGCGTACATTTACTCAGCAATAATGTTAATGGCAAATGCCACACTGCGTTGTCAGGTTCACTTTGTCTCTTTGCTTTTACCAACTCACTAATGGCCAAGGTAACAATTAATAGGACTGCTTACAATAGTGGCGAGGTAGGAAAAAGAAAAAAAAAATTGTAAAATGAAATTTAATGGACGTTGACTTGAGTGGAAAAAAAAGTTTTGGGAAAATGATTAGCTTCCAGCCCGTTGTGAGCAACCCCTATCGCGCTTTTCGTTACGACTTTAACCCCACTCTGTCGGTGAAGACGCTCGTTATAGGCATTGGTCATATTTTTAACTTCCCGCTAAGAAAATTGTTAATTTTCAAAAATTCGGGAGGTTATTGTTTTCACCCCGATTTTCGAAAATCAAGTTTTCATCAGATGTTGACGTTTTGAGGTCCTAGGAAGCTATTTTGACTATTTTCAGAAGGATGTCCGAGTGTCTGTATGTATATGTGTGTGTGTGTGTGTGTGTGTGTGTGTATGGATGTAAACTCGTATTATCTTTTTAATGAATTGACCGATTGAGATGGTTGAGGTGGCAATCGAAAGAGTTTGTTGGCCGTCAACTTTTCTGAAAATTTAAAATCGATCGATCAAATAGACTCTAAGATATAGAAGGAATACAAAAAAAAAAAAAAAAATGTTTTTTCAGTTTTTTTCAAATTTTTCAGAAATGGCTCGATCGATCGATTCCAAAATCTACTCGGCACTAGAATTCAATAAAACGCGTCGATTGCCGCCTCAACCATCTCAATCGGTTTATTCGTTCGAGAGAAATCGATCGAGAAAGAAATTGTGAAAAACGGTTTTCTTCTATTATCTTCAAAGGGATTCATCCGATCAATTCCAAAATTTAATCAGCTCTAGAACTAAATAAAACGCGTCGATTCCCGCCTCAACCATCGAAATCGGTTAATTCGTTCGCAAGATATTGTGGGAGAAAGAAATGCTAAAAAACGGTTTTCTCGAAAACAATGGCATACAAAATGTATTCACGACAAAGTTTTTGAGCTCAAGGAGCTCGAAAACAGCGGAACGTTTTAGGGCTGGCCCGCAGGGTCAACCGATAGACAGATTTTTTAAAATAAAATAGTAAATTATTGGACTTTTTAATGCAATTTAAATCGTTGCTTATAACGAGCGAGTTGGAAAATTCATATATATTGGATTTTTTCAGAGATTTTTAACGACAGCCTCTGATGGTTCCTTATAACGAGCTTGTATGGCTGCGAACTAAAAACCAAAAGCTAGTGGTTCATTTTTTCAATTTTTCAATTTTTTCGTAGGAAATAAATATCGCGATCGTAAAAATAAAAATTTCAGTTTTTTTATTCTGAAAATAAATATATTAATTAAAGTAAAAGGTAAAATAAACGGCGAAGCTCATGTGCGGACACGGAAAAAAATTTCAAAAATGTACGAGGTTGTAAACTTAAATATCGTAACTTTTTTCAATTTACTTTTCATCAAATAACAAATCCCAATCTAACGAACTGGCTTTCATACGATATAATTATCGTTCATTTTGTCGAGTCAATATGTATATATATATATTTTTTTTTTTATTCGATCACACATTTTTCTTCCTCTATTTGCCTCCCGTTAAATAGAAGAGAAAATTTTTTCCATTTAAGCTAAAAGGTGAATGTAATAGGTCACAGGTCTGACCTTTTTGTCATAAGCTTTGAAATACAATATTTATTATTTTTTTTTTATTTAAAAAAAGGTCATTTGTTGTGCACAAAGAAATATTCGTGTTGGTTTGAGTGTTAGTAAAATAACGCGAAATTACAGAAATGCTGGGGTAGGAAGTGGACGATGGTAGAGACGTTAAGTTGTTCCGGTATGCGTTATATGCACTCTTCACTATTTACTCGAGAGCTTTGAGTACTTTTTTTTATAAATATTTTTTTTTCTTTATTTTTTATTTATACACCGACTTCGCGTATTTTTCGAGTAAATAGATTTTTTTTCTCTTATATAAATGTAAATAATACTATTCCCGAAGAAGTATATAAATCTTATTGAATTTCACGCCAATTAAATTAATTTCAGTACTTGAATTTTTTTTGGCATTGAAAAGTTGTCAGTATTTATATAATTGGATTCCGGAGGATATATTTTCCCAGGAATATATTATATCACATGAATATAATATATATAAAAGAATTCACAGAATACATTTTTTTCGGTAGAAAAATATTGTGGATTTTTTTTTGCAATTTAAAAAAATTAATTATAAAAAAAAATTTCTGTTTAATAAAAAAAAAGTTAAACAGTTTGGATAAATATATGACTGGCTCTTAATTAAAAGGTTTGTTTGGAAATATGAAATTGCGTGATGTAAAAAGTAACCGTAAAAATGGCCACGGAAAATGGGTTTATGATAATTTAAATGACTTTCTTTTAGGTCTTTGTGTTTAAATTTTAAATAAATTTTCCTGATGAGTTTCCAGAATTTTTTTGTGAATTATTATTTCATTTTATGACTGAGTTAAGTCTTGTTTAAACTTTCGGACAAAATAATAAATCGTGCGCATTAATTATTTTATACAACTCAAGTTCGTGCTTTGAACACAGCTTTTCAAAGAAAATACTTTCTCGAGATGGAAAACTTGCTGCTTCGTATCATCAACTTTTCATGTTATTTTTTATTTATATATTTGTTTATTAACGTGATAATGACTATTATTATTTTTATTTATGAAAACTGTAATAATTAAACATATTAAATATGATAGCCGCCTAATTTTGAAAATTCATCGCAATGGGCGATTTTAATTTATGAGGTCGCGTTTTTTTGGAAATCAACAAACGGGTGTGACATTTTTTTACTCAAAAAATTCTTTATATAATGAGATTGTTGTTCTTATATGATATTATTGATGTTTGAAATACGTTCAGTAAATATCAAGTAGAATATAAGATATGAAAACTTATGGCCTGTCATATTTTTAGTCGAGGAAATAAATTCTTATATAGGGTCGGGAAAATAGGGAGCCTACACTGAAAAAAATAATCGCTAGCTGCTAGCGATTTTTTTCTTTAGCAGCTAGCGATTTTTAATCGTTAGCTGCAAGCGATTATTTCGCTAGCTGCTAGCGATTTTTTCTTTAGCAGCTAGCGATTAAAAATCGCTTGCTGGAAGCGATTATTTCGCTAGCTGCTAGCGATTTTTTCTTTAGCAGCTAGCGATTAAAAATCGCTTGCTGGAAGCGATTATTTCGCTAGCTGCTAGCAATTTTTTCTTTAGCAGGTAGCGATTAAAAATCGCTTGCTGGAAGCGATTTTTTCGCTAGCTGGAAGCGATTTTTTCGTTAGCAGGTAGCGATTAAAAATCGCTTGCTGGAAGCGATTTTTTCTTTGGCAGGGAGCGATTAAAAATACTGTTTTTATCATTGAAATAAATATATAAATATACATATTCATATATATTTATACATATATATAAATATATATATATATATTTATATTTATATATATTTATATATATATATATATATGTATATATATATATATTTATATTTATATATATATATATGAATATATAAATATATATATATATATATATATATATATATATATATATATATATATATTTATATATTTATATATATGTATAAATATATATGAATATGTATATTTATAGATTTATTTCAATGATAAAAACAGTATTTTTAATGGCTCCCTGCCAAAGAAAAAATCGCTTCCAGCAAGCGATTTTTAATCGCTACCTGCTAAAGAAAAAATCGCTACCTGCTAGCGAATAAATCGCTTCCAGCAAGCGATTTTTAATCGCTATCTGCTAAAGAAAAAATCGCTTCCAGCAAGCGATTTTTAATCGCTAGCTGCTAAAGAAAAAATCGCTTCCAGCTAGCGAAATAATCGCTTCCAGCAAGCGATTTTTAATCGCTAGCTGCTAAAGAAAAAATCGCTAGCAGCTAGCGAAATAATCGCTTGCAGCTAACGATTAAAAATCGCTAGCTGCTAAAGAAAAAATCGCTAGCCGCTAGCGAAATAATCGCTTGCAGCTAACGATTAAAAATCGCTAGCTGCTAAAGAAAAAATCGCTAGCCGCTAGCGAAATAATCGCTTGCAGCTAACGATTAAAAATCGCTAGCTGCTATAGAAAAAAATCGCTTGCAGCTAGCGATTATTTTTTTCAGTGTAAAAAAAAAACATTTTTTTGACTAAATCTTTTACTTTTCGCGGATATTAGAAATTTCCGATCGCCATTAAATTTTTTTTGGCGCGAAATGGCGCAGTTTGAAAAGTTTAAAATTTTTATTTATATTAAACGAATATGATGTGTAAATTTATGAGTTTCAAGGCAATTTATAAATGAAACCATAAAAAAAAATTGCAAAAATAAATTAGGAGTTAATTTGCAAAATTTGAATTTTTAATTTTAATGGCCGCAGATAAAAAAATTTTCAAAAAAACTAAATTAAAAATTTTTTATTGATGCTCATTTTGTATTCCAGTTTACATATGTAACATATATTTAAATTAAAAAGTTAAATATTTATGAAAACAGAACAGGAAAATTTGAAAATGTAATGACATTCGTAAAACAATAATGTACTTTTCATCGCGTTAGTAAATATTAAAACTAGACGTGTATAAATGCACATAAACTTTCCTAACTGTAGAAAATGATTTAAATTTTAAAATATCCACGCTATTTCTTTGTGAATATTTCACTCACACCTTTACCGTTACAACTATTTTTTACATTTACCATTTCCACATAAAAACTCTAAAGAATTTTCATGTCACGGATTTCGCTGATCCAATTTGATATCGAATTTTTCCATCGGCCTTTTTTTATTTATTATTATTCATTTTTTTTATAAAAAATCGCGAGTGTAATAAATGATACGAGTACATGTTTCGTACGATGAATAAAAAATATCTAAACGTCAAAATTTACGGTAAAAACCGGCGGTAAATTTAGTTGCGGCAGAGCTTTTTATGCATAATAGATAAACTACGCAAATAGTAGAGCTCATCTGTACATGTAATTTGAATACTAGTCAGTATTTACAGCATCGCGATGGTAATCGAGTCTATTTAACAGAAATAAATATGTCTGCGAATTGAATTAAACAGATTATTGGCAGATGGCAGATCAATAAATTTGTTTCGTGTCTTATTTAACTTTAATCCATTAAAAGATAATTTAATTATTATTTACAGAATACTTAATCAATGTCAGTAAATATAATAAATTTATTGAAATATGGAATTTAATTATTGTTAATTATTAATTAATTATCACATTCAAAATTTATGATTGTGAGAACACTTTTTTTTTTTTTTTTTTACTACCCTTTAAAAGGGAAGGGAAATTTCCTCTCATTATTTGAAAATAAAAAATATAAAAAATAAAATTTTTAATGTGATTTTTTTTCTATTTTTCATTAGAAGCTTTTTAATATATTTTTTGTATTTTTTAGCGAGTTCAACTCTTGAGAAAAAAAATAACAAATGTAGAGTGAAGTAGATCAAAGGAAGAGTGTGTTTAATGTTTAGAAGAGATAAAAGAATAAAATGAAAATTAAATAGTAAAAAAGTTTAAAAAAATTCATTGATCTTTTTTCGTCTTCGTTTTTATGTCAATAAGTATACATATATATATGTATATATTTTTTTTTAATTCCTAGTGAATTTGAGCTTAAAACCTACTCGAGGTTTTAAGCTCAAAATTTTGAAAATCATAAAAATTCGAATTTTTAAAAAAATTTGATACGGTACTTTTAGGGGAGGAGGGGGAAAAGTGGACCGCTTAAAATTTTCAAAAATTCAAAAAATATGGGGCAAAGTGGGCCCCTCAAAATTTTCTATACGCCAATAAATTTGGGCGGATAATAAGTTTTCGGATCAAATCCGAAATTTTGTCCCATACGAAAAAAATATATATCCGGATATATCCGGGCAATTCTGCATATATGAAACATATATTTATATATATGTTACATATTCCAGATTTGCCTGGTTATATATTTTTTTCGTATGGGATTGGAGGGCCCACTTTGCCCCTAATTTCGATTTCGTAAAAAAAATGAATGATATTACAATTATTTTCCTGAAGGGGCCCACTCTTCCCCCCTCTCCCCTACTGCATAAAAAATAAAATATCTAAAGATTTTTGAATAAAATAGAAATTTTATGTCACTCAAAAACGATATTTTCTGAGTTTTCCAATTTTCCATTTCTAATACAGAATTTTTTTTTCATAATTTAAAATGATATGAAAAAAGGAAAATAGTAGATTTTTTTGAACCACCGCCCAATGGAATTTTAACTCATCCCAAGAAATTTTTCGCATAATGAAAAGAAAACAAAAATTTTCTAGGGGTAATAAGAAATTTGTCCGGCTACGAAATTTTTCTCGTCCGCTGAAATTTTATTTTTCAATTCAGAAGCAAAAATTGTTTTGCGCTCAAATGTCCTTTATTTTTTGTGTGTGTATACAAACAAGCCAAAGAAAGGGTAAAAATTTAAAAGGGATTTTTGTCAAGTGGAGAATCGTATATAACGAGTTTATTCTATTTTATTGCTAGCTTTTCCCATTGTTCATGCATTATAAAAGAAGACAAGATAAAACAGATTGTCACAGAAAAAAGATGCTTACCTATTTTCTCGTTTCATAAGATATACATCTTGCTTTCATTCGCACACCCTCGACTACTCCTTCAAATAGAAATAATATTCGTCCTATATTTCATTTATTGTGCATATATATCTCTCGAGACATAAATTTATTCATTCGTACATATAATATGTGCATGTGTTCATATATAAATATTTTCTTCATAAATGTTAAACAGTTGTTTAGAAGAATTGACAAAATTCAGCTCCAAAATTATAATAGAAAATTCTATAGAAAATCTAGACCAAGGTCTCGGTATGGAAACTATTCCTATATATTACGGGAACCATCGTTACACGGAAAGAAATTTTCTTTAAAAATTACCGTTAAATTCACTGTAATCGTGGGACATTATGCAGCGCTTTTATTTATTACCACTTTTGAAATAAAAATTACGAAAAAATTTATTTAGTTTGTGGTAGACTTCATAAAATTTACCGAAAACCGAATAAGACTACGGTAAAATTTGTTCAAAAAAAGTTAAAAATTATCTCACTTACCGACAAATGTTTCGGTCATGTCATTCATCCCACGATTACAGTGAATTTAACGGTAATTTTTAAAGAAAATTTCTTTCCGTGTAATACTAGGGGTGCAATTCCCATACCATCATGGGAACAATTCCCATAATGTATAGCAGAAGTTTCCATACCCATACAAAGTTGCCAAGCTTCGAAATTTTCCCATAGATCGGCCGATGCCTGGTTTACAATGATTGGCCAATCAATGGCTAACTATACTGGCCCGTGCATGGTAAATCATTGGCAGCGACTTTTTGCTTATAAAAACGGCGCACAATTAACCGCCGTTCGTTGACCAACGGTTTGATACCAAGCTTTGGCTGATGATTGATTGCCACGATTGGCCAATGCTTGGCATACCGTTATCATCCGATATTTAGCCGGTCTTCGGCCGATGCTCGAAAATTGGCAGCCATTCATGACCCAGTAATGGGCCGATTCTTTTTTTTTGTATGGGTAATTTTATTTCCGTGTAGTTAAATTTAATTTCTGAATCTTGAAGTTCATTTTTTTGAGTTAAATTATGAGGAAAAAATATTTATTTCTTTACTGTTGCAATTATAATGGTACACTTTTCAAATACAAAAAGTGCGGACAACAATTTCCAATAGTTTTTAAAAAGTGTCCAGGTTCTGTAGTTAAATTGCTTGGGGCTATAGGCCAGAAATACGTGAGAAACTTGCGCACTCAAATCGCAATCGATATTTAAGGCCAGTAGGTGATAAAAACAGATTGAAAAATTTAATAAAATGTATTGAAGGATAATATAGACTTTTTTTATTCATATATATATATTTGATTTAAAATGTGAGTTGGAAAAAAGTTTAAAGATATGAAATACTTGATGTGACTTTCAAAAGAATAAAAGATTTTATGACTGAGTTTTTCTCTGATAAATTTTCAAAAGGTCACATTTTGAAATTTTTGAAATTTTTATACTATAAAACTCAAAAGATAAAATTTTTCGTTAATTAATTTTTGAGTATGCGATAAAAATAAAATTTTCCATAAAAAAAATAAACATTTTACATTGACTACTTTATGTATAATAAAAAGTACTTACATGAAAAAAAACTCATACATTTTTATTAAAAATTTAAATAAAAAAAATATTTAGATTTTAATAATCATTTAAGTTTACTTACTACAAACGTTTAATATTTAAATTATTTTTCATGTATGAAGAGAGTTGCTGATATAAAATATTTCGAATGAATAATTAATGCACATATATATTTATATATATTTACATATGAACTAATATTTAAAAATTCTATAGAAAACGGATTTGGAGAAAAAAGTTCAAATAAAAATTCTAGTTTATTACTATCGATTTTGTTTGTTTTTTTTTTAGACATGTCATGTTTTACTAGTAATTTAATTGTCCGCATGAAACGTCTTTTAAAAATATCTCGGGACATTTAATATTGATGACTAGAACGATAACAAGATATCGTGTCGAGTAATTTATTTTTTAAAAGCCTTGAAAAGTTTAAACATGCAAACAAAATGCGATTTAAACAAAATTTCGCTGATTTATCACAAATCTCGTCACTTGATCCTTTAAATCAAAATTTTTTATTTTACCCCCTCCCCTCTATTTATGAAATTATTGGAATGATAGAACTATTTATCATACCCGATATTAAATACGTCCTCGTTAAATTATTTACTGCAATAATTATTTTGGTTGGTCATTAAATGTGTGTTCATACCCATCATTGATTGGTTTTGTCAGCTTACATATATTTATGGATAAAAATTCGAATTATTAAAGAGATTAATTATATTATCGATTTATGATGCTTCCAATTGTTTGCGTAGAGTATTATCAATTATTATTTACCGATTAATGGAGCCATTATCCGTCGATTGAAAATAAATATCTAAATTTACGGGATGAAAAAAATTTATTGTCAAGCCTGATGGAGATTTGGCATTTTTTTTTAAATTAACGGGGAACAAATTTCGAAATTAGTTACTATGGAAATTATAATCTGGAGTCTTCTTACGACAGGCCATGACTTGGACATCGATGCAGTATATGAGTAGCTTTATATCAATGATTTAGCGAATTTAAGGCAAGTTAACATTTCGTTCTTCTACAAGGTAATCAATGGGTACATTGACTCCCCAAAAATACTTGAACGCTTTGAATTTACCTGCCCCGAAATGGGCCTACGATATAGCCGGCTGCTAAATACTACAAAATCCTCCAAAAACTATGTCCGTTTTGGGCCTATCAACAGAATATCTAATTCGGTCAATGCTATCTGCTCGGATGCGAACTTCTTTGGTCGTCCCTACCCACCCGGGTCACAATATCTAGCCTTAATCTAGCCTCATCAAGCCCAAGTAAGCCTCAATTCAGCCTCACTGAGTAAAAAAACGCATTTTGAGCCTCAAATGATGTTCAAAAAGCATCAATGAGCCTCAAACAATGCTCAAAGAGCTTCAATGAGCCTCAAATGGTTATCAAGGAGCCTCAAATAATACTAATCGAATTTAAATTACATTTTCGAGTAGTAGCCTTGATTAAACAACCAAATTCGACCAAATTAAAAATTTTAATTCTGTTATATTCTGTCGAATTCTGCAAAACAGAATTAAACTGAATTGAAAATTTGAATTTGAATTGAACAGAATAAAACCGATTTAAAAATTTCAAATTCGTTTTAGTTCAGTTTAATTCGGATTCAGGACCAGAAATTGGAGATTTATTTTCGAATTAATCAGAATTAAACCGAATAGAATTATTTAAATTCGTTTTAATTTTGACAAATTCTGGTTTTCCTGCCGAATTAGACAGAATTCATTTTTAAGTCAGGTACCGAATTAACAGAATTTATCTGAATTAAATAGAATTAAAAATTCAATTCTGTTTAATTCGATCGGGTTCAGTTGTTTAATCAGGGAGGTTTATTTGAGGCTCATCGAGGCTTCTTGAGGATCTTTGAGAATCATTCGAGGCTCATTGAGACTTTTTGAACATCATTTGAGTCTAAAAATGCTTTCTTTACTCAGTGAGGCTGGATTGAGGCTTACTTGGGTTTGATGAAGCTAGATTGAGGCTAGATATTTTGACCCGGACCTTTCGAACGTCTGTCAAAAAGCTGGTTTACGAGCCCCTTCACGTGCAATCTTTTTGTCTTCATTATTTTTGTATATCTATATTACAATCCATCGCTTAAAGCGTTCTTCCGCCTGTTCCTCTTCTTTCATATCGTATGTAAATTGTTATCGTACATTGCCGATTGGCGTTCAATAAATAAATAAATAAATTTGGATTGAAAGCTAATTCTCTTGAGTATTGAGATCTAATTAACCCGAAATTAATAAATTATCAGACTTGAATTGAAAACTATTAGACTTGATTTCAAAAATTTATATTTCAAACTGTAAATGATCTACTGTAACCTGAAGATTTATGATCAATGTAGACTTGGAAAAAAAAATTGTATTGGTCTAATTTGATCTTGTTAGATCCCAATTATTTTTTTCCAGGTCGTCGCGGGAATAAGAATATTAAAAAACGATGATAGTTGTAGAATCGTTGAATTATAAAGAATTGGTACGTGAGATTTGATAAATCTAGGTTTCAGGTAGATGCAGTTCGATTCGGTATTTCAGCATTTCCTGTCGCGGGAAACGCCGGAGGGAAATCTCGGAATGGAAGCTCGGATAAAACGCTCTGAGACTCGGAGACAAAATTATATTAAAAAGTAACAGTAAGAGAATCAGTTGACGTCACATGATACAATAGCTCCGGAATTCATTTTAATTCCATTTACTTTACAACTATATTTTTAATCTCTAACTTTACTTTATTTGTTTACCATTACACCATTTTTTCCCCAATTAAATAATCATTTTTTATTTTTTTATTACAATTTGCAATAAATTCTCGTACTATAAATGCAAATCAAATTCAAGTTATAAATAAATTTTCCATAGAAATAAATTTTCCACAGTCGGGGAATAAAAAAAAAATTTTCGCGACACTTTTTCTGAATAAAATAAAAGAGAAACGGTAATGAGTGGTGTACGCGTCTAGAATTGCTGAATAGTTTTGTATGCCTTTGATGTAATATTCGCACAGGTATCACCCCAGGATATATGATATAGGGCATTACGTACATTTCTGCAAGCATTCATCCATATACATCCACACAGACACATACATAAAAATATATACATATATATCCTCATTCCCTTTCGCGCTTTATCTTGCTTGCTGATTCAATGTTATCTGGAACGTGAGTTTTGTCAATGAATCGGATATCTATTCAACTCTTATGAAGTCACACGTGATTGCTGGGTAAATCAATAGTACATACATATCAAAGTTTCGTATTATTTAGTATACACAACTTTTAAATAATAATTATCCGCGTAATTAGTGACAGATATCATACCAGACGTCATTTATGCTGTCTATACCCAAGTATCAATTTACCGAATTCCCTAATAATTTATTTATCAGTTAATAAATCAACAATTACTCTCTATATATTTTTATCGAAAACAGAACCCATTAGTTACTAATTATAATTATTAGTATTTATTATGAATTATTCGGAATGTTCACGTTAATTATGCAATTTAACGCTCATTAATTTCGGATATTTATTAAAAATTAAATTATTACACGGAGAAAAATTTACGGTAATGATTACAATATATTATGGGAATGATTCCATGTCGTATGGTAACAAGTTTTTTTAAATGTCGGTTATAGGAATGGCACTCATAAAAATTACGGTAATTTTTACTGATATAAGTTTTATTCCTATACGAGATCTGAATAGTTCTTATAAAATTATGGTAATTATTCTTATGTCATTACAGTAATCGTTACCATGCTACACGCTGAAAAAAAATGCTAACTATCACCATCTTGTAATAGGGAATGATTATCATGCCTTTATGTTATCGATTTGATTCTCATATAGTAATGATTAGTATTGCCGATAGTAATAGTTACCATCTAGATAGTAGTATTTCTTATGTCTGAAAAATTTTTTAATTTTGCCTTCTCAGATAGTAATGATTATCATCACGGATAAGAATGGTTACCATTTAGATAAGAATGATTACCATCTCCGATAGTAATAGTTAACATAAAAGCATGATAATGATTATCACATACAGATGGTAATCATTCCTTATTACAAGATGGTTATAGTTGGCATTTTTTTTTCAGCGTGTACTATGATAACCTTTACCAGATACTATGGTAAACTTTACCATAGAGTAGGGTAAAATTTATCAGAATTTATGGTAACGTTTACCATCGTAGTATGGGAATGATTACTATAGTAGTATAGTAACGATTACCAATCATATCATGGAAATATTTCACATATATTATGGAAGAGTTTACATGATGTATAGGATTTATCCCCATACATACCTAGGAACTATTCCAATATAGATGTAGGATTTAGTACTGTGCAATTATGGGAACTATTCCCATGAGTATCATAATCATTACACGCTGAAAAAAATCGTAATACTTGCCATCTTAACGGAGTAACTATTCCTATCCTTATATTTTAATGATTCTTATTCTTTTACGTTAACTTTTTCTATCGGAGATGGTAAGCATTCTTATCTACATAGTAACCATTCTTATCCGTGATGATAATCATTACTATCTTAGAAGGCAAAATCAAAAATTTCTCAGACATAAGAAATATTACTATCGACATGGTAACTATTATTATCGGCAATAGTAAATATTACCACACGAGAAACGAATAGTTAACATAAAAGCATGATCATGATTATCATATCCAGATGGTAATCATTCCCTATTGCAAGATGGTAATAGTTAACATTTTTTTTTTCAGCGTGTACTATATGATACAGGAACATTTACCCTAATTATGGATTGCTTACTAGAAATGATGGGCGTATATCCCATAATCCCAAGTAATTATTACCGTAACGTTACCACAAGTTTCTCTCCGTGTAATTGTTTTTAATTTAAAAAAAAAGTATGTTGGAAATTAATGTAATTTTTAATAAAAGTTAGTAAAGCATAAAACACTGCGGATCATTAGAATCTATTGCAGTATATTTTATAAAAAGTTAAAGTATGTACATAAAAAAAAAATATTTACGCGCGGGGTGAAATTTAAAATTCTATTAATACATAAATTATTCATTTATAATTTCCATAGTCGTATTAATGTTCGTTTTTCTCTTTTGCTTACGCATTGTTAGTTTTAATTTTAATTACATTTTTCGGTTTTTATTTTCTACCCCCTCATGGCAAACACCGGTAAGTATGGAAAGTAAACATAGGCGCCGCGCTGTTAGCTTCTACTGGTGTATTATACGCGGTAGCGGTCAAAGTACTTGCAAGTGCACCCGCTGCAGTCGAAAGACTCAAAAGTTGGGGGTTTTAAAAATAAAAACTCGTGTAACACTTGTTGAGTTTTAAGACAAAAACTTTTTGGTATTTAAATATTCGCTATTTTATTTTTGAATAAATTTTATATTTATAATTTAGTTGTTTTTTTATTTTTTATTTAAATTCAAAAGTTTTGCAAACTACAGCTGAGTTTTATTTTATAGACAATTGGGCGCGCAATCAAAATGGTTACGGTTGAGTTTTTTTGGCGGATCGAACCTTTTGTTTTTCTGTTTTATTCTTTTATGGGAAAATGTTTCGGGAATATTGTCAAAAAAAATTCGAACCGGAAGTCTAAAAAGTTTAGGTTCTACGGCCATTTAACTGGTACGCGTGGGTGGAAGTCAATGGAACAATAAAAACGCGGGATTTTTCGTAGAACGAGTTTTTTTGAACGAGTAAAAAATTCAATTATCAATCGCTTTACAAAACTCGTTTGACATTTTACTTTTTATTAGACTTTATTCTACCCCATTTACAATTATTAGCTCAGTCTTGTTATAAATTTGAAAAAATTTGTATTTGAAATCTGAGCAGATTTTCGATACAAAAAAAAAAAGGCCATTCGGCATCCGAAATGGAAGTAGATTTCTATATATACATATAATTTAATAATCACCCATCAAAAATTTTCAAAGATATAAACAATGGCATTATGACCATAACACATGAGTCAATTATGTAATTTTGAACCCTTATTAAAAGTGGAACAATTATCGTAAAACAAAAAATAAAAAAAGGAAAACATAGCTTTGTCTATCGGCTATCAAGTTCTTTTTACATAATGAGGATAGATATATCCGTTAAAAAGTTATTTACGAAAAACGCTGAAAAAGTAGGATTTTCCGTTATTTTTGGAATTTCAAATGTCCACCATTTCTAATGTTCAAGGTACGGTTACAAGGAAACGGCTCGTTTTACGTCAATTTACTAAGAGACATTTTTTGTAGGGAATTCAATTTCCTGTAAGAATATATATTGCTCAAATTTTTCAGATAGATAGTTTACAAGTTTTGGGTAAAAAATAAAATGTTTGTTAAAAAACTAATAGTAGTAACGATACACCTCTTAATATCAATATTAAGGGCTCAAACTTGCACAACAATTTTTTTTGGTCATCAGGAATAATATTTTCACAGTATCAAAAAAAAATAGTCAATTTTTTTGGCCTAGTCTATATATACATACATATATAAATTTTTGAACCAACGGTATTTTTGGAACTTACTCGATGAATTATGATAGATTATGGCAAAATTCTTCGAAAATTCCACCATGAGGACAAATGCAAAAGATTTCTATGAAATCTACCAAAAATGAAAATGAATAATTTGCTATCAAGAAAATAAAAAAAAAGAATTTGAATTTATTTTTTTAAAGTTTTGCAATAATGTTGAGTGAAACATGTAAATCCTCAAGCAAATCCTAAGCGTTAGTCGACTCTGTGATTCACGGATTAACATTGGAGGCTTTCAAAACAAATACTCATTCCAGTCACCCTCTAGACAGCTGCGCTAGGAATAGAGTAGAGGACGCTTCGACTCAATGGACAGTTGACTAGAACGATTTAGGTGCTTTTCCTTTAGTGAGATGCTTGTTCTGTCACTGCTATATATATATATATATATATATATAGCAAAGTAGTATTTGAGGTTCTTATATTTCTGTGGGACGACGATGTGTCCCAGTCGGAGGGTTGCTATAGAAACCCACCCCTATTTCTTTAGCTGGCTCAGCGATTCTCAACCTCTTCAACTGTAATCATTTGTCCCGACAGATGTAAAAAGTACAAAAAATATAATTAATAATAACTACAGCACAAATAAATAAATCACAAAAAAACCATTCATTCCATCGCTAATGAGATTTTTTTTCCATTGACCCAGTTCGATGATAGATTCTTTTTAAAATTAATTTCGTGTTATCTAAGGTAAAAATCTATATAGTGTACAAACGAGAGACGGGTGATAAAAAGGAAAATAAAAAGTTGTTGGAGAGTAATCAGAGCGAATCGATTGATATTGGAGTCTTATGTTCATCAAGCAAAAACTTCTATCTTTAGATTTATTTTATTTATAATAAAAGAATGAGATTAAAAGTTATATTTAACAACAAAGTATCCGCGATTTAAAGAGTTGATGGGTAAAAAAAATAATATAGGGGAGGGTGGGGCAGAACGGCCCCCCTGGGGCAGAGCAGCCCCCCTGAAATTTTGATCAAAAAAAATTTTTTTTTTTCGCCTAATTACTATAAATCTTGATATGTTTGCGCATTTTTAGCCCTACGCATGATAATTGGGGCAAAATGTACAAGCCCAAAATTTTGAAAAAGTGATTTTTTCATATTATTATCGTCAAATTAAAAAAAAATTATTATAATTCCACATTTCTAGCCCTACGCATAACACCTGGGGCCAAATGGACCAGCCGAAACTTCCGAAAAAATTGTTTTTTCATATTTTTCGGCCGTTTTTCTATGTAAGAGGCAAATTTGGTCACTAAAAGTATATAAAAAAAAATATTTTTTTTTTTTCGTTGATAAATTTTTGAAATAAAGTAAAACTATAGAATTGTTTTTTTTTTTTATTAAATAACAATTAGTAATTAAAGTAGTCGAGAGTGAACGATTTATTACACCTTAAAAAATTTTTTTCGAGTAATATAAAACCAAAAATAGTTGTCAAGAGAAAGAAATACATCTTTAATGATGGAAACAATTTAAAAAAAAAAAACGAAAAAAAAATGTTTTATCATTTTTGGAGGGGGGCCGCTCTGCCCCACAAAAAAAAATTTTTTTTCCAGAATTTTGGCAAAATGTCCATAAATTTGTTCGAAATAGGACAAAAGTAAAGTGTTCTTATGGTTGAAAGCCACAAAAAGTAATAATTGGCTTAGGGGGGCCGCTCTGCCCACCCTCCCCTACTGAACAAAAGCGATTGAATAGTTTATTTGGTGTATTGTAAAAATATTTTGTTGATTTTGCATTTTAGTTGCGGAAAATTTGTTTGAAAATTTCTGCCGGGAAATTGAAGCATTCAAATGCCTGGAAATCTTTTCCGCTTGAGTATCACGGCTATGGAATTATATGTTCATACATGTATACATACATATATATGTATATATATATATATATATAGATAGATAACCAACGTGACAGGTCGTACGACCGACATGACCACAATGTGAAATTGTATTGCGCGAGTTAAAAAACGTTGGATGTTACACTAAAATTTATTGTCAGTACATGTTATATTTATTTTTAACAATTAACACATAACCAAGTGATAATTAATATTTATAATAACGTGTTAACTTTAGAAATAAATTAATTTCCACGTCATAGTTGAAAAAAAAATTAATAATTTAAGCTCTCGCCATTTATTTATTCAGCCAATTACTCACATTATACTATTTGTCAAAAAAATATGTGGGTAAATAATAATATAAAAATATTTAAAAAATAATCCAACGTGATTTATTGCAGGAAGATGCGGTCACAATTCACCCTGCGAGCAGCTGTGTTACGAACTTCACGATGGGATGTATGAGTGTGATTGCAAAGATGGATTTATCCTTCACAAAAATGGATACAGTTGTGCAAGTAAGTTATTTCATACTATTTTTTTCGTAATATTTAATATAAAAAGCTGAATAATGTCTTTTTTTATTAAATTTAGTTTATTTGATAAAATAATAATAATTGAAGTGTAGAAATATAATTAATTTAATTAATTAATTATACAGACATGTGACAATTATAAATTGTTTATCAAATAAACCTCGGCCACTCGAGTAATTCAAGAGCCCGACATCCATTTATTCATCGTCCTCGGTCTGGGTCCCGGTGCGTCAATTTGAAAGTCGAATATGACTGTTAGCAACCAAGCAACCATAGCTCTCTATGAAAACTTTATTGAGGAGTCCATTAAATAACAGATACAGAAGTCCTTAGAAATTCGAAATTTATCTCATTACATTAGCACAAGTGCCACATGAAAGTTTATCAAAAAGTGTAGACGGATAGACAGAGAGTGGGAGAATAAATAAAAAAAATTTGAAAACCGCCTGACCCTGCGGACCAGCCCAAAAACTTCCCCCTGTTTTTGAGCTCAGGGAACTCGGAAACATTATTAAGTAAATTTTTGAGCTGTTCGAGCTCAAAATTTGTTAGGCCGGTAAAACATAGCTTCACTGAAAAATTATAATTTTTGTCTGACGATATCTTTGGAGGAATGAATCGATTTGAAGTTCTTGGTGGCAATCGAAAGGGCTCAACAAGACTTAAAAATGATTACCGTTTGAGACGTATTGGGCAAGTGGTTTATAAGTTATACGCAAAAAACCAAAAACAAAAGAAAATTTGTATTCTTGTTCTTCGTATAACTCGTAAACTACATGACCGCCCAAGTCGAAAAACAAATTCGGATTCAAGTCTCAAAGTTCTCAATGAGGTTTTGAAGATCAATTTAGAATTTTAAGATTGACAACAGTAGAAAGTTATCCTAGTTTAGTTCTCAAAGTAGTAGTTATGACCCATTTGACCACTTTGAGGACTAAACTGGAATAACATAATCTGGATTAGAGCCTCAAAATACTCAAAACATACAGGAATAATTTATTCACATTTGAACCTCAAAAGTCTCATTCGTATTCTCTGCCCTCCCTTTTTTATCCAAAATTTTTCAAAGTCCGAAGTATAACTTTTCATTCAAGGATTTTGAGGTCAGTTATAATTCAAAATCGATAAATTATTCGTATTTGGACCTCATAGTTCTAATTGAGGATTTTGAATACTAGAGTTACTTTCTGGGCGGCAAATAGAACATCAAAAGAATTGAGGCTTTTGAGGACTAAACTAGAATTTGTTTTTTGACTCAGGTGATCTACCCCAAAATCTAATCAATTCTAAGTTTTGGTGAGCCCTTTCGATTGCCACCAAGTACGTTCAAATCGGTTGATTCGTTCCAAAGATATCGTCGGACAAAAAAAGCTTACACACACACACACATACACACGGTCCATCCGGGAATAGTCAGAATAGCTTTCTAGGACCTCAAAACGTCGAAATCTGATGAAAACTCGATTTTCAAAAATCGGACCGAAACCAATAACTTCCTTTTTTTAAATTTTAAATTTTCTTAGCGGGAAGTTAAAAAAGCTCTTACCACTATAAGAAATTTAAGTAATAGAGTGTTATTAAATTGTCTCGTAAGGTCTATTTTATCTGAGGACTTTCAATTTTTATTATCTAAAGTTCGGGGTAAAATGTCAAGAGGAAAAAATATGAGAAACACTTCTTAAACACTTTCGATCTCTCCCTCTCTCTCCGTCTATCTACACAACATATTGGATTTTTTTGTTATTCTCGAGGTGTCGAGATAGCCGCTTATCACATACAGACACACATGCACAACACGTACATATTGTAGATACTTCGAGTTCCGGGTTAAAAAATTTTATAACTCAAGTATCAACTATATAAAGCGAAATGTATTTTTGCTAGTTCAATAGTTTACTTTTTTATATATATATCAAATAATTTTATCTACGTCCATATTTACGTGTGTGTGGGTGTGTGGGTGGGTGAGTGCCAATGGCAATGGACGACAATTTTAACGTAATAGAGCATGAGAGTTTTCAGTCACGACAGATGGTCCTTTATCAATTGTCATGAATCTCTGTGTACATACACATATATAAATATATATACATAGCATATATGAAGTGACAAATGATATCGTAGAATCGTAATAGCCATCTCGAAACTGAGATCCCTATGCACACTAGTGTTCCATGATAAGTCTCATTATAAATCTGTCATATATTTATCTGCATTTATTATTATTATCAGTAATTACTAAAATTTATGTTGAATTCTTGTATAAAAGAACGCGTTTCAAAAATCGTCACCGTGTTGAAGACAGCGTGAAACTTCGAGAAGACAATTTTAAACTTTCTTAAACTTACTGAAGTTCATTGAATTTTAATAATATTGGAAAATATTTTGACTTTATGCATAATTTTTATAACAGCGTCTCCGAAAACTTGTTTTGAATTTTGTCTGATCGAGTACACAAGTTTACTTATTAATTTTTAATCTAGATATTGGGTCACATGAATTTCAAATCAAGCGACTTCACAGTTTTAGAATTTTGAAATTTAAAGTTGTCAACAAAGTTTTTCATATTTATCGTATGTAGGATTAACGAAAAATAAATTTACTTTATTTCCAGTAGTAAGGATTCAAAAATTCGTCTTCAAAAAAAATTAAATTAAGTTCTATAAAAAAATACCTCGGACCGGAATCGAACCGGCGACCTTCCGCTTCACGGGTGATTACTTCGATCCTTTAGAATCCAATAAAATTATTCGTAGAAAATGTCAGGATTTTCTTTACCGGATTCAATGACTTCTTATCAATTATTTTGAAATTACAAATTAAAATTTACTATCCAAAATTACAAAATTTTGAAAATAATGACAATTGATCCAAATCTCAAAATTGATTTACAAAATAATTGCCTAAAATATTTGTAATATGATTGAATATGCAATTGAAACTGGACAGTATGAAATATAATTATTGAAGTAGACGTCAAAATATCTTATATATTTGAAGCCTTAGAGAAATAGCTAGCGATAACGTATATATCTCTTGTATAATTAAAACGAGGTGGATTGGTGGAAGTGAGAAAACAGAAGCTTATAAACGAATGGTATTTAATTAGAGAAACCGCTAAATTGTGTTAGTGATAAATGTTGTATGACTTAAGTATATATATATATATATATATCTATATATGTGTGTAAGAGATAATAAATGTAAGGGAATAAGGCGGATTGAAGTTAATCTAGTTGACACTAAGACATATGTACAACTTACCCTCTGTTAATTAATTAACTTAGCTTACATTTGTTGACAATGGCTCTCATAACTATTGTAGTTAATTGAGACACAATATTTTTAACAGAAATTTGAATAAAAAGCCCGTTAGTTTTAGGGGAAATCGCTTACTTCCCTATCTGAAACTCCAATCTCCTTTTAATGTTATACTACTCCGGGGAGATGTTTAAATAGTTAATAATACGACGACTTAATTTATACTATAAGATGTAAAGTAAATTTTTGAATTTTATGTGATCAAATTTACCGGCTTGGCTACTTAGTATTATTGATGATGCAATTGGAATTAGCTTTTTAAGTGAAAGTAATTAATTTCAGTTTTTCTTTACCAATTTATAAACGTTCGGCAGTAAATCTTCCCTACAATCGCCACTTGGAGGATAATTCATTGGATTTACAGTTAGATCATTGTTTCTCAATGGATTTATAATACATGCCTATAAATTCTCACTTGTTGGTTTTACACTTGCGGAAACGACCGGTCCAATAAATGTTCTATTTTATCACATAAATACCGTTTTTTAAAATCGCTCAGAACTTTTTTGGAAAATGTGTAGCTGAAGATCGAAACGTTTTTTGTGGAACGAAAATAAAAAACAAAACGAAAAGTAAAAAATCTAGTGAATCTATTTTTGTAATGTCTCACATACAAGCTAGTATGTCAGCTGAAAATTGCAGGCCACTCCTAACTACCCTTTAAGCAGTCAAATTACATAAATTTTTCATTTCCGGTACATAGAAAATTTGAAATTTTTAGAAATTTTTACCAAAATTTTTTTGTCGCTTGTTCATCGAAATTACGTCATATTTTTTTTTACTAAATTTATAAATTTGGCAGGAGTAAAAAAAATATTTTTCACTTTTTTGGAGACACCCAATTTTGTCCAAAAATGAAAAAATAATTTTTGCTGCGAATAGAAAATTCGATTTATTTTTTTAAATTCAAAAACCGATAATTAAAAATCGTATTGATGACACTGATTAATTTTTTCATGAAATATTTTCCAAAAAATTGGAAAAATTTTTATCGAATCTTCTAAGCCGTTTTCAAGCCACCCAATACGGAACGGCTTCCAAAAAACACAAAAACATCTTACAGTAACAGATCAGCTGTATATTATAAGAAGTGAATCGACTGAGACTGACACTGACAATATTTAATTAAAATTTGAAAATAAAAATAATTTATAATTAATTTTTTCAACGAGCTGATGACAGACGAAATTAAACATATTATAAAACAAGCCACTTTATATTCCGTTTGTGTGTAAATGCAATCACACATACACTTGTGATCACGTTGTGTTGACGATTGTTAATTGGACTGGTGGATGAACTGAGTAATTAAAATACTAAATTGAATATACACATACATATATACAATATATATAAATTCAAATTTTTGGAAAATTATAAAATCCATAATAAGTTTACATTCATTATGGAAATTTTTATTACTTTGTTCAACCAACAAGTTCATTTAGAAACTCAGGGTAAAATGTGACACCAAAGGAAAAATTTTTATGTACCAGACCCAGAGTTGGGGGCAAATCGATCACGACGTGCAGTGATTTCTATATAAATTAGAACCAAATTTTTTTTATTGATTCAAATTACCCGGTCAATTTTTTCACTAAAAATTTTGACTGCGCTACCGGAAGTGGCCAATTCGCTCTAGGATTTCTGTTACCGTAAATGTTTACAAACAGAGAAACAATTTTCATTAAAGTGGTGTTTCATTTTCCCCTGGCTCTCCCTTCTACTATTATATACATATATATTTTGATGCATAATGTATAGATGCTAAGTTATATAGACACAATATTACAGAGTATTAAACTATCAGTACATTTGTCAAGTACTCGATTGTCTGAAAAGTTTAGGTAGCTATCAAGTCTTGAAATTTCTAAAGTCATCCAAGTTTCAAATTTATGTATCAACCGATTTTGCTTCCATCATAGATACATATATATATAGATACATATTCTCTTACATAAGACTTTACGATACCATCATTGTGTTTCCCTGATATATAACTTTATACCAAAAACTTTAGCCCACACTCTGAAACTTAATACTTGTTCCCTTTCTTTACATCTTCACAGTATGAATGTAGATTTTATTTTATTTTTCCCGCCTTATCTCTAATAAACTTCAAGGATCGTTAACTCGATATTTTAATAACAATCACGCTGTCAAAAAAAAAGATGAAATACCCCCCCAAAAAAAAAAAAAAAAATAATTATAATAATTAAGAATAGGAATTTTTTCATCAAACCCTTAATTTTTTCATCCCCAGATTTATTATCACGCGTCTCTTCCGGATTTGCTGCAATTTTTCCCAACTTATTCTGCGTCATAATTAAAGCCGTAACAACAGACTGAAAATTTATAATTTAATATTTACGGAGGCGGAATAATTTTTTTTTTTTTATCAACAATTTGTTGAACTTTTTTTTAGTGAATTAAATTAATTTTTTTTTTACAATAATTGATTGTAAGGCAAATATACATATATGTATATGTATGTATATGGTATTGAAATATATAGATACTGATTTATTCAGAGGTAGTATCGTTCAGTTGTGGTTACTGGGTGCTATCGATTTGCCAAGAGTGACGCGGATTCAACCCCGTGTACACCCTCTCGAGTCACCTTCTGCAGTTACGTGTGCGTTCTTGCGCAACCGTAACATCCAATCTCTCGGTCTCTGTACCATCATTCTATTCGTTTTAATATACGTATGTATATATCTAGCCATCTATCCATATATATATCATCTCTCATCTCCACATCGCACTCTATATAACCGCACATATGCGTGCGCAAATATCCCATGAATCGTTCGCTCTAATTTCCGCTTAACGGAAACTCATCGGTGGGATACTATTCATTTCTCATGTTTAATTCGTTATTGTGGGATTTTTAAATATTATATTTAACTTATTTATTCAATTAATATTTCAAAGTACTCGGACAAGATTATTTCATTTACTAGTTGGATATTTATAATCCTATAATCTATTTATTCTAACGATTGATAATATTTTTAAATTCATTATTCAGAAGAGATATTTTTTTTTTTTTTGGATTTATCGTATACTATAAAAAATCGGGAATAAATTCGAAGTGATTACGGATTTTATTTAAATCCAAATTCACTCCTTAGCTCGGAGTTTCGGAGTTTTTACAAAAAATTACTCCGCACTGAAAAAAAGAATCAGTAGCAGCTACCGATTATTTTTCAGTAGCCGCTCCTAATTATTTCAGTAGCTGCTACCGATTATTTCAGTAGCTGCTACCGATTATTTTTCGGTAGCCGCTACCAATTATTTCAGTAGCTGCTACCGATTATTTCAGTAGCTGCTACCGATTATTTCAGTAGCTGCTACCGATTATTTTAGTAGCTGCTACCGATTATTTCAGTAGCTGCTACCGATTATTTCAGTAGCTGCTACCGATTATTTCAGTAGCTGCTACCGACTATTTCAGTAGCTGCTACCGATTACCAATCGGTAACGGCTACCAAAAGAATCGGTAGCTGTTACCGGTTACTTCGGTAGCAGTTACCGATTGAAAATGTGTGTGTGTGTGTGTGTGTGTGTGTGTGTGTGTGTGTGTGTGTGTGTGTGTGTGTGTGTGTGTGTGTGTGTGTGTGTATGTGTGTGTGTGTATGTGTGTGTGTGTGTGTGTGTGTGTGTGTACGTAACTGATACCAAAAAAATCGGGAATAGCTACCGAATTAATCGGTAACAGCTACCGATTGAAATCTCTAGCAGCTACCGAAGAAAAATCGGTAAATGCTACCGAAATTATCGGTAGCGGCTACTGATTGCCAATCGGTAGCTGCTACCGATTATTTTTTTCAGTGCATGTACGGAGTAAATGGGAAATTAGTTTTTCTAGGGGTGTTTTAAGGGTAAACTGGATTTTATTTGAGTTCGCATTCACTCCGATTCGGAGTTTTAATATTAAAATAAAATCGGAGTAAATTTTACTCCGAGGGGATGAAATAAATAAACAGACATCTGCGCATTTACTCCGAACACAATCCGCGTTCTCTCCTCAAATTTTTACGAGTGTTCATTATTATTTAATTAATATCGTAAATTATAAAATATTAAATTTCTCTCGTTAATATTTAGACGATTAATTAATAAAATTTAAAAAATTAATCAATAAAAATTTAATTTAATTAACGAAGAAAAAAAATTGTTTTCGGGTATAATTAAAACCAAGTATTTTATTTCTAATTAAAATCATTTAATAAAAAATTACGTAATGAAATTTTTAGTTTTTAAATTTTTTAAATAAATTGTAGAAATATTTTTTTTGAAATGCAAAAAGTTGTGTAATTAATTTACCATATATTTGAATATCGTCATTGTTTGTCAAACAGTGTCGAGCTCTGTAAATGCAATGGATTTTTTAATTAAACTCGTCAATTTAAAAAAACAGAAAAAATAAAATTTATTTAAAATAATTATTATTTTTGAATTTAATTGAGAATTATTTGTTGAACTAATTGATCGATTTGTATAAAATCCATCGTAATTGAAAGAGTTCATCGAGACAGATCTCATTAAATTTCATATCCAATCAGACTTAGTCGCGCTATTCAAAGACCAAAAGAAAAATCATTATTTTTTAAAATTATAATAGTCCAGCTTATGATCCTTCGACCAAATGAACCGATTACGGTTTTTTTGAAACTTTAAAGTCAATAAAAAAACTGCTGACTTAATTTTCAAAATTAGTCTGGTCTAAAAAAAATTTTCAAATTAAAAATTACTCAGATTTCTATCCGTCATCTTTACAAAACTCAAAAAATTAAATACACTGGTCACAAAAATTAAGGATATAAAAAAAATTCCAAATTTTTGAGTGAATTTCATTATGCTGTAACTCGGTGAAAAAGCCCATGGACTTTTTCGAAGACGAGCAAAATTTTGGAAATTTTTTTTGCGTCAGTTTTCTTATGATTTCTCTGGAACCGTTTATGATAAAAAAATTTAAAGCCCGATCTGAAAACTAGAAACTTGAGGCTATAATTTGCTTCTTTTATTTTTAATCTACGACCATTTTTCACCGAGTTACAGTACGTTGAAAATCCCTCAAAAATTTGGAATTTGTTTTCTATCCTTTAATTTTTGTGACCAGTGTATTTAATTAAAAATAATAAAAGAAAATTTTCTCTACAATTTAATGAAATTTTTCCCTAAATAGTTTATTCACATCGATCCTTTTTTTTCAATTCCAAATCTATTTATCTAAATGACCACGCAATATTTTCCTTAACCACATGCTCTATATATATATACATATATACTTAAATTCTATTCATTACTATTTTCACCCCCGACATTTAATCAATAAGATTAATCGTAAGTTCCTTTTCAGGTTTTTCTAAAAAACCGACGATGAAGTCGTTTAGCTGTAGATCCGTAACCGGTCGCCAGTTCCCGGTTACCGGGTAAATAGAAAAACAATTTTAAAGAAACACTGTGGTCAGTATACTGAGTATAAAAGTACATATACGAGTGTCTTTCACCTCAATTCAGCTCCGATACAACGGACCTGTGCACTACCGATGCATTTCACTTCCGCACAACGACAACAAACGCGTATATGTAACAATAGAACAATACAACTACCGTATCTTTTATCACCCTAGCCAGTCTGCAGGGGTAGTATCGCGAGACCACTTTTGTGTTGTGAATAAAAAATAGACGAGTGCACTTTCTTTACAAATACTCTAAAACCCCTTAGACTCTCTCGAGGATGCGTTACGGAAAAAAATATGTTTTAAAAAAAATAATACAAAATATACTCAAATATATATATTTGGAAATCGGGGACAAAATGGCCATACAAAAAAAAATTTTGTTCGGGGTCTAGAGACGAGGGACTCGTGCAAGTCCCCCCCCCCCATACGAAAAATATATATATCCGGGCAAATCTGGAATATGTTGCATATATGCAACATATATGTAAATATATGTCTCATATATGCAGATTTACCAGGATATCCCATACAAAGTCGCCGTTAGTGAAAAAAATGCCGTAGATCGGCCGATGTCTGACTGCCGTCACTCGGCCAAGCATTGGCAAATAGTAATGGCCCAAACCTGGTTAATTACCGGCAGCCGTTTAATTTTTTAAACGACGCTGCCGATGGCTGGCCGATGAATGGCTGCTTACGACTGGCCGATTATCGGTTCGCAACGTTGGGCCACTGTTGGTGAATCAGTGTTCCATGATGATTGTTGTTGAAGTAGACTGAATAAGTAGATCATATTAAAGTATCAGCTCAACATTAGTAGGTTCGTCCAGTAGCCAGTGTTCAGACCCAGCAATCAGAAGGACGGCAGTTCGCGCCCAGAGCCCGGCAGAATTTTCACCAAGTTTTTTTCACATCATTTTCCTCCCTTAGATAATTAAAACGTTAATGATCATGAATTCTACTAGGATAATAATAATAAATTTTTTTTAATTAAATTTATTCGTTTCCTGGAAGCCTGGGCCAGGTCTGGCAACCAGGCTTGGCCCGAGATTATCATTCCAGGCTTCTACCAAGGCTGGGCCAAGACTGGCTTACAAGCCTGGCCCAAGGTTCTACAAAGTTGGGCCAAGTCTGGGCCAAGCCTGGGCCCGTGGTACTTTCCTCTCTGGGTAGTTTAAACGTTAATGATCATGAATTCTACTAGGATAATAAAAATAAAATTTTTTAATAATTAAATCTATTTGCTTGCTTGGCTGATTGCTGGCTACCATTAATCGGCCGATAGTCGAGCGCCATTAATGGGCCGAGGTTATCATCCCGACTATAAGCCGTTTATCGGCCAATGAAAATTTCCATTGCTGAGCCATTAATCGACATTCTTGGCCTAGTAATGGCCCAATCTAGGGCCAATTTCCAAACTTTGTATGGGATATCCGGATATATATTTTTTTCGTACGGGCCAGAAATGCAGTTTTCAAAATTTTGATGGGAAATTTTTTTAAGCGGTTCATTTTACCCGGAATTTTAGTGTAATTTAGAGAGGCTTGATCGAAGAAAATTTAAATAACAAAGATCTGGAAAAAATTTAACGACGGATCATTTCACCCCAGTGTCTACTTTAGCTCTGGGCTCCCTTGTAAATTTTTTTGTCAAAGTTAAAAGATGAACAAAATTTACTTAACTTTTCTTATTGCCACTGCCGCGTTGGTATTCTTATTCTTTTTAACAGTAAGAGACACTACTTTGTCGCAAGTAAAAGGCAAAATGGGCAATTTGCCGTAAAATCGTTCGTTGAGAGAATCTCTCGCCACTCGGAATTTAATGAGCCTGTCTCCGGGTTTAGTTCTGCTAACTTAGGGGACGAACAACCCCTCATCCTCTTTTTCTTTACATCAATAACTAAGAGACGATAATTTAAATGCGTTTATCCAAGGATTTACTAATTATAAATTTCATTTATTTTTATCACTCATTACAATAAATAATTAATTAATTAATTAATATTTTATTTATTACAGAATTAAATTCGACGTCACCATCGGCGACTGATTCACGCGATCCGTTCGATGACACCGACAGCGATGAAGAAACGGAAATAACAATCGATGGAAAAGAAAATATTTACTATATGCCAGACTCATTGTTTACAGTACGTTTGGAATCACTGAGAGAAAAATTGAATCTAACAGACAGAAAAAACCCTCAAGATTTATCTAATGAAATTCCGAATGATCCAATTAGTTTTCCAACATCAGAGGTAACTAATTTAGAATTTACAAATAAATATTCAACATTGGTCTTATTTTTTAACACAGGTTTCAATTTTAAAAATCAGGAGTGAATCCGGAGTGAGTACGGATTTTATTTAAGTCCGCATTCACTCCGATTCAAAGTTTTAAAAAGAAAATTAACTTCCCTTCGGAGTCAGAGTGGCCACGGACCGGGAATATCGGGAATTATCAGGGAATTGAATGCAACCGGGAAATATCATGGAAATGTCAGGGAATTTCAAAAAGTATCCGGGAATTAAATTGTAACAGTCCAAAATTTAAAAAATTTTAAATTATACACTACACTGTAAAAAATTCGCGGAGTGAATGCGGATTAAATCCGGAGTGAATGCGGAGTGAATGAATTTTTAATTATTCACTCCCCTCGGTGTGAAATTCACTCCGCAGGGGAGTTTTCGCGGAGTAGATAATTTTTTATTAATTTAATCCCTCCGGAGTGAAATTCACTCCGGAGCGGAGTTTTGAAAATGCTATTAATAAAAATAACTCCACTCAATAAAATTGAAGTAAAAATTCGCGTATTACATTATTGATCAGCTGATATGCACACACATACGCACATACATATTTAGGCACACACGCGCACTCGCACACACACGCACGCACAAATTTGCACACAAGCACACAATCGAACACACACGCACACATTTGTACACACACGCACACATTTTCACACACGCACACACGCACAAATTTGCACACACGCACACATTTGCACAGACGCAAAAATTTGCACACACGCACACATTTGCACACAAGCACACATTTGCACACATGCACACATTTTCGCACACGCACAAATTTGCACACACGCACACATTTGTACACACACGCACACATTTTCACACACGCACAAATTTGCACACACGCACACATTTGCACACAAGCACACAATCGAACACACACGCACACATTTGTACACACACGCACACATTTTCACACACGCACACACGCACAAATTTGCACACACGCACACATTTGCACACACGCACACATTTGCACACAAGCACACATTTGCACACACGCACGAATTTGCACACAAGCACACATTTGCACACACGCACACATTTGCACACAAGCACACATTTGCACACACGCACACATTTGCACAGACGCAAAAATTTGCACACACGCACACATTTGCACACAAGCACACATTTGCACACATGCACACATTTTCGCACACGCACAAATTTGCACACACGCACACATTTGTACACACACGCACACATTTTCACACACGCACAAATTTGCACACACGCACACATTTGCACACAAGCACACAATCGAACACACACGCACACATGTGTACACACACGCACACATTTTCACACACGCACACACGCACAAATTTGCACACACGCACACATTTGCACACACGCACACATTTGCACACAAGCACACATTTGCACACACGCACGAATTTGCACACAAGCACACATTTGCACACACGCACACATTTGCACACAAGCACACATTTGCACACACGCACACATTTGCACACAAGCACACATTTGCACACACGCACGAATTTGCACACATGCACACATTTGCACACACGCACACAAACACCTGCACACACCCAAACACACACATGCACGCAAACACACACTCGTACACACACACACACACACATTGTTTAGCAGTTTAATATAAATTAGTATAAATTTATTTAAGTATTAAAACTCCGGACAGGAGTGAATTGGGAGTGAAATAAAATCCGCGTCACTCCGAGATCACTCCGCTAAAAAAAACTCCCAATTCACTCCGCATGTGGAGTGATTTTTTTCAAAACTCCGGAACTCCGAGTGGCGGAGTGAATGCGGAATGAATTCGGATTTAATTTCACTCCGAATTCACTCCGGATTCACTCCGGATTTTTTACAGTGTAGTTACAAAAATTAAGGGATATTAAAAAAATTTCAAATTTAAAAGTGATTTTCAACAAATTGTAACTCGAAGGAAAATGGTCATACGACAAAAACAAAAAAGGCAAATTGTGGCGTCAAGTGTCTAGTTTTCTGATCTGGTCTTTAAATTTTTTTATTATGTGCGGTTCCGGAGTAATCCTGAGAAAACTATCGAAAAAGAAATTTACCAAATTTTTGCTCGTCTTAAAAACGGTCTTCGAGCTTCAATAAATTTTTTTCGATAATTATCATTGATTTTTGATTGCTCCGGAACCGCGCATAATAAAAAATTTAAAGACCCAGATCAGAAAACTTGCACTTGAAGCTACAGCTTGACTTTTTGTTTTTATTGTGCGACCATTTTCCTTCGAGTTACAAACTGTTGCAAAATTACTAAAAAATTTGAAATTTTTTTAATATCCCTTAATTTTTGTAACCAATATATTTTGAATTTATTTAAATCATAAAATTTCTTATTAAATATTTTAACTTATACATTTTTGACTTCAAATAATCAAAAGTAGGCAATATTAATTTATTTTATTTCTCTTTTTTCTAGTTTCTCGCATGATTTAATTATCAAATTGAATTATCAAAAATTAAAATATAATAAAAACTTTGAATATCTAAATGATACAAATAAAATTTCTAAATCGAGGAAAAATGTGGAAAACTTTCCTGGAAAACCGGGAAATATCAGGGAATTTTGAAATCATTTCTCTGTGGCCACCCTGGGAGTAAATTTGACTCCGAACCAGAGTTTCAGTATGAAAATATTCTCCCCTTTATTTCAGACCGATCCAAAAAATTCAACCCGGACCGTTTTCTAATACAGACACGATATTTCTTACTGCGTATTTATATAAATATTTAAAAAAAAATTTTAGTTAATTAAACTTTGCTTTGCATTAAGTCTCAGTATTGAATTTAAAAATGAATTTAATTCTCGAGATAAATTATTAAACCGTAAGTAAAATGAAATGTAAAGAAAATTAGTTTTCTATGTAAAATATAAAATTCAGCGCTCGTATAAAAAGTTTAAATAAAAAAAATAATTATTTTAAGTTTTAATCTGAAATGTCGTTACGTTACAGAGCCCAAACTTGGAGCAGAAAGTTCCGGTAACAACGGAAAACGTTGTGACAACGGAGCCAGCTTGTTCTCTGGACTGTGGAGCTGCGGGAAATTGTTACGTCGAGCAATTTCGTAACGACGAGGAAGACGATGGGAATGGAGACGATGTTGCTCGTATTGACGACACGAGACCAAGGCGGAGCTCTTACAAACAAAGATGTCAGTGTCCACTCGGCAGAACCGGGGATCGATGTCAAAACGGTTTGTTGATATTTCATACGTAGTTATAAATTGTCATTTTATATGTAATGTCCATTGGAACGGAAGGTTTTTAATTAATTAGCACCCGTGCATCAAAGCCAATAAATTAATTAAATCAAATCAAATATTAATACATCGGATTGCGAGTTTTAATATCGCGAGTAATTAATTTAATTTATTGGAATAACTATCGAGTTTCGATAGTAAAAAAAAATTAACATAATTTTGTGGCGATTATCGATTGAGCAAAAAAACCCGCGGGAGAATTTATTGAAGCCAAATAAATCCAATTGGGTATTAAAGGAAAAAAAAAATATAAATAACGAAAAAAAGTAAATTTGAGAAAGGAATAGATAACGAGGATCTTTTCATTTTTCCGCTATAAATTCTCTAAGGACTATTAAATGAGAGGATCAAATCGATTTGAGAGACACTACAAGGAAGCATTAAAAATAAAAAAAGAGACGTCAAATTATTGGAAAACGATTCACGCTACCGATACGCTGGTTCTTTAATTTCTGTCCACTCTACTTCTGATCATTTGTTTCAAGGATTTAGCTCTTGGGTCACTTTCGTTTTTTTTTTTTTTAATACAATTATACGTGTATACATGTCCTTTATATTCTCTGTACAGATAAACTTTTATTTTATTTTATTTTAGTAACTAAATAATCTCAAGTTAGTTTTAATTTTGAAAACTTTGTCTTTGGCTTTTAGTTTTTTTTTGTCTGAGACTTTTGTACGGCTCGGGAGTTTTGTATGCCTGTTTTTCTTCTCAGTTAATATAACGATGTAAGTTTGCCTTAGGGTACGCACGTGCCTAACGAGCAAACAACTTTATCGTACGAGAGGTGTGAAGCTGCGTGGTCAAGTGATAAAAGTATACACCAAGTTACGGCATGGGGATTAAGAGATACACGCATTGTCTAAATAAATTAAAACCATAAATATCTGAATTAGCTAACGGTCAGAATATTACTTTTATTATTCAATTGTGTCGACAATTAGCCACGTGCTTGACAGTTTCAAAATTAATGACTTCAATTCTATTGCAAGTTAAAGGAAAAAAGAGGCGTGGAAAGTTCTTGTGGAAAATTTCATAAAAATTTATTTCAGATATTAAATTTTAAAAATCGAAACGAAGAAATGTTAAAAAATTAAATTTTTTTACGAGACTTTACTCAGAAAAATTTCAAATCTGTACTTCGTTTTGCTCCGATACGTGCGACGAGCCCTGAGTCTAAATTTTCTACCGAATTTCTTTAGAATTTTTTAGACGGCGATCCGGATCAAAATTAAGCCTCCGTTAAATATTTGGAGGCCTCGGGGTATCAGACAAGTCTTCTGGAAGAACACTAGCACGCATAAAAGTAAAGGAAAAATTTTCTTTTTCTACTCTCTTAAATATGAAATAGCGAAATTAGTGACTATTCACTACTTGCTAGTGAAAAGTATATCACTAATTCAAACAGTGGTATGCTTTTCACTAGCAATAAGTGACTATTCACTGCCAAATAGTGATTTTCACTAATTCGTTTTTAGAGACTAAGTACCGAGCCCTGAGTCTAGATTTCCTATCGAATTTCTACACGGTAAGAAATATTTTGCGAATATCACTATGCCAATATGGGCGTGAACGCCATACTGTATGGTATCGAAGATTTTTATAGGTTATAAAATTGTATGCATAGATGATTCAACCATTGCGGGAATAGTAACATTGGCAATAGTTGTCACGGACGCCGCAATCTCAGTATGGCCGTCGAGCCAATACTGCGTTACCGTATCCACAATGCTTCTGGCCGATAAACCTAGTCTAACGACATCTATATATTTTTGGTGGTAATACGATAGTATACACTGATTGACACGCCAGAAATTATGGCGGGAAAAACTAGTAGCATTGTGCCCTCGGCATTGTATATGGGTCTCAGGGCCATGCTGTTTTACCATGGCTGCTATGCATACATGTGAGCAATACGATAGCTCTAGTACTATACAGTATAGTAAATAACGCCATACTTCTGGGACTCGTTACAATACTGTCTTGGAATATTTCACATGCCAGCATAGTGTTGAACGCCATGCATTTCTTACCGTGTATAGAATTTCTTAGACGGCGATCCTGATTAAAATAAAGGCATCAGTTGAATGATTGAAGGAATGAAAAGTATAAGAAATATGAAAAACAGATTTTAGAAAATCTGACCGAATAACTTCCCTGTTTCGAAAATTTTCAATTTTCATCGCGGGAAGTTCAAAATCAGGATCATAACTCAGAAATTAACTTGTAGCAAAAAAAGAATTATAAAACCCGTGAAAACAAAAATATTATGTCAAATTTTTTTTAGCCGTTAAAGGTTTATGAGGCAATCCACCATGAACCCTCTCAAGCCATTAAATATCCTCGCATTCTCCTTACAGAACTATACACTAGACGTACTGTTCTCAGTTAAAGTCTACTACTCTAGCTTTCACATAACATTACATCACCAGAGGGAAAATACTACAGGGTCACATATAAACACGCCGAGAGAGCGTGAGGTCTTTTGGAAGACTTATAACTCCAGTAGAGGGTGCACGATATAAAAAAAGAAAATAAAAAAAAAAAGTCATAGGACAAAACATCGACTTTTTCACTCGACATTCACACACACTACCCGCCCTTTACGAGTATTACGTGTCGCTGTAATGTAAAACAACACACGTGTCTCATCTATCCTGCATAACACGTCTCCAGAATATCAACGTCCCACGATTATGAACATTTGTATTGGCAGCTAGACATTTTCTCAAGCAAAAAAACTATAATAAGATGAATAAAAAATACATATTGTTAGATATGTAAGTTAAATTTATTTAAGACACGATTTTATTTACATACAAAACACGAGTTACTGTATTTTTATACTTCTTAGCATCAAGTATAGTCACGTAAACCATAAAGGGCATCCTCTAAATGACCTATAACTTAACGTACGAGCACTCAAGACTCGAGACCAAGGGCTCCTTGTTCAATTCTCCACATGTAAAGTGATACTGGGTAGCAAAGGGTTCAGAACTATCATATTTCCCAATTGTTGTTACAAAGGGGCTGCTCTTGTACTCTGCACTGTATATCCCAAAGTCGTTACACATTAACTCGGTTAATTGTAACGGCCGTATTTCATCCCGAGTTATAAAAGTTTAATTTTGTCCTTATTATCATTAAATATTTATATTTTTGTGTATAAAATAAAAATGGTTGGAAGATAAGTTCAGGCAACCGGTAGGAATATAATTTATGAATAATTTAAAATATGATACTTAAAATAAAATGGAGCTGAAGCGAAATGATTTAAGTATCATAATTTATGTTATTAAATATTTATTAGTATTAAATATTTTAGAACATTGATATTTTTAGAGAAAAGGACATTCGGACACGATGGCCAAAAATAATTACAGTCCAGTCGCGTTATAAGTCCGCTCGTTATAAGTGTGAGTTACGGTGTTCAACTGCTGAGCAGAAGTGGGGGACAGGAATTCTTAGAATTACATTCCCCTACACCCCTGTAGGCGGACTTATAACGCGATTCGCGTAAAATTAAAAATTTTTATTTCAAAAAATAAATTTGCCTTTAAAATTTTCTAGTCCCATTTTACCTCGGATACTAATTTTGCTCCTAAATCCTCAATAAATTCTAAATGACGAAAGAATGACAAATAAATTTTTTTTTATTTGTCAAATTTTGAAAGCTGGGCCATCTTGCCCCAGGTAGTTCGTATTGATCTGAAACTTGAAGAAATGTATCAAATATATGATATTATCTATAAAAATTCTCAATTGTATGAAAATCGACGATGAAAAATTTTTTTTTATTTGCCAAATTTTGGAGGCTGGGCCATCTTGCCCCAGGTAGTTCGTATCAATCTGAAACTTGAAGAAATGTGTCAAATATATGACAATATGTATAAAAATTCTCAATTGTATGAAAATCGACGATGAAAAATTTTTTTTTAAACAAATTTTGAAAGTGAGCCATTGTGTCCCCAGCTATTGAGCCCAGGTCTACACTAATAAACTGACCGACGATAAGAAGTAAAAGTGAATTTATGTTTTAATGAAATTACTGAAAGCATTTTCTTAAAATAAAACAATCAAAAATACTCCGGTCAGTGAAAATTGTCTGATTTATTTTTGGAAAATAATATTAATACAAACTGATTATTTATTCAAAAGATTGCCGGGCTAAGTTTTGATCGGCTGCTTTAGTAATAATTCAGACATTTTCGATTCGCTGTTGTGATTTGTGGTATTTTATAAATGTAAACTCGATTCATAATTATAAGAAATTTTTTTGAAGATTTAATGCATTCAAATTTACTCCATTATTTTTAAAAAAATATCTTTGTATAGAAATTTAATTTACACTCCTAAAATAACGATTTTCTGTCAAAAGTGCGGATGTAATATATCACCGTCAGTAGAAAATTTCCTAACTCACTTTCTTTAAATTTTATGGGAGAGACAACGAAAAGTCATAAAATAATTTGTTTCCCCCGACGCAAAATTTGAAAATGCATTATACGATAATATTAATATTTTTTTTCCAAAAAAATTTTCTTTCCATGTGCAAAAAAAATGTTTTCCCTATTCTACCAGCTATCAATCTCAAATTTTTTGTAACGAGCTCAAATATTATTTATCACAGCATTTTCTAACAGAAAAAGCCGTGGGATGATAAGAATACCGAATCGGCCCTAGAAAGGTATCGGGCTCATAATTTCAGGAAATGTTGGTACTCATAAGATACTTCGATGCTGCAAGTTTCAGATCTTTATCTATTACAGTTTCTGAATAAATCGAAAAATACTGAAAATCAGTAAAAATTGCTGATATTATTTTTCTTGGAAGCTCATCATGCCCCAAAACATATCCGGTATTTAGATCAATCGATTCACAAGGTGCTGAGAATAAAAATTTTTCCTGATTTTCAGTATTTGTCGATTTATTCAGAAACGGTAATAGATAAAGATCTGAAACTTGCAGCATCGAAGTATCTTACGAGGACCAAAATTTCCTGAAATTATGAGCTGATACCTTTCTGGGGCTGATTCGGTATTCTTATCGTCCCATAGCCTTTGAAAAAATTCATTTTGTCAAAAATACGGAGATTTTTTTTTACCAAAAACGCCCGAGTCAATATTTAAATCGTAGATAATCTAAACGTAAATAAGACTTGCGTAATCGTAAATCGTAGATATAACCTTTCAAAACGTAGGATAAAAAAATTAAACCTTAGAGTTTTCTGTCGCAAGTCCCCAAAATATTTTTTTAAAGATTCTGAAAATTCTTATTTGTGGTTTCCTGGCTACTAGACATGTTTTTTTTTTCACATGAAATGTTTTCGATACGGTTTAATTTTTTTATTCTACGTTTTGAAAGGTTGTGTCTACGATTTACGTTTTTGTACGTCAACTAAGTCTTTAATACGTTTTCACGGCCATTTACGTCTTCAAAGGTTGAATGTACGTTTTTAACGTCTAGTACGTCCAGTTTACGATTCAAATTTCGACTCGGGCACCGATATGAATATGAAACAATTAATTAACTTTAAAAAATAATAAAAATTTAAAACCGTCTGATTCGAAATTCGTTTAGCTTTGATAAAATATTCTCGGGTAGGCGAATTGTATTTTTTTTTTGGCTAGAAGCATATTCGAGATTAACTGAAATTCGTATTAAAAGCCGTCTACCAAAGCGGAAGTAATCTTACCCTTGAGTCAGCAATTTTTACATCAAATCTATGAGTTTGCTATTATATTAAATAATTAATTTAGCTTTCAAATAAAACACAATAAAATTTGACACGTAATTTTTAGTGAGAGCTACAAACCCTCTTGTCTCTCCCCTGCCACAGAAAAACAAATAACGTTTTTCTAATTATCCAGTCGGCGAACCGAATTTATCGGAATAAAATAAAGGCTAGAATACTGTTTATTATTAATTCTCATCAGGAAAGACATTGAATCTTAGGGGTTTCTCGTACAATACATTACTGCGGTGTATTTATAGCCTGTAGTATACAAGTACAATAGAGTCTAGGAAAAGCTTTCGAAATCGCGTGACTGTAAATGTAGTACCAGCAAGTCGGCTGCAAAAGTATTGACGAAGCAATTATCGTTTGGGTGTGTACACCGTTTTACGAGCAATGTCTTTGGGGAATAGCAAACTCGTTTCTTGGCAACAACCCCCGACGCCCAATAATTATTCCGCGCCCTTACTCGCCGTGTTTTATGTGTCTTTATACCTAAAAAAAAAAAAAAACTCCCCCTTCCACACAAATACCTACACGCATATATTTCTCGTTGCCCTGCCAATTAATATACAGACTCATTAGACTTCTTCAAAAAAAGTTAAACGTCAAATGTCATTTCAAAAGTTGACTTTACACAATTTCTTTGTAATAAAGAAAAAAAAAAACTCCCCCTTCCACACAAATAGGAAAAGGGGGGCAAAAGGGGGTAGGTAGGCAAAACGGGGTACCCCCAAAATTTGATAAAAAAAAATTTTGTATTTTAAATGGTTTTTAAACATTCCAAAATATGATACTGAAGTTAGCAGACGTCCAATAATTATTGGATTTTTTTTTAGACGATAAACCATAAAAAAAAAAATATTTGAAAAATTGCACCTGCAGTTTTATAAATTTTCTACATGTGCATATTTTTATTTTATTTTTTTGCAATTGATTTGTTGAAAAACAAAAATTCAAAAATTTTTAAATGTCTGCTAACTTCAGGATCATTCCAAAATCACTTCTGTGAATATAATTAAGCGTTACTTTGAATTTTTTTTGGTAAACTTTTTCAAAAATCAATTGTCAGTTGAAAAATATTAATGACGTTTGTTTTATGATAAAAACTATTAAAAATTTTTTTTCTTCTTTTGTATCCAATAAACATGTAAAATATAATTTTTCTTCATGTAAATTACTAACAAAAAAATTAAACTTAATCAAATTCGTTTAAAATCCAGAAATTTTTTTTTTTTACTTTTTTTAGGGGGTACCCCACTAGACTCATTAGACTTCTCCAAAAAAAAATTAAACGTCAAACGTCATTTCAAAAGTTGACCTTACACAATTTCTTTCTACTAAAAAAAAAAAAAAAGTTCTTACTAGAAATTGAAATGAAATGGAATTTTTTCCTTTAAAGTTAAATACGTCAGAAAATATTGTATTCCTTTGACGATAAAAAGGTACATATATATTATATATATATATTTTTATTATTTTTTTATTGAATATAATCCGGTGAGTTATATGGGCAAGTAAAGCACAATATGGACCTTTTTATATCTCCTTTGGCTATTTCACTAGTTGTACGTCACACAATAGAATTTTCCGCATGGTCAAACATCGCTTGACGGAAGAGTATCGATTGACCGGGTACCAACTAGTCGCCGTCGTAGACGTAGTTGTAGTCATAGTCGTAGTCGTCAATGTGCCACAGGTGCATACGAATTAGTGTTATGTCGGCGGCCTCGATGTGTATCGCCAAGAATATTCAACAGATAAAAAAACTACTGGTAAAAAAATTATTTTTTAGTACTCAGCTGTAAAAAAGCCGGAGTACATAATGATAAAAATTTTTTAGCGATCGCGAAGCTAGATATAGACTCGTGGGTCGGGGGCTGTAAGCTACGAGCTGTACTAGGAGCTATTAGCATAGGAGTCAGGAATATACGACACGTTCTGAGAACTGGCGGGTATGTGCCGAGAACGAGAACGAGAACGAGAACGAGAACGAGAACGAGAACGAGCAAGCCAGTAGCTGTATATAACTACCGACCGGTTTGTCATGCTAAAGTAGAGACTCAGAGACCTGCTAGTGATCCCTCTGGCTTTACTTAATTTGCATAAAAGCTCGCGGGCTGCATGACGATCGATAGTTTAATGCGAGTGCAAGAAAGAGCTTTGTGAGAAGTCAATCAAAGGGGATGTTTCGAGCAGCGATACCGAAACCAACTTGCAGTAGTTCGTTAAGTACCGAACCTTTGACTCCTCTCTCTTACTCCCTCTCAGCCGAACTCTCGAGATATATATTTGCTTGCTTGAATAATTCATTAAAACGTTTAACGTAATTTACCGTCAATTAATTTATATTATTCATCAACAGTAATTAACTTTCTTAGAATAAATTATTACAAAAAATTTTTTCGGCGAGCTGGCATTCGAATAAATAGTATTTTTTTTTAATGCCAAGGACTCGAGGAGGAATCTCGGTAATTTTATTTTGACATAAAGCGATGTATAAATGAATAAAAGAATTCGAGTACTAAGCATTTTATGAAATTTTTTTATTCATTCGTGTACGAGAGCCGAAAGTACTCGAGAACCGGCAAATATTTTAGCATTGCCCCCGAGCCGAGTAGTCACCGGATGTATATTTCGAGTGGTTAAAAAGAGGCCTGAAAAAATGGGAATTGAAGATGATGGGTATGGTAGGGTAAAAAAGATGTGAGGCTGAGCTTGGAAGGAGAAACTGTCGGGCTAGAGAAAGTACAGAAGAAGAAGAAGAAGAAGAAGAAGAAGAAGAAGAAGCAGATGATGATGATGATGATGATGATGATGAAGAAGAGCGACTGGGGTTAAGCACCGTCTTTGCAAGCTAAGTACGTAACTAGAAATGCAGATTCAGTGTGGGTGGACTTGACTCTGATGGTCGGCTAAAAAAGAATGGAGTGAAACTAAAAAAGATTGGCTGAAATCCAACCGAGGAAAACTATCTAACCAGCAATGCTGGGAACGTATGCCGGATCCTGATTATTTGTCCTCACGTTACAAACTTTCATTTAAACTTTTAATTGTGCTTTATCACGGTTACATTAATCAACGCTTATAATTACACCGAACTTCAAGGCTTCGCAGTGTATACTGATAATTTGGCATGTAAATTAGCTGATAAAAGTCCCGGTGATAATAATAAAATTATTATTGTTAGCGGGTATTATGTTTCTTTGAAGAAAGTTGTGTACTCGGAATTACATTAGAGAAGCCATTGACTGGTAGCGTAAGCGCCTTGGAAAGTTGCCGGATTGACGCTCAAGGAATTTCCAAACACTTTTCGGAATCCGGAAAGCCCGAGCGGATTTTATAGCGACTCAGCAGACTAGTGCACTTTACTACTGATTTAACAGTCTACTAGTCTGCACAACAGATTGTCTAGAGAAATTCTTGCGACCAAAATTCCCGATCCAGTAAAATATTATACAGAAAACAAATCGATAGTTAAAACTAAAAGTTTATTTTCATTATTTTTTTATCCCATTGATTTATAGTCTGGAGTCTCGAGTCTCCGGCGTGTACTTTCTCGTACCGACCCTCGTCTTGCTCTTCGTTTTCGATACCTCCGAGTGATTGATACGACGTCCGTGCGGGATTTTCGCACCCTACGTTTTTTTTTACTCGAATAACTTTTAAAAACTTATACTTCTATACGGATTTAATTTGAAAACATTTTGAATTTATGAATTAGTAATAAAAAATGGTTAAATTATTATTATTAATATTATTATTTTAATAAAAATTTTTTCAGAAGCAGAAGTTAAGTCACCGAGATTTACGGGACACGGGTGGCTGGCGTTTCCAGCTTTGAAGGCTGCTTATAAGCACATTCAGCTAGACCTAGAATTCAGGCCGGAAGCTTGGGATGGAATTCTTATACTCACTGGCGAACGTGATGATCTACAGGGTGATTTTATGGCACTTATACTTCATCACGGTTTCATTGAGTTCAGGTAATTTACTATATGTTATTCTTGTCATTGTTTTATAAAATCAAAGAGTTTGGGTTTTAAGAGTAGAAAATCACTCAGGCAGGCGGTGATCATTTCTGCCCCCCACCATGCCCAATTTTGTCAGAGTTAGCCGAGTTTAAATAGTGAATTTGACACAACGAATTTTCCCAAAATTGATTCCGCTGATTTGGTAACTTTGTGGATATCAACAATTAGTATAAATAACTATAAAAACTCTAAAAATTGTAAGACAGCGCTTTTAAGTTGGTACGGAAAAACTGAGTCGGCTGACAAAATTTAGTCCCATACAAAAGCATTGAGTGATCACCGCCTGCACTCAGGGTCGAGAACACGTGTGAGTTAATGGTTCGTTTGAAATCTGGATGATTACAAATGGAGAAGACCTTTTTTAGAGTCACCATTTTGTCTCGAAGCGGCCTCTTGGCCTCTCCGAGTTCACTTTGCCCAGAGTCTCTTTATTTCCCCATACAAAGTCGCCGAGCTTCGAAATTTTCCCATAGATCGGCTGATGCCTGGTTTGCAATGATTGGCCAATAAATGACTACCTACACTGGCCCGTGCATGGTGAATCATTGGCAGCCGTCTTTTTGCTTATAAAAATGGCGCACAATTAACCGCCGTTCGTTGACCAACGGTTTGATACCAAGCTTTGGCCGATGATTGATTGCCACGATTGGCCAATGCTTGGCATACCGTTATCATCCGATATTTAGCCGATCTTCGGCCGATGCTTGAAAATTGACAGCCATTCAGGACCCAAGAATGGGCCGATTTTTTTTTGTATGGGCCCTGAGATGCAAAAAGTGTGAGGCTCACAAATATGGACTCGTGGTGGTTGTGGTTAGACAATGGGGTCAAGTAGGTGAGTTTTTCGAACTTCCGGTTAACGTCCATATGGTCACTTGATTATATTGTTCGACTAAGGTATCATCTAGGGGTTAGATGGGGATATTTGCGCGTGTACCTGAAAGGGTGAGGAAACAGACCCCGGAAAATGGGGTAAGCATTTGAATAACTGGCCACCAGTTAGCTTCGTTACATTAATTGATTATTGTTATTGTTTTAATTAATTAGAAAACACGGAATTTAATACAGTTCAAATTGATTTTATTAGAACGTTATTATTAAATGTAACACAAGCTTTGTATTTCACGATATATATAAATGTAAATTATAAATTGTATATATATATATAAAGATGTATGGAGTTATGTAGTTATATAGTTATATATATATATATATATATATATACGAACACGATCTCATGAGAGATACTCAGTTGATCTCGACGGGAAAACCAATTTGAGTTTGTAACAAGTTCGTTTCGGAAATACGAAACTACTAGAATGCCATCAGGATAATGGCACTTACATTTACGAAAATTAAAACTCTTATATTTAGTTTCTACTAGTTATTTCATAATAATAATAATATTATTAACTGCCATGACGTTTTTTTTTTTTTTAGTGATTTATATAGAGCGTGAAATAGAAATTGATGTCTGAAATCAATAAAAAAAAAAGTAGTGATAGTTATATAGGAATTTTTTCATATATTTTAAGCCTCTATTTTTCAAGGAGACATACTTTAAGCTTATATCGGATTTTTAGCCAATTAAATTATTGAAAATGTATTAGGAAAATTATTATCATCTATTGATCGTGAGCTTTAATTTAATACCCAATGTAGAATTGTAGAAAAAAATTTTAACTGGGAACAAATCCCAATAGAAATTTTAACATAGAAATCGGGATTTTCGTGGGCTTTGGAAAAATTTATTTCGTTTCTATGCCGCGTTTCATGGTTGGTTAAATATTTAAAAAGATTTTGACTTTTATTGAAATTGAGGGACTGACAGCGGTCTTATAAATGTTTCATTACGGGCACTCTAAGAGTACAACACCATAAATACCGACGGAAATTTTCTTGGTTTTGATAAGAAATTTCTATAATTTACCGGGAGTTTTTTTTAACTTTTTTTACCGAAGTAGAGTAATCGCGGGAATTTTCAAAATTTTGGCAAGAAATTTCTGTTATTTGCTGTGAGTTTAATAACTTTTTACCGAAGTAGAGTAATTACAGAAATTTTCCGAGTTTCTATTCAAAACAATCTATTATAACCACAATGAGAAAAAATTTCTCTTCGAACAATTAAATCGGTTTTGTTAAATTCTGTTAAACTAATATTTATTTGGGACAACTAAATTTTATTACGTCAACATAATCTATTTGTAATTTTTAATAAATGATTTAATAGACTCTATTTAATTAAAATTAATATTTCTCTCTCTAAAATAATAAAATCATTTGGTAAAGTTAAGAAAATATTTATTTAATAGACGACTAAATTATTTTATAGTGCCATCAAACTCAAATATCAAAGCAAAATATTATTACATTAACTCTACTAAATATTACTTGGACACAGAAATATATATTTATTTAGAATAAATATATATTTGTTCGAGGTTAATAAATACATATTTAAACCTAATGATTATTAAGTTAAAAAGTGAGCAATTCATTTAATTAAAATAGATAACAGAGTGAAATTGTCATTAATTAGTAACGAATTTGAATTAAATAAATTTTTAGTTGTAAATAGATTTCAATTAATAATAAAAATGATTTGAAATATTTTAATTTAAATTGAATGAGAAAATAATATATATATATAAGTATGAAATAAAAAAAAATTTTTTTTTTTTTACCTAAAATGAACTTTTTATTTTTGTACATATCGAGAATAAGTATTCAATGTCTTAATGTAATACAAGATATATTACCATCAAAAAAGACTGTAGTCACTCTGTTGAATAACAGACGTGTAATCGACCCGTGAATGCTTCAAGTTGGGAATATAAAAACTTGAAATAAGTTTCTTACTAGGGACACTACAAATGGTGGGCGCGATCTAGTGGCGAGCGCCGAACTACTCCCGCTGCTGTTTGCTCGCATGAAGACTTAGACTAAGAGAAAAATTATTTGGGAGAAAAGATAAATATAGTGGAGAGGAAGTTATGGTGCTAGGCAGCAGCGGGAGTAGTTCGACGCTCGCCACTAGATCGCGCCCACAATTTATAGTGTCCCTGGTAGGACACTTATTTCAGAGGTATTATATTCGCAGATAAATTAGCAGAGTGATGCTAACCATCTTTTGAGAATTTTCCTGAACAATTTTTCCTGAGCATTTTAAAATAATATTTAATTATTATCAATAACTCATTCTCTAAGGCTCGCTAATATATTTCATAATGACTAGTTATGTGTTCGTCATCTATCTGTTTGTCATTTAATTTAAACCCGTCTAATGCGTTGTTTTCTTCGTAGTTACTATTTTTACGCCGATAGCTAACATCTCCAATTGTTGAAGATGTATGTTAACTTTATTGAATGGTGGCTGTTCATCAGCCGATCCGCATGGCAACGGCTGGTTCTTCTCTTTTTCTGCTACCATTCAAAGAATTCCTTAACACTTTTATTTCCCCTATTGGTTGCTTACGTAGTACAGCAGTGATTCATTAGCGGCTCTCTTAGGATCTTGGTGGTAAATATTGAAGGCAACTCTGGTTGCTCTTGGCGAGTCAGGCATGATTCGCTTATTATCAACCGCAAAAAATAAAATAAAAACAATAATGATTCAAGTTTTTAATTGAAAATGAAGACGATTTAATTTCTATTGCCGCAGAACGATGAAAGATTTAAAATAACTTATTTGATTGATAGTTGACAAAACAAAATTTTCATAACATTAATATTACAATTGTCACATTCTGTTCTATATATGTATGTATTGGACCTATATCTATAATTAAATATTTATGGGTTTCATATCATTGAAGTCTAATCAGATCTAATAAAACATAGATATATATATATATATATATATATAACTATTACGAATATTGAAATTTCGTTGCTTGTATTGTAAATACAAACTTCAAATTTTCCAGTTTTTATCGTAATAAATTTCGATCAATTCTATTTCTATAAATTTTAAAACTTTCGTATAAAAAATAAGTTATCTATTTCATTAAATTTTTTTTATGAAAGTCGAATTCGATAAGAAATCACAACTTACATGTGCAGAAAATTTTCAGTTGATCAAAATTCTCGACCAAAAAAATCAAGTATTTAAATTCTCATATTTGCATTACTTTCTTAATCCCCATCTCTGGCACTCCCTTAAATGTTTTATTAATACTAATCAATGATTTTATTTATGAGATTATAAATTATTCATAACAATAAAAAGAGACTATCCATTTACATATTACTAATCAATATAAGTAAACTCTTTGATCATTAAAATTCATTATTCCAAAGTAAAATTAAAGTAAAAGGTGAATTTAATATTGAACACAAAAAGCAGTGTTAGTTATTGAAATCCCCTCCCCTCATCTTTACAATATTTCCAATTAAAAATTCCACTTGTAATTATTTATTAATCAATGAAAAATTAATTTAATTAAATTCACTTTGCAATCTTTCTTAAGTAATTAAATTAAAATTATGTTAATATTAATTAATAATACACAAAATAATTTATCTTTCACTCGAAAGATGTTAAAATAAAATCTAAAACGCGAAGATACATTAATAAAAGTAATGAAAATAAACACAAGTAAAATTAAAATAAATAAAAAAAGTTGACATTAAAAAGTCGTTTGACCCAGCGATAATAATTACTAAATTTTTTTAAAACTTTTTATCCAGCTTCCGGCGAGGATTAAAAGGCCCCGCCTGGAAACTCATATTTCAGTTCTTTCTACCGTAAACTGAGAGCCCATGACTTTTCGTGATATCTGAGTATTAGCTCAGCACCTACGCGGATAAAAATAGTCAACTAAATCCCTGCAGAATCTTAAACTTAAGCTTCAGTTGATATTTAATTAAAGTACTGACAATAAATTACATAAGTTATGTTTTTTTTTAAATGCAGATTTGATTGTGGCAGCGGAGTCGGGATTGTAAGGAGCGCAGAGACAGTAAAGTTGAATGAATGGAACACCCTGAATGTATATAGACACCGCTGGGATGCTTGGATTCAACTAAATGGAGGCAAACGTGTCCAAGGAAGATCTAAGGTACACAATTATACACATAAACTTGTATATATATAGTGGATAATTATAGAAGGCAAACAAAATCATGTACGCCCGGCAATCAAAGACAAACATGTCAAAACAGAATTTGCAAACAATCGTAATTATTATTATTATTATTGTGGTAATAATAGTCATAATAAGATTCGAACAATTTGGAGCAAGGTCTAGACTATTTAAATCCGTGACAGTTGAATCCACTTGTATAGTTATGCTCAGTTGTTGTTGGTCATACTAATTATGCTGGTAGACCATGTGGTTCTATCTACTAATTGCATCTCACCGCATTACTCTACGAGAAATATCTAATAACATATTTTATATTTTTACGTATGTTTATAATTATTTTTTTTTAAATACACAAGATACTGACAAATACGTAATTACCATTTAAAATTAAGTCAGAAATTAAGACTGTTGTGTACACATTCCGAAAAGTAACCAATTCTTCAGTCATGCTCACCGTAAATTAAGCATTTAATGCCCGAAAAAGCTCAATCTGGCCGAAATTACGCCGAAACAATACAATTTTATTGTAAGAAGCCTAAATTTGGCCGAAATCACAGAAAACTATAGAATTTTAGTGGAAAAGGCCGAAAATTTGGCCAAAAACACAACGAAATTTTATTGTTTTTAATAAACAGGCTGAAAATTGGCCGCTAAGTTAAGTCTGCAAATTTTCGGCGACAGTATTTTTTTTTGATAAAATTATAGACCTTGGAAAAATTTTAAACTGTAGAACATAAAATTTACAAGTTTTCGGCTATTTTTAGGTCGTCGGCTAAATTTCGGCAATAGTCAAATTCTGAAATGCAGTTTGCTGTCGCAGGAAATTTTTCCGAATGTATTCACATCGAATCGTCCATATAATTTATATAATGCAATAAATTGACATCAGTAGAATACTTTCAAGACGAGAGGTTATGATTTACGTGATCGATAAATGGATTTATTTACGTGTGGATTTATATGCAGAAAAATAAAATTTAAATCCGTGTTTCTAGTCATGTCCATTGGTCCGTTCGCCCGTACGTTAACACGATAAAAGCTGTCATTCGCAATATATTAACCTGATTCCTTTTCAATAAGTTTCGATTCATGGTTGAAAGGAGCTCCCGTTAAAATCGATGGCCAAGTCGCCATTCGAAAGACGTCTACAATTAATGAATTTTATCAAATTTATTGTTTTAAATCTTAGAAATAACCTTCTAAGCTCATCACTAATCCCAGTAGTCTAGTAGTTCCATAAATTACCACTAGGTGGCCACAGCTTCTTTTAATTGCCCGCATGTGGTTTGAATTAATTTGGAAATGTATTCAGAAAATTTTTGTCGTTAATAAATCAGTAGATTTTTTTTTTAAATGAATAATTTTTTAGAAACGTCATGAAAATATTTATTGATTGGGAGTGACAGTTAATTTAGAAAAAAAAAGTTTGAATTCAATAATTGAGAGACATAAAAGGTAGATTACTAACTAATAAATAATCCATCCGACTATGGCTTAATACATCACTCACACTTTGACATATTCACCCAAGATAAATGACCATACTGTCCGGCATATATATATGTACCTATATATATAATATATGAAAAAGCCGTGTATAAGTGGGCTGCATGAGCGTGAGTTGAGTGTGTGCCGCACCTGTGTGAGCCACACCCTACAAAGTATAATCCAATCTTTTATGGTCGGCGATCCATACGAGAACTCCAGCAAACACCAAGGCTTAGTTTTTTTTTTTTTTTCATAATTTTATTTAAAGTAAAAAAAATTTTCCTTACAAAGTATTTGTTTTTAATCACGTATCCATTTATACTAAATCAATTAAAACTTGAGATAAAATTTTAAAACAAAATAAAAGTATCCCAGAGCTTTCAGAGTTAAAGTTTTTTAAAATAAAAATAACAACAATAATTTTAATCAGCACACGTGTCTGCACAAACGGACTCGCTGGTGTAAATTTCATAACTTTTCAAGTCACATTAATTGTGATATGTGGTCGTGAATTAACCATAGTACAGAAAGTAGGATTAAAAGAATGTCCCGTGAGAATAAGCAGAGCGCGAATTACAATAGTGGGATGAAATGGAAAATATATAAAATAAAATATATAATAATAGTTAGATAAAATCTTGTGGACGTGTAATTAAACATGCGGTTCTGAAGATCTTTAATAGAGTGAATATATGTATACAGGCGGTTGAGCTTGACGGCGAGATAATGGCCTTAAAAGTTGACAAGAGCGGTGGCAAATGGGTCCTGATGCAAACCCACTTAAGCCCGAGTACCATTAAGCACCCGGTGTCCCTATCACCGACAGGGCGTGCGGTAATTAGCACGGACCCAAACGACTTATTCTTCTCTTGCTTTTTTTTTTTTTTTCATTAATATTCAGGGCGTTTTATTATACGATTGGTCAGACTCACATTCAACAATTCCTTTTATTTCTTCTCAACATTCTCTTCATCACGGCCTTAACTTATCTCTACATCTTCTCTATTCTAGTTTTTTCACCCAATTTATACTCCTCAAAACTTAAAACTTTACCACCCTTTAAATTAAATTAAACTTATGAATTTTAATCTTGCGTCTACAGAATTACGATGCTGATGGTCGCTCTTCATCACTTTTCTTAATTATCCGCAATTATTATTTCCTCAGCGATGTCACTAAATTTTATTGAAATTATGGTAATTTTTTACAAGTATTATTATTTATCTCTCCGCTTAATTTTCTTTTTTTTTTTTTTTAAATTTCTTGTACAAATTCTTGGCCGTTGTTACGAAATCAATGACAAGAAAAGGATTAACGTCAGCAAATATCATTGTCTCTTATAAAACTAGTTTACCCACAGCCAAGTCCGACCTGACAACTACAGAAAATGCGAATCCACGGGTACAGAGAGCTTGTGCTGGTGGTGGTACACTCATTGAATAAGAGAATGGGAATAGAGTAAGAGAGAAATTTAACAAAAGACAGCAGTTTCCGGTAACGCAATTGAGTTCCTCTTGAACATTCAACATTATTCTCAAAAGTATACGTCAAGAATTTATGCAACTGTATATAGATATATACCTACACATATATATATAATAAATATATACCTTTATCTATAATAAAATCTCATGCGGGCATTGAAATTTTCCATAAGTTATCTTTGGCATTCAAAGCTTGACTTTCAATGAAAATTCACTCAATTGAATTTTGTCAACGAATGTTTTGAAAGTATTAATTCTGTACTAAATATAATTAAATTTACGGCAGTAAGTTTATTATTCGAAGTGTGTGAATAGTCAAAACTTTCGAGTTATTCGTGTCGAATCGAATCGAACGATTCGATTCGAATAGTTTGAAAAATTTATTTTGAACGAAAATATTTCAATACCCATACGAAAAAAATATATATACGGGCAAATCTGGAATATGTCGCATATATGCAACATATATATAAATACATGTCTCATATATGCAGATATATCCGGATATATATTTTTTAGGTCTTCGTTATCCATAACAAATTTTTTAAAATTAATTTACTAAAAAATATACTGCATTTGACTAAACAATGTATGATTTTGAAAAATATATCAATTGGACTATTACTAGAGCGGCAACTTTTTAAATAATATAATATATTCGTCCCCTTTCTGGGTAAACCTCATAACTACATTTTTTTCATAATTAAAATTATGAGTGAAAAACATTCTTTATATAGTACTGCTATTGCGTAAAAAAAGCTTCAAATTTTGATCATTATAACAGAACGTTCAAGAGACTTTTGAATTTTAATATTTTCATTAACGCACGTGTAACAGAATAGATGTTTTGAACAATTTTTGAAAAAATCATAATTCTGCAGTTACGAGATTTACCCAAAAAGGGGACGATATGGGGTTCAGAAAATCGTGTTCACTTTCGAAATTTTTCGGGCTTTTTTTCCAATGCTTCAAATTTTCATCAGAGGTAAATAGAATTCATATATAAGGCTCATATAAGTCTACGAGATATCTTTTGGTTAAAAAAAACTGATCTGTTAAATAAAAATTGAATATTTGAACGCTGATCCAATTCCCTGCAAAATAGAAATTTAAAAAGTCACGAATAATGAGAAAATTTTCGAATGATCTGAATTTGAATTCCGAATTGAATCGCACATTTTTGAAAAGTTAAATTTCTTTAGCAATCGCTAATCAGGATCGGGATAAATCGGCGGTAAAAACAAAGGGAATTTATCTATATATATGTATAAGTTTTAAAATCGACTTAGTGACAGTTTCAAGAGTGCAGACAGTAAAACTAGCAGTGAAGATTTATATCAGTTCGAATGAGAATGTCAGTGAAGCGTTAAAACTATCCTTTTCTTAGCCATCTCGTAAATTGTCTTTACTCCATCACTACTCCTAACTCAACTCCAAAAACCATGTCCCAGGTCTCAGGTGATCCGCATCTCCTATAACTCTCCTTCTTTCTCTCTCTCTCTCTTTCTTTCTCTTCCTCTTTATATCTTTAGCTATCTATCCATTCTATTATCCGTCTACTAAATCGAATTGTCACTAACAACGGCCAACGAAAAATAATCGTTTATCCTTCTCCGAGATAACTTAAATTACCTCAATATTTTTTTTCGTAACACCACAATATTACTTAATTATATTTTGTCATTAAGTGTTTGGGATTGTTGTAATTGCTAATGGCTCAAATTCGAGTTATATTAGTTAGTATACAATCCAATTTGTAAATTCACTTACATAAATATATATGACATTCATTTCCATTTTTGTTCCTGAATGTTTGCTAAATTCGTTAACAACTTCTAGACTTTTTGAATCATTTTATTATACTTTTATAAATTTGTTTGAGAATTTAATAATCGTGGGTAAAAAAATTTCGAGCCAAAATAATAAAATTTTTTTCTTGGCCAAAAAAACCAAAAATAGGCCGACTCAATTTATCAGCCAATTTTCGACCTCTTCTAATAAAATTATTTTTTTTTCGAAATAATTTATATACTAATTCATACTTTTACAATTACATTGAAGCAGTTTTTACTTCCTGGCATTTATTTATACAAAATCTTTTTCAAAATTTTCTTCAATCAAAATTTTGTAGTTTTTTTTTCTTCAAATACAAGTCCAAAAAAATCAGAAGCATATTCAGGATCAAGAAATCAAATTTTTTCCTGAACAAAATTTGGTACCGACATTAGGGCGTTTAAAAAAAAAACAAAAGTTTTTTTTTTCTCAGAACCAGGCTCAAAAGTTTCATTTAGATGCCGAAATAGGCCTCTGAAAATATGAGCCCTTAATATTAATATTAAGGTTTTCCGCATTGCACTTTTCGATTTCCCATAAGAATAACACAGGAGAAAAATTTTTATTCACTTTCCGCTAAGAAAATCGATCCTACGGAAAATTTTACTTTCGAGTTCAAGCCCATTCAAGAATGGGTGAACATTGGTGAACATGGGTGAACATTGGTGAACATGGGTGAACATTGGGAAACATTGGTGAACATTGGTGAACATTGGGGAACATTGGTGAACATTGGCGAACATTGGGGAACATTGGGGAACATTGGGGAACATTGGTGAACATTGGTGAACATTGGTGAACATTGGGGAACATTGGGGAACATTGGGGAACATTGGGGAACATTGGTGAACATTGGTGAACATTGGGGAACATTGGGGAACATTGGGGAACATTGGTGAACATTGGTGAACATTGGTGAACATTGGTGAACATTGGGGAACATTGGGGAACATGGGTAAACATGCATTGTCTATGACACATTGTTTATTATTCACAGCAATGTGTTCGAGCTCAAAGAGTCAACCGATCGACGGATTTTTTCTTCTGATTTTTGAAACCAATGAACCATAAATTGCATTGTAATGTCCATCAAATATTTTTGTGCAGAATTGAACGTTCTACAAAAAAAGTCTCTTATCATTTTTTAATAAATCCATCTGTTCGAAAGTTATTGGAGCTGGAATTCAAATCTACAGTAAATTTCGAGACCTTTACTTTTCCAGCAAAACTATCAGACTTATCAAAAAATGTCGTAGGATCTTTTTTGTAGACAATTTTACTCCCTACAAATTATTTTCAATAAAATTTATTCAAATTCCGCATAGTTTTCTAGTTATTTTAATTTTAACGTTAAGTTCTCAAAATCGATTGGAAGACTATTTTTATGAGCTTGGCATCAAAATGAAAATAACGCCCTAACCGAGATAAAAAAAATTATTAACTGGATCAAAAATCGTTTACTAATAATGATAACAACAAACTATAATGGATCGGGTAATTACAATTACACAGTAATGTAACATACATTATAAATGTTTAATAAGTTTGAGTGCATCAATTTAATCAACACGGAAGGCACGCAATCGAGACATTGCATAATATATGTATATATATCACCACATATGCACGTATACTTACATATACCCATATATATACAAAGTCAAAAGCACACGCACTAATTCATAGATATATATTTACCAGTCATCGTATTTACGTGACTCCTGGAACAGCCCTCTACAAATTCACATGCTCGAAATGTACACATCCCAAATATACCTTCAGATAGGGCATATATACACAGTTATACGAACATATATCAGACGTAGAGTAGGTACATGTGCATTTATAGGTGGCAGACATGTATAATATAGAATAGGTCCGGGTTGCCGGTAGCAACCCTAGCCACAGTCTCAACTGCTGGCATATCTCAACTGCTACCATAGCACAAGTAATCTACTCACCATGTAAATTTCTGTCAGCAACCAGTGTGGCTGCATTTTACATGACAACTCTTGTCTTCAAGTACAAACCCGTAGCTGTATTAATTAATTCCCGTTTATTTATGTAAATAAATCCGATTTATGATTCGCAGTTCGTCTACTTAGAGACCCGCAAAGATCTACTTTCTTATAAATATATAAATGTATAAATACATATTTATGTGTACTGTATATTTTGTCTTTAATTAAATATTTCATTTATTTTCCAACTGAAATTCTCTGAATCCTTCGTAGGATTTTGTTTTTCTCAATCGCTGCAGCTTTAAAAATTATCTTTTGAATCCTTTTTCAGGGTTTATTCTCCAGAATAACATTCCAAGAGCCGCTGTTTGTCGGTGGCCCTGGTAACACAACCGGTCTGGATCGACTTCCGGTCAGGACGGGATTCAAAGGATGCATAAGGCATCTAGAGGCCAATGAACACCGTTATCGTTTTCCTCTTGCGCCTCAGGGAGATGCTGCTAATGGCTTTGACGTTGGTTTGTATACATATATATATATAAACATATATATTTACAAAGCTTGTATACAAAGACTGCATTTTAAATTTGATTTTCTCAAACCAGAGTTATGTATAGTTATAGTGATAAATATGAAGATTAATTAAATAAAATATTAGTGAATATTTAAATCGTGAATCAATTCGCGCCTTGTAAAAAACTTATCACTTATCACTATTAAATTTGTATAAGTATTTGAGTAGCATAAAGAAAATTTTTTTGAATATCGATATAATGTCGACAACGCGAGTTTAAATATTTGAACTCCGCAGTAGGTGACATATTTTTAGAATATAATTCTTTTATTTTTAAGCTCTGCGCCAGTTATTTTATCTAATTTGAATTGACATTTAATCGATATTATTAATTTGAACACTCGATTTAATTTAAACTAAAAATAAAAGATAAATCTTAACCCAGTTTTTTTTTTTATTGGGAAAATTATTGTGAATATTCGAATTATTTTTTAAACTTTTGAATTTTCAAAAAGTTCAAAATTTTATTTAATTTTAAACGTCATTATTAGGGCCATTTTTGCGTTAATTTAAAAATAATTAATAATTAGTGGTGGGAAATTTTTTATATTACGGGGAAAATATTGGTCTTATGAAAAAAGTTTTTAAACAAAAGTTGTAGGAAATTTAATTTTCTAAAAAAAAATGTCTCTTATAATTTTTTCTTAGGACTAATAAGAAAGCCGTAATTTCATAATTAAGATTTTCATAATTAATCAAATTTTGAATCATTCATTATGAATCTTAATTTTGAAATTACGGTAAAAATATTGGTCTTATGAATAAAGTTTTTGAACAAAAGTTGTAGGAAATTTAATTTTCTAAAAAAAATGTCTCTTATAATTTTTTCTTAGGGCTAATAAGAAAGCCGTAATTTCATAATTAAGATTTTTATGATTAACCAAATTTTGAATCATTCATTATGAATCTTAATTTTTAAATTACGGTAAAAATATTGATCGTAAAAGAAAATCATAAGAGACATTTTTTTAATAAAATTAAATTTCCTACAACTTTTGTTCGAAAATTTTTTTAATAAGACCGATATTTTTCCCGTAATATCAAAAATTTGAACTATTCATTTCAAAAATAAGGCAAAAATCTCGTGCCTAGTCATTATATATTATTATTATTTTTGCATGTGTGTTTTAAAAGTGTCAGGTGTTTTTTGACACCTTGATTTACACAGAGCCGATTATTATTATTATTATTTTGTATTTATTTATTTACGCGGCTAAATTCAAAAGAACAAATAAAAAATAAGTACATTATCCTCTGAAAAGCCCATTGATTTGGTATATACAGTAAAATAACAACAATAATAACGTAATATCAGGAAAAGAAAGTTGGAGGGCAGGAGCCAACCACCATACCGAGGTCATAGAGCTGAGTTCATATCGATCCAACGAAAGCTCCACCAAAGCACGGTTTTAAGTTTCCGTAGCTGCGAACACTCGATTAATATTTTTTTTTCTTTGATCTACCCTCTGCTGCAGATCAATAATAATAATAATAATAATAATAATAATAATAATAATAATAATACTAATAATATATAATATTAAAATTGAACTCTAAATAAAAATCAATCAAGCGAAAAAAATGAAATCATATTTTACCTATAGCTCAAAATATTTTTATTAGTATCATCAAAACATAATCAATTTTTTTAGTAAACGCGGAATTAAATTTACTCATAAGTGTTTTATTTCGCGGGGTAAAATTTTTTTTTAAACTCCGAGTCATATAAAAGACAAATTTTTTATTTTTCACAGTATGCGTGATAATGGACTGCAAAAAATTTGGAGTTAATTCGGACCGATTACGAATTTTATTTAAATCCAAATTCACTCCATAGCTCAGAGTTTCAGAGTTCTTACAAAAAAGCACTCCCCATACGGAGTAAATAGGGAACTTGTCTTCCCTGATTAAAAACTCCAATTGAAACCAAAGAATTCCAATTGATTCCGATTGAAATTCGATAGACTTTCGATCAGAATCCATTGGTTTCAATCGGAGTTTTAAATTAGGGTTTTCATCGGAGTAATTTCGGAGGTATTTGGATTTCATTTAAATCCGCATTCACTCCAATTCGTAGTTAATTTCACTCCGAAGAGTTGAACAAATAAACAGTCATCCGCTCGGGATTTAATCCGCGTTCACTCCCCAAATTTTTTACAGTGCGTTATTTATGTGAATCTGATGCTCGATAGATGACAGTGATATACTATAATAGTAATAATAATTATCATTGTCAATACGGAGGTATGCATACGTGATTTGTCATTGTTATAGAGGAATGCACAGCTGACAGATGCAGTAAGGTCCCATGTTCCCACGGGGGTAAATGTCTCACCACTGGTGGAGACACGGCAGTTTGTCTCTGTCCTCTTGGTTACACCGGCGATCTCTGTGAAACCCGTGTCGATTTACAGGTAATTATAGCCCACAGACTATTAATATATATATATAACTAAATTCACTTTCAATAATTAATATTTACTATATACAATCACTTACAATCAATATAAAGTAATTTTAGTCGCAAGCAATCTTAAAACGTCTAGACTACAGACAATCTAATATTCAAAACCAATCGGGATTTAATTATTTCCTATGGTTTAAGAAAATATTCGCTGTCCTGTGTAAAAAAAATATACAAACATTAATATTATTAATTAATAATTAGAGCATTACGTGCGTTTATGTTATAGAGTCAAATATTTGCTTTTATAATATATACAAAACTATGTACTTACTTGACTTTATATATTTAATATGAAATATATATGAAGCTGTCGTAAAGTTTCAACAGTATATCAGCGTGTCGTATAAATAAATTATTTTATTTAATTTTAAATTTCGTAGCAAGTTAATTAAAATATTTAAAACTCTAGTTTATTTTATTGCCGCTAATTAAAATTTTTTAATTATTTAATTATCTTAATTTATATATATATATACGTATATATATAGTTTTTTAGTTATAGAAAAAAAGATCGATTGGGACAAAAAAAATTTTACTCTTCCTAAGAAAATTTTTCATTTGAAATGAAAATAAAAAATTTTCTTGAAATAAAAAATTTTTTCCCGTTATAAAAATTTTTTTTTCTGTGACTTATTTTTGATACAAATAATAATTATTATTATTCTGTGAATTTTAAGAATTTAAAAATATAAGCGGATTAAAATATGAAAATCTTGAGTGAACTGCGACATTATTTTTTTTTTTTCTACAATTGTTTTACGTAAAATAATTGAAATTAAATTCCGTGCTACAGAATTTAAATTTCTGAAGGTAAAACTGAGAAAGAAGAAATTTGTTGAATAATTATAAAAAAATTATAATGAGGGTTTAAAAAGGTCATGAAGTTTCGGAAGGTCATGAGCAGTTTCATACAGTTGGGAAACACTCATTAGTAATAATCCAGTGAACTAAATTTGTACTTTGTTAAATTATCCCAAAACTATAACGATAAATTATAGATTTATATTAATTCAAGTACATTAAATATTGATATCAGTTATTTATATATTAATAAGAAGCTTTTATTGATTTTATTATTATAAATTTATGTTACTGTAAGAGCGGATATTTATTTCCAGACAAAAGTTTCGTTTTTGAATCATATATATTTGAAACCGGAAGTTTAGTGTCTGGATATAACTTTTATCACAATTTTCTAAAATCTGTGGTTTTAAAACTGGGACACACGCTCAGTGAGGAACTAACGGACCAAATTAAATATCCGAGAGCTCAGTTTTTTTTCAGATTCAAACCCTTTGTCAAATGAATACGAATATTCATATTTACCGATTTGAATTTTTTGAGCAAAGCAAAAAAATAATTCATAAAAGCAACACTTTTTTTGACAGCCTGACTGTAAAAATTCAATTTTTTTCTTTGATAATTACAAATATATATTGACACAAAAACATACAAAAGACCTATAATTTTTCCCAGATCAATGGCAGTCGTATTTCCGATTGCACTCGATATTTTCCGAATGTCCTCTAAACAAAATACAAACCATACAAAAACAACAAGATAATTAACTGTCCAGTAAAAAAATTCTAAAAATCTCTACTCAAACGAGAATACTTTTCCAGTGTTAAACCGAGCGCTTGAAATTTTCGGGCTTCAGTCAATAATATCTTGAAATTCTTCTGTAAATTTGTAAAGTCCCATTGAAATTGAACTACACTCAGAAAATTAAGTAATTGTGTTTATTATGCTAAATTTTAAATTCCAATCATCTCGAATAATTGAAATGTTTTTCAATCCAAAAAGAGTTAGTGTTATAATTTTTTTAAATAGAATTAATAATTATTGGACGATAACATCTGCATTAAATTTCGTAACAGTTACGATCAGGATGGTAACAATTATAATTTCTGATGGTAACCCGAGTCGAAATATTAGACGTAAGTTGAACGTTCTTAACGTTTCAAATGTAAATTGAAAGATCTTAACGTTTTAAACGTAAAGTGAACGTTTTGAAAGTAAATTGAACGATTGTTTTGTATTTTGGTTCATAAAAAATTGGTAATTTCATGAGTTATGACTGTAGTTTAATGATAAAATTAATTAATTTATTTCAATATTTGTAATCAAAATTTTCATAACCTTGATATCATAATATATGAACAGGTATAAATATATAATGTTAAAGATAGAAGTATGAAACTGAAAAAAATTTTTTTTCAAAATACGAATTTTTTATTTAAGAGCCAGAAAGGCGGACGACAAAATTTTACGGAATTGACGTGATTATAATCCAGGAGTGCAAAATCGATGAAAAAAATTTTTCGGTATACTTATGTTTTCTTATTGTAAGTCTAAATAGGTTTTAGTTACGTTTTCGATTTATGATACTCCAATCTACGTTTTGAATAAGTTGAAAGTTGTCAAATTGAGTTTTTAATGTCCAAAACGTTCAATTTACGTTCAAAACGTTAAGAACGTTCAATTCACGTCTAATATTTCGACTCGGGAACTGTTACCATCTGGATTATAAATATAACTATTTAGAATAATAATAATAATTAACTCTAGTTAACATATAGGATTGTAACAATTATTATAAATGGTTCCATGCGTTTTGAGCACCTGACAAAATATCCCCGACAAAATATCTCTGGACAAAATATCCCCAGTTTTGTTTCAGTTTTTTTGGCTTTTTTTACTATTTTTGCTTTCTTTTCATAGGGATATTTATGGGGACAAAATATCCCCCATAATATTATTATGTAATAGTTGCCACTTTCACTATTTTTGCTTTCTTTTCATGGGGATATTTTGTCCAGAGATATTTTGTCGGGGATATTTTGTCAGGTGCTCAAAACGTCTGATACCATTATAAATATGGTGAATATTACAATCTAGATGATTTATACAATCATCTATATAATATTCACTACTATCGGATTGATGGTAGAAATTTTACCATAACTAGATAATAGTTTCTATTATTTAATTTTCTGAGTGCAAGTCATACAGAAACAACAACATAATTAATTGTCCAGTAAAAAAATTACAAAAATTTCTACTCAAACGAGAACAATTCCAGTGTTAAACCGAGCTCTAGAAATTTTCGGGCTTCAGTCAATAATATCTTGAAATTCTTCTGTAAATTTGTTAAGTCCCATTGAAATTAAACTAGGGTAAATGTGGGTATTACTGCGGTTTTTTAGATAGGTCTAACTTTAAAAAGGGTTTTATGGTAATCATTGCACGAAATCAGTGATATTTTTTTTTTATACTGAAATTTAACTAATTTTGAACATAAAAAACATCAAATTATGCAATAAATCAATTGTTTATTTAAATAATCAGTGATTTAAAAAAAAGTTCAGTAGCATGTATTACTGCGGGTCTGAAAACAGCGTACCCCTATTACTGCGTGCCAATTACTGCGAACGACCCAATTACTGCGTGTCTATTACTGCGGATAGCTCAAGATGGTCAAGAGTTGAGAATTTGTTAAAAATTTGGAAGAAAAACATTAGAGAAACAATTATAAGTGTATTAAAATAAGTAAAAACTATCTTTATTTCAAAAAATAAATATTACAACTAAACACAGCACTTTTAAATTACACTACTAAAATTGACCAGCATAGTTTTATAGCTACGATAAAATCATTTGTCTATTATACTAATTATTATTAATTTGTTTTTGTAATTCAAGTTCTGCAGCTTCAAGCTCAGCAATTTTCTTCTTTATTTCCGCAGCTTTTAATTTTTTCAGCAACCCTTCTTCTTTTAACTTTTGTTTCTCCTCCGCTTCTTTAATTTTTTGTTGCTGTTTTTCAAATTTTTCCTCGCATTTTTCATTCCTTTCGATTTTATGTTTTTTTTTCTTACTAACATTCGTTTTATTATTAATTTTACCCATTTTTTCATCTACCACTTGATCACACTTTAACACACGTTATATTTTTGTAGGTTAGGATGTAAATATTTTCAGTCGCAGTAATAGGGACAAACCTGTACAACTAGAGGCGCTTCAATTACTGCGGAATTTTTTAAAAAACCGCAGTAATACATACACTATCGATTTTTAAGTACTAATTACTGCGGCAGTAATTAAAAAAAAAATTATTAATAAAAATCATGTTTTATTGAATTTTTGATATTAAATAAGTATTATCTTACTCCTACATAAAATAAATAAGCACAATAAAATTATATATTTATAATAAAAGGCCTATTCGTGTCACTGCTTTTGCCACAGAAACTCACAAAGTAGGCATAAATTCATATCTTTACCACGTGTCAATTTTAATTAGTTAAAAATAAATTGAATTAACAATTTTATTTATAAAACAATTGATCCATCTTATCTTTAAAGGTATAAGTTATTAGTAATAATTTATTTAAGCTTCAAGAACTAATATATCATTTATTTATTATCAAATTAAAAATATCCGCAGTATTACCCACAACCGCAGTAATACCCACATTTACCCTAGTAATAATTTTGATACTTCCAAATCCCCATTTGCCCGGGATCTATTTTACTGCTCGTTTCACAGTATCATAAATTAATTCCCTTTGGAAGCATAAATTACAAATAATTTCGTTTGAAAATATTAATAGCTACTAAATTAGTAGTAAAACATTATTAACAGGTACCATCATTCAATGGGTCATCATATTTACGGTATCCAGGGCTGGGAGATAGTTCCCTGTCATGGCTCGAGTTGTCAATAATACTAAAGCCCATGACGCAGGACGGTGTAATCCTTTACAATGGACACCACAGCGATGCCACGGGGGATTTCATCGCTCTCTACCTTTCATCTGGTCACGTGGAATTCACTTTTGACTTGGGAACTGGTCCAGCAACGCTGAGGTACTCAACGAGACAGCTAAAATAAAATACTAAAAACAAAACTCACCAGAGCAAACACTCATCAGTACTTTTTTATTACGATCCCGTGTTCTCTCCAGTTCCGTTGTTCCGTAGTAGTCGTTAGTCTTCGAACGGAGTAGTCTATTGGCGATAGGATTCGTTCAATCGATCAAATGAACCGTGAATAATTCATGTTTAAAGTTAAAAATGAATTGATAACAAAGCGGACAATTGGCAGAGCCAATCGATGGTAATCTCGTAAGTCTTGAGTTTATAGTCGGCTGCGAAGTCGGTTCTACAGAATAACCAGCCACTGGCAGTACCAGCAACGTCTAGGCGTCCAATCAAATATAATCTACTGGTATATTGAGCATAATAATTGATACTCGGGATAGGAAACTCGTACTATTGGAAATACCACATCTGGTTTACCCTAAACCTGCATTGGCATATATATCAATTGCATTTGTATATGTTATATATGCTCGGCAATACGAGAAATGTCTCTGTACTCTGTAGCATATATATTCCGGTTCAATTCATTCGGGATTTAGTCACACGTAAGATATTCCGATAGCCATTATTTACATTCTTTGATGCTTTTTTTAAATATTTTACATATTTATATATATTTATATGTACACAAGGGAACCGGGAAAAATAAGACGTCATTTAAGAGACAAAAAAAAATTTGGTTAAAATTGCGGAGTTACGGTTTGTAAAAAAAATGGGGTAAGTTGATCAGTCTGGAGCCGGTCTATGAAAAAACAATATATGGTTAAAATATATAAAATCATATATGTTTGCAACAAAAAAATATATGATATATTATAAAAATCATACAGAGATTTTGGCCGATTAAAATTATATACAGTAGTAAATATATGTATTCCATATATGTAACTTATATGTTTTTTATATTAAGCTATGTATACATTTACATTTACCTTATAATATATTGTATTGATATATTTCCTTTCATATTCAAAAAATATAAAATTTTTAGATGAAATGAAATATATGGTAGGATAGAATTTATATTATATATGGCACCATATGTTTTCTTTGTTATATTTAAGCATATATTTTATTCGGTGTATGTATATGTATATGGGTATATTTCGTATATGATAGAAATATATATTTTCATATATGATAAAAATATATTTTTTGTATATGATTGACATATATATTTTATATATGCTAAACATATACGGACTCGTATATGATCAATGTTATATTTTTTAATATAAAAAAAAATATATCAGAAAATTATTATTATAGTTAAATTGGCCACATATATTTTCTGATATTTATCATATATTTTGACCAATATGTTATTTTCATACGGGTAAAGACGAGAAACGAAAAATTTGCCGCATTGCCGGACTGATACTTTTTTTGGAATAAATTTTTTATCTTAAAATGGCGTTCCGTGGTACCGCGATTCCCTCATTTTGTAAGAAATTTTGTGCAGGATTTTGAGATAATTTATGATATTTGAAAAAACAATAAATTTTGGAATGATGGGAAAAGAAATTCGGTGATAAAATAAATCAATACGCGCGTTCGGATGGCCGGGAATAATTTCATTGAATCTGATCGAGCGGACAAAGTGCAATTACACATATGATGATCAATTTAAAATCAATACAGTTGTATCCGTCATTTGTATAGACGAGATTGGAATCGCGCATTAAATTCCATGGCGAGGTGCCAATTCGTCCACTTGATATCCATTTGTCCCAACTCGTATAATCCCAGTAAAATTATAATAAAAAAGTGAGAGACATAAAACAAAATGGCAAGAGTACAGTGGACGGTTTTGTTTGTAAAACAAAATATAAAAAGGGTAGAAAAAAAAATAAAAAACAATTGGCATTTGCAGAAGTGAATCACCGGTACAACTCGGTGAGTGGCTTGAGATTCGTGTCTCAAGAACAGGAAGACTGGCTTCTCTAGAGGTTGAGAATGAACCAGCGCAAGAGATCTTGGCCCCTGGGGCTTTCACTCAGCTCTCGCTCCCATTAAATCTCTACCTGGGAGGAGCACCGTCTCCTGAAATGTTCACACCTAAAATGAAAACGGCAGCCAGCTTCGTTGGATGTATTCAAACTGTTGTTCTTAATCATCGCGAGGTATTTATTTTGATTTAATATAAATCTTCAAACAACCGCTAACTACTCAGCTTCAAATTGGAGACAAAAATCGCTTAGACTCTAGGGTATTTCCCAATAAAAATCATATTATTGTTCATACAATTTCTTTAAATTATTTTTATCACCTTTTTATGCCGACATTAAAAAAAATTGAAGGGTCAAATCTCCAATTCAAAGTATTTTTAATATTTCTATTGCCAAAAATTTTTTACAAACTCACGTCATTAATAAGAGACATAAAAATTCTAGTTATTTTGATTAAAAAAAAAATTATAATTAAACTGAATTACATTTTTAAAAATTATTTTAATTAATTATATTCACAAAATAAATATGACAGTAAAGTTAGCGAACATCTGAAAATTAAAAAAACTTTTTAAATAATAAATTAAAATATTTATAAAATAAAAATAAAAAAATGCATGTCTAGACAATTCAAAATTCAGTACATGCATTTTTTTAAATTTTATTATTCTAATTATTTAATTTTTTTATATGTAATTAAAAAATTGTCGTAGGTCTGCTATATTTTCACTCATAAAATCAATCAGTAGATCAAATGCTAATTTATTTTTAAAAAATGAGTTACTAAATTTTATACACAAAAAAAAAAGGATTTCTTGGTGCAAAAAATTTTTTCTCTCCCCAAGAAATTTTTTGGATTGCGAATTGAAAAAAAAAAATTTTTTTGGCGCGCAAAAAAATTAATTGCGCCAAAATTCCTATTTTTCTTTGTAGAGCAGCCACAAATATTTGTATTCTATTAATTGTTGTTATTAATAAAATAATAAACAATTTTAAAAACGAAATTTGATTTTATAAAGGTCGGTATCCTCGCCGAAGCACTTGGTGGAGTGAACGTGGGTAATTGCGGTCATGCATGTGAAGCCCGTCCATGCGGCGATGCTGAGTGCCGACCTTTGAGAGAGAGATTCACGTGCAGATGTCACCCAGGTACGCCACATCCATGCCCAGCTCCAGAAGAATTTATATCATCACCCCCTGAGCCCTCCCTGCCCGCAAGTACCAGCGCTTCTCTGATGCTACTCAGTAAATTCGAAAGAAGTGTCCCCAGCTTCACTGGAACAGACAGCTATCTTCATTACAGTGATGCTGATACCATGAAGAGGTAATTAATCACCAGCTATTAGATGTCCTGTTAATTATCGTACCCAGTATATTTCTTCCCTACAAATAATTGTTTCATTTTTTCCCGAGTTATTGTTGAAAAAAGTTTTAAATTTATTTACAAATTGTGGGATTAATTAGTTACTTATTAAATACAACACCACGACCGCTTCTGAAAACCTACCCGCTGAATTTTAAATTCTTTTCATAATTATTTCAAACTCGCTAACCGTTTAATAATAAATCAATTTCACCTCACGGTTTTACTTTTAAGTACAAAGTTTTAAGCGTTTAATTTTTATTAATTTTATCTACTTTGTGGTTAATTTATTTATCAAATATCAAATTACCCATGAACAAAATTTATTTTTTTTTAATAAATAATTAAAAATTTTTAATTGATTTTATGTCAATTACTTTAACAAACTTAAAAATTTGGAGTAAATACGGATTGTTTTTAAACCCCCCTGGTGGAAATTTTTGGGAATTTTCTCTGAAAAAGTCTTCAGAACTTTGGAACTGAGTTTTTCAGAGAAAATTCCCAAAAATTTCCACCAAGGTCAAGTTCACTCTGACTCGAAATTCCGAAGTTTTAAAAAAAATTATCCGCATACGGAATTTTTTTACTACGGAGTGATTTTGGAGTGACGTGGATTTTATCTCAATTCGAATCTACTCTGATGCAAAATTTGAATATTAAAATACCCCCCAGTATCAAATTACCCATGAACAAAATTCAATTTTTTTTTTTAATAAATAATTAAAAATTTTTAACTGATTTTATGTGAATTTCTTTAACAAAATAAAAATTTAGAGTAAATACGAATTTTTTTAAACCCGAATTCACTCCGACTCGAAATTCTGAAGTTTCAAAAAAATTCTCCGCATACGGAATTTTTTTTCCTGCGGAGTGATTTTGGAGTGACGTGAATTTTATCTCAATTCGCATTTACTCTGATGCAAAATTTGAATATTAAAATACCCCCCAGTATCAAATTACCCATAAACAAAATTCATTTTTTTTTTTAATAAATAATTAAAAATTTTTAATTGATTTTATGTGAATTTTTTTAACAAAAAAAAATTCGGAGTAAATACGAATTTTTTTGAACCCGAATTCACTCCGACTCGAAATTCTGAAGTTTCAAAAAAAATTCTCCGCATACGGAATTTTTTTCTACGGAATGATTTTGGAGTGACGTGAATTTTATCTCAATTCGCATCTACTCCGATGCAAAATTTGAATATCAAAATACCCCTCCCCCTTTTGAAGTGAATTTCTCTCCCGGGGTTAAAAAAAATCATTCACTTTGAAGTCACTCCGAATTGAATAGGCGTTTACTCTAAAATTTTTCACAGTGTAAAGTATTGACACAAACTAATAAATAAAAATGTTAACAGGATAATAAGTTATCGAGTAGACATAAACATGAGATTTAGAACAAGTAGCAGTAATGGGTTGTTACTGTGGAGTGGAAGGCAATCAGATCCTCAAGAACAGCGTGACGAAAACGAGGACTTTCTTGCGCTTGGTTTGAATCAGGGTTATCTTACCCTGGCCTATAATCTTGGCTCGGGGGAGGCTGTACTGAGATACAATCTTACTAGATTGGATGACGATCTGTGGCACCGCATTAGAGCCGTAAGGTAAATACTTTAACTGAACTACAAGTATCGAGATCTCGGTCTCGAGCTTACAAGCTTTACAAAAACTACCTTTTCATTTTAAGACACGACATTGTCCTTTCAATTTTATTAAGATCAGAAATAATCCCAGTGAACTTGAATTATTTTTTTGCACAGACTTATAGTCAATAATACGAAGTTACTCGATTTGAGTTTTAAAAAGTAGCTTTTTTATTTCAACAAAAAATTCAGCTTTAAAAAACTTGAAATTATAAAAAAAAAACTACAGTAAGTAAATATATTTTGTTTGGTAAAGAAGTTTATAATACTTTTTTTTATTTAAATCCAATAAAATCACTCACTTGCCAAAGTTTTCACATTAAATAAATCCTTAAATAACAATTTTGTAAAAGATTACATGCGTCACAAAAAAGTCTTATAGAATAAATAGATAAATTTAAAGTTTCGAAAGTTTGAAAATTTTTAATTTCATACCAAAAGACAATAAGTAATTCTATTAAACTATTAATTATTTTACTGCGGACAAAGTGAGTTACGAACCCGAAAATTTCTTTACTATCTCAGTTTTAGAAAATTTTGAAATCCAATAAAATATCAAAAAATTCAAGAATTATTTTTAACACTCGGAAAAATTCAAAAACTGTCTGTGATATTTCATAATTTTTCGAAACATTTCAACTTTTTCGTTCAAAAAATTATGGAATTTCTAAAATTTCAAAAAATAAAAACAATTTTCTGAATCCTGGTGGAAATTTTTCGGAATTTTCTCTGAAAAACTCAGATCTAAAGTTCTAAAGACTTTTTCAGTTTTTCAGAAAAATCTCTTAGGGAAATCTCGAAAATTCTGCAATTTTGTCTCTGAAAAATTCGAAAAAAAATCTGAAACTGTCTGATATAATTCAGAAAATTATAAAAATGCCCGAAATATTAAAAAAAAAATTTCCATCTTTCGAAAAATAAAAAATTGAATAAAAAAAAAGTCCCTGCTTGAATACCAAAAAGAAAATTCAGTCCAACTTGAGAAATCTATTTCCATCGGCAGTATTTCTATTGAATTTTATAAATTTTTCTTAAGAATTTATATTAAATCTTGCCCCAGTTTATAAAGGAATAATCAATAAAAAAAAGGCGGTGATCTTTAAATTATTAAATGTAATTACAGCAGAGTATCGAGCTCATTTTTATTTAAAGAACAAACGGCGTTTATTACTAATTACTCGGTTTTCTGGCTCGATACCGTATAATTGCTTATAATTTTAATGAACTTGATTACGCTTCGAAAAATTTAAATCAATTTTTCCGAGCTTCAGTCGCTAACTGCATCAATTCGAAACTATATTACACCCATATAATTAAATATACAAATATATGTCCATAAATACTTATCTATCACTTCACACCAGAATCTAGAATTATTATTTTCACCCCATCAATAGAACAGATAAAATATGTCACGATTATTTTAACCAATTGATGCATAAAATTAAATAATTCATATATTTATTATATTTCGATAGAGTTTATATATTTATAAAATAATTCGGATTCGCGGCATTAAAAATTTACTTATGTTATAAAAATCTCTTCACTTCGAAAACACAACATCGATCGTCTGAACGTAAATATTTTATAACTTTTTTTTTCTGTGCATTTACATCCGCTTTTTTCGCGATAAATACACTGAAAAAATAATATTTACCTTGTTCTCGTTTACGAGATTAAAAGCGATTGGAAAACAAAAATACATTTTAAAAAAAAAGAATTTTGTTATTAAATTGTAACAAAATATTTTGTTTTATTGATATTGAATTTATTTTTCAATCAACCAGATTTAAATTCAAATTAAAATGTTTTTATTTTTCCCAATTACTTGACCACATTTCCGGTTCAATTTTATTTGTATATTTTTTTTTTTTTTTTTTATAAATAAATAAATGATTGATAATTTTTTAGAAATGAACAATGGGCGTCATTAGTCGTGGATAGTGGAACAGGTGTATCAGCCTCATCACCAGGACAATTGAGGGAATTAAATACCGATACTGGTCTCTACATAGGTAATTAAAATATTTAAATTACCTTGAATAATTAATATTTATTCTCCCGACAAATTTTACTCAGCAATAAACTTGTTTATTTTTTTATCTCATCTGTATTTTTTTATCTATATTTTAAAAGCCTTCGATTAAAAGCAGTTACGGAAATGAAACAAAAAAGTAGACTATCAATTTTTAAAAAAAAAATTTAGCTAAATTTTTTGTATAACATCCGTTTTAAATGCAGTCAGTGAAGTTGTAACTAATCGAATGTCATAGCAAGCTGTAAATCAGAGATACTCGGACGACATTTTCAAGCACTTCCGATAAATTTACGGGTTGAATATATATATAGATATATACATATGACGCACACTCGTTCATAAATTTTTTTTCCTTGGCTACTTGCCCGATTCGCTATCAAAAAAACTAGTCACACTAGTTTTTACCTGGTAATTAATGTCTCGATAAAAAATATAAAAGATCATTTCTTTTATTAAATGGTTTATATATTAAGATAATGGATTAAAATTAAAAATCGAACTACTCCCGCTGCTGTTGTTCGCATCAAAACTTAAACTAAGAGAAAAATTATTTGGGAGGAAAGATAAAAATTTGGCAAATCCAAAAGTGCACGACTCGTAATGCTCATTTATTATGAAATAATAAATAACAATAAAAAAATGGCGGGAAGTGCAAATAAATTTAAAATATATACAATTCTCTATCATTAAAACTTGTTATATTTTTTTTTTTTTTCATTATATTAGTATTTTTTTATAATTATAAAAGAACTTATTCAAAATATCTCGATTAATAACAAAAAAAAATATATGTAAATAAAAATAAAAATAAAAAAAAATTGAATTGAAATAATTCAGGCCTACCAATTAGCAAAAAAAACAGCTGTTTTAGGACGGTAATGCGCAAGCGCCCCTGGTGAAATAAATGTAGGTATAATGTATAGATATATCACCATCCATGTTAATTTTACATAGATGTATATAGATATAGTTATACAGCCTTTTTTGTTCTTTTATTAATTGTAATTAAACGACACTGAGTTACCTAGTCAATCGCAATAGGGGACCTACAAATCGTTCAAAGAATTTAAAAAAAAAAAAATTTGATTCAATTACTGGATTTTTTCGCAAGTAATCATATATACGGGATCCGTACTTGACGGACAGGAAATTTTTGGAAACTATTTTGATGTTTTTTTCCGTTTTTATTGAACTAAATAAATTTTTGAAAAGTATGGAACTAATCTCCATTAAATTATCTTTAGAGTAATATGCAAAATATCTTAATTCCGTGAACTAACAAGGGTATAATAACTGAAATAGTCGCCGAAGTGAGGTGAAAAAAATTTTTCGATCGTAAAGCACGAGTCGTGCAATATGGAGAAGGAAATTATGGTGATAGGCTGCAGCAGCGGGAGTAGTTCGGTGCTCGCCACTAGATCGCGCCCACAATTTGTTGTGTTCCTGGTAAGACACTTATTTTAGAGGTATTATATTTCCAATTTGAAGCATTTATTTATGGGTTACCCATAACTAATCTAACTCGACAATGTCAACAGTACTGTATTTTTCATTACAACGATTATATTCATATTCTTTTTCTATTATGAAACAAATAATTCAATACATTTTCCGGCGTTACATATCTTACAATGATTGTAAGCCGATTTTATGTTACTAAAATTTTGAAGTTGCAATCGGGGCAGTCGTATAATGATTCCCTGACATTTTTTCTTATGATCAGCAATATTTGTGATCTTGGCATTTTCAATATTGCTGTATTTTTGTGTCTTGTCAACCCAGATAATACCAACTTATATATTAATATTTACCACAGATGGTCTTTGTTGTTCGTTGACAAATAAATATTATATTGCCATTAGCAAACTTGACAGTAAAACAATTAAGTACACGAGATTTTCGTTAGTTCAAATATAAACCCCGTGAATATTGATTTCCTATGAAGATGGTGTTTCACTAGTATCTTTATATAAATGGAAGTATTGGCATAGTTCTTACCTGGTAATTAATGTCTCGATAAAAAATATAAAAGATCATTTCTTTTATTAAATGAGTTATATATTAAGATAAAAATTACTGGTTCAAATTTTCATGACTCAGTAAAACGGAATCGTCACTTAAATCTATTATTGGAGAATATCTTCATAAATTAATTTAATATTTCCTGAGCTTTCAATAGTCAGGCTGTAAAAATTAGGGAGTGAACTCGGAGATTTTCCGGATTTTATTCAAATCCGAATTCACTCCATCACTCGGAGTTCCGGAGTTTAAAAAAAAAAAATTCTGTATACGGAGTAAATGGGGAGTTTGCTTCAGGGGAGAGACTTTGGAGTGAACTGGATTTTATTTAAATTCGCATTCGCTCCGAACCGTAGTTTTAATATCAAAATTTACTTCCCGTTAGAGAGGCAAATTATGAAAAAATTTTAATTCATGTATAATAATATGATGATTTTCTTTTAATTAAAGGAGGAGCGCCAGACGTAGTGAGAACAACCGACGGCCGATATACTAGAGGAATCGTTGGGTGTATCAGTGATCTAGTGCTGGATTCGGATTTCTCGGTGGTTCTCTCATCGCCTGAGCAGGCAACCAACACGCACTCGTGCATCCCCTGAGCCTACCGCAGGACCACGGATGTCCAAGTTCGTAAGCACGGAGCGTGAAACCGCGACAGGAAAATTCATGGACTTGGAGTTGATAGTGTACAAGTCCCTTAGGCCAATCCATACACCGTCAAGACTTGCTCTCGTCCACCGATTTATCTATCCCTTATTTTTATTTTTATTTTTATTTTATCACAACTTTACCTCACCACCTAATGGTAAACTCATGTACTTTATTTATTTTTTATTTTTTAATATAAAAAAAAATGTATATCAGTAAATTAATTAAGGCGACAAATATGTAAATATAAATGTAAAGCTTTTTAAGCACCAAATTTATTTAATAATTAATTACTACGGTGTAAAGACAGTCATTGGTGGTCCAGGATTAAAATCTAGGTCATTTTTATTTAATTAACTGAAGTAAATGTACCGGGAAATTTTTATTTACTCATTTTTTATCAAATGTATAAAACACATTCGTCGTAATTACTGTGATAGATTTATTATTTCAAATAGAGAATCATTTTTTTTAAAATTATTAATTTATAAATTAATTAATAAACTAATTGATTGATTGACTAATTAAACTATACCTCGACTACCATTAAATATAAAGCGAGTCTAATAATATTGAATAGTATAGTATAGATATATAAATAATTAGTGCGGCTAATTGGGCCTAAATGAAAGAGGATAAAATGAAAAAAAAAAATAAAATAAAATAAAACCCCTTTGTGTCAATTTTTAAATTAAAATTCTGGAAATAAATTTAAAATCCATTTTAAATAAACGTATACTTATGCACGACAGCACTTAACTATTGTGAATAATAGTAACAACAAAAATTGTGCACGTGCTTTACTTAAATTTCACGAGTGATTAATTAAAAATAATAATAATAATACTAGAAAAAAAAAAAATATGAAATGAAATTTAAAAAAATAATTCAAGCCGGTAATTTTTATACGAGACAGAGCGCTCGTAATTTACTTTTATAAAAAAAAAAATTTATAGTAAATATTAAATATTTAAAATAAATGAATGAGTAAAACGTATATAACTTTTTCACATTTTTTAAAACGGCTCGTAGTGAGCTTAGATGTGAAATGCACAGTGTATACGTCCATATACATTAACAGTAACGTAACTACATATATGTGTATGTATATACATTTCTAGATGTATATCATATATTTCAGCTTGATAAAAAATTTACCAGGTGACCTCTTTCTAGAACTTTCAAGATCGTTAAGTGGTCGTAACTACAGGGTGATATGGTTATTTAAAATATATATATCTTATATACTTATTACATTTGAATCGTAATAAATACAGGTAAAAAATCGGGAGTGAATTCGGAGTGATTACGGATTTTATTTTAATCCGAATTCGATCGGAGTTTCGGAGTTTTAGAAAAAATCACTTCGCATTAGGGTGGGTTGAAAAAAAAACTTTTTTTTTTGTTTTTCTTAGCATGGGGGTAGAATTTGTACCTTATAAAAAAAAAAATTTTTAAGAAAAAAAAAATTTTTTTACTCAACATTTTGAGGTGGCCCAATCGTTTTTAAAATAAATAATTGATCAAACGGGGTATTCCCAACGAAAAAAATTACATGGTGTTCTAGAATCTGTAGGGTGTCCCCTTGAAAGCTAATTGAAATTCAGGAGTTGAAAAAATTTTTTTTCTATTATTTTTGTAATTTAAGTAAAAAATTCAAAAATGAAAAGCATTTTCTTTCGAATTAAAATGAAAGTGAAGTAAAAAAAAATCACATTCGACAATTATTAAATGTTTTCCACGATTTTAGACAAAAAAAAATTTTTTTCGTTGGAACTACCCCGTTTAATCAATTATTTATTTTAAAAACGAGTGGGCCACCTCAAAATGTTGAGTAAAAAAATTTTATTTTTCTTGAAAATTTTTTTTTTTATAAGGTACAAATTCTACCCCATGCTAAGAAAAACAAAAAAAAAGTTTTTTTTCAACCCACCTTACTTCGCATATGGAGTGAAAAGAAATTTTTTTTAAATTGAGTGATTTCGGGGTGATGTGGATTTAATTTTAATCCGCATCTACTCCGATCTGGAATTTTAATATTGAAATTAACTCCTCTTTTAACCCTCCGTCCGCCACCATGTATTTAATATTACGGTGTTGCCAAGTATGATAACTATGATTTTGAAAAATTAAAACCACACAAGCTTATACGACTAAATTTTTTTTTAATTTTTTAACAAAATAAAAATTTTGTATTAAATAAAAATATTGAAGAAAGAGATGAATTAAATGAACTGGAAATGAGTCGTCGGTGGTAACTGGCAACACTGCGCAGAAAATTCGAAAAAATTCAACTCCCGAGTTTACTCGCGTCAGCGGCACATCACCGCGTTTCTCAGGTTTTCTAACAAAAAAAATAATTTTTTAAATATTTTAAGTACAGTAGAAGAACTCGTAAAATTTCAAAAGACTAGGAAATTTTTTTATCTTCTTAAATAATCTTCTAATAAAAATCGCGGCGCTGCGCTCATAGCGCGACGGACGAAGGGTTAAGTCAATTTCACTCCGGAGGAAAAAAATAAAAAATCATCCGCTCCGCATTCACTCCGGATTTGATCCGCATTCACTCTACAAATTTTTCACAATCCAAATCTACTGACGTAGTATACGTTTTAATTAAATGCGACTACTCATTGCATTAAAATAAATTAAAATTGTTTATTAGACAAATTTGACATTTTCTTTCAATTTTAAAAAATTATTAATCATCCAGGCTTCAGTTTCTTAGACTTTTTTATATTTACGGAGGGGGTAAAAATCTACACTTTACTTTACGCAATTTTTTTTTTTTTTTTTTTTTTTTTCAACAAATGGGAAGTCCAAAAAATTCATTAAAAATACCAGGATTTCGTTTTACGAAAATTCCGGGAGGCTGGCGAATAATTTACTGTTAATTTAAATAAATGAGTTAATGATAATTATAATAATAATTATTATTATAGTAGTAATAATTTTGCAATAATAAATAATTGGGTATATCAAAGGTTTAAAACCAATCACGTCATATCTAGAAAAAAATGAGAGACTCAAGACAAAAATTCGAGGGATATTAAATATATATAATAATAAGTAGATGAAATTCTCTATTTACTGAGGCGACAAATGTTATTTTACATGCTTTAATTATATATATAAATATATATATATATATATATATATTAACACCAATACACAAATACACTTACACATTTCGTCAACGTAGAAGCAATCGGCTATAGTCAATTTTGTACAAGCTGTTATTTTTCTTGAAACTATATAATTATAAATATAAAATATATATATGAAAATAAATTATATTAGAAAAATTACTTAGAATAATTTTGACTACTGACTAGAATTTCATTCAATTTATAAAACTCAAAATATTCATTACTTTCAATTTTTTTTATTGTCTTCGGGCTAGAGACCGACTATGGAATTAATTTGAACAGAAGCAATAATTATTTATATTAATCACTTTTAATTGATATGGAGTTTTATTTTTATTATTAAGAATATGAATGATAAAAGTAAAGAAAGCGTAAATTAATCTAAATAATTATAAACAGAATAAATGCGTTAGTTAAAGAGTTCATATATATATCGTGTGATATATGAGCAAAAATGTCGCTTATAAATTTAAAAAAAAAAATCCTCTGTAAATTATCCCTAGATAAATTTCCCATACATTTTTCGCACTAAGAATTTAAAAAAAAAAAAAAGGGATTAGGTAATTGAGGAAGACTTGCTATTTAATGAGCTTGCGTGATTAACTCTAATTGTTGTATAATAATTAGTAGAGAAACATGTTTTTGCACTTACTATAACAATTGGCAGATGTCTAATTAATAATCACGCGCTCTTTGAATTATTTATTATTTATTGATAATTAGTTATTAGTGATTGCTCTATTTCTTTTATGTATCTAAAGATCGGAATATTTTTCGCAACAAAAATTATTTTAAAATAAGTGACCCCTCTTTACATCTCAGTCAAAAATATATCAAGCGAAATATCTCAGTCACTAATATCTCAATGTAAAAATATAGTTACGTAACAACACATCCGCGGACAAAATATCTGCGACAAAATATCCGCGGAAAAAATATCTGATGAATAAAATATCTATGGACAGAATATCCTGAAAATAAACATACCAAAGATATGAATTCATCAGATCAAAATTTTCATAGTTAAAATTTTATGTGTTTGCAATTACGAAAATGTACCCACACATTAAATGGTGTGAAAGATAGCGCCTTTTTTTCAGGAATTTTTTGTGTGTGTAGTAAAATAACTACGGATATTTTGTCTACAGATTTTTTGTCCGCGTGTATTTTGTTGCACGGATATTTTGTCAATGGATATTTTTTTGCGGATATTTTTTCCACGGATATCTAAACGTGTCACCAAAAATATATATTTTGACTGAGATATTTTCGACTGAGTTGTTGGCACACTGATAAAAATAAATATTTGGTACAACTAAATATGATAGTTGATTCAAATAATTTAATAATTTAAATGAAATATATCATTTACTTGTGGCAAGTAAATTATATATTTCTAGTAAAAATACTAAATTTGTGACATGGCTCAACTAAAACTTATTTGCAGCAACTGGATATTTCTTTACTTCAAATAAATCACTTATTTCATGCAATAAATTATATCTTTCTCACAATTAAATATATATTTGGCCATATAAATATACGATATCTTTGGTTCAAATAAATATTTCTTTCAGTACATGGAATGTTTTTGCTTTTTTTTTCAAAACGTCATTTCTGAGATAAAATGAGGAGCCAAAAAAAATTTATGTAATTTGACTGCTTAAGGGTGAGCCCGCAAAATCTAGATCCAGTAGATTCCCTGATGAAACAACTGAATTCGATTGAATTAAACAGAATTAAATTTTTAATTCTATTTAATTCAGATAAATTCTGTTAATTCGGTACCTAACTTAAAAATGAATCTTGTCTCATTCGGCAGGAAAACCAGAATTTGTCCAAATAAAAACGAATTTAAATAATTCTATTCGGTTTAATTCTGATTAATTCGAAAATAATTCTCCAATTTCTGGTTCTAATTCCGAATTAAACTGAATTGAAACGAATTTGAAATTTTTAAATCGGTTCGATTCTATTTAATTCAAATTCAAATTTTCAATCCAGTTGAATTCTGTTCAGAAAAATTCGACAGAATATAACAGAATTAAAATTTTAAATTCTATTTAATTCCGATAAATTCTGTTAATTCGGTACCTAACTTAAAAATGAATTCTGTCTAATTCGGCAGGAAAACCAGAATTTGTCAAAATTAAAACGAATTTAAATAATTCTATTCGGTTTAATTCTGATTAATTCAAAATAATTCTCCAATTTCTGGTTTTGAATCCGAATTAAACTGAATAAAAATGAATTTGAAATTTTTAAATCAGTTTTATTCTGTTCAATTCAAATTCAAATTTTCAATTCAGTTGAATTCTGTTTTGCAGAATTCGAAAGAATATAATAGAATTAAAATTTTTAATTATATTTAATTCAGATAAATTCTGTTAATTCGGTACCTAACTTAAAAATGAATTCTGTCTAATTCGGCAGGAAAACCAGAATTTGTCCAAATTAAAACGAATTTAAATAATTTTATTCGGTTTAATTCTCATTAATTCGAAAATAATTCTCCAATTTCTGGTTTTGAATCCGAATTAAACTGAATTAAAACGAATTTGAAATTTTTAAATCGGTTTTCTTCTGTTTAATTCAAATTCAAATTTTCAATTCAGTTGAATTTTGTTTTGCAGAATTCGACAGAATATAACAGAATTAAAATTTTTAATTCGGTCGAATTCAGTTATTTAATCAGGGTTTTCTATACTTTTCATTTAGTATTTCACTTTTCTCCCGCGAAAAAAGTTTCGATCTTCAGATACATTTTCTTTTACCGTCTGCGGACTCGACGCTTTACTCGAAATTTTTCTGTCATATATTTAATTAATAAATAAATAAATATTAATTTTCAAAGAGCTGCGTCTACTAAAGGCTGAATGGAAAATGATAATTGATCATAATTTGATAATAAAATCTATAGCTAATTATAATTTACCCGAAATAAAAAAATAGTATATTGATATATAAATAAATGAGATATAAATAAATATATAAATATATAAATAAATAAATTGAATATATAAAAAAATTGAAACATGATAGAAAAATATATATATATATATAAATTATATATTATATTGAACATAATGCTATAAATATATGAATATAAATATAATAAACAAACTATTTCTATTATGTCCGTCTGCAAAGTCTATTAGAAAGAGTCTATCCTGTCTATATAACTAATCACCCGTCCTAAAAAACATTCCCCTATATAAATATGTATATATATTTATGTTTTAATGTGTGGGTATGACTAATGATTATGAAATGCGTGTGCATATTAATAATAATATTAATTGATAAACAAAAATAAATTTATGGAACAAAAAAAAAAAATTAAAATAATAAAGGCAACAAGTTGCCGTTTTCATGACTCACTAGTTCATGTGCATATCAAATTTTTTAGTAATTTTTTGCATCTATGTTATTATTGATAAGATTTGTTTTTTGTATCGAGGGTAGTTGGTTTTAAACTGCACACTTATTGTATGCACGACCACCGGAACCTGGTTCTACATATTATTTATACATGCGTGGATTTAAGCCATCGAACACACACATGTTTCATTATCCATCAAAAAATAACTGAGTAAATATATATTATTATAAGATATGGGCGTATTTATGTACGCAATTAACAAAATAAAATAATAATAATAATAATAATAATAATATTAATATTAATAATAATGATAATAATAATAATGTCTCGTATGTAAACATATGGGGGTGTGTGTTTCTGCCTATGTTGTCAAAATGCATCAATAAAGACAAGATTTTATAAATTAACATGATTGTTTTTCTTTTGAATAATTTTTATTTTATATGTGTCCTTTTATTATTATTAATATTATTCTCATTATTTTTTAAATAATTTTTTTCCCTTAAGGGGATACGCTACCGGACCTTTTTCTCACACTCTGAAAAATAAACGGGACCATCTTTGTTGCACTCGTAGAGTAAATGAGACTTTTAAAAAAATTTTTCTCCGAGACGAATTAGAATTTTTGAAAATACGAAATTTCTAGCCCTCTGTAAAGGTTTTAAAAAACGCTAAAGATTCTCTATTTTAGGTTTCTAGAGTTTGTTCGTGAATTAAATTGAATCGAAAATCGGTTACCGTTACCCCTTAAAAAATAGCTAATTGGTTTTTTTAATTATTCAAAAATAGTTATTTATTTGCCATGTAGTGAATTTTTGTCGAACTATCAATTAAAAAATTTGAAATCTGGGTAAAAAGAATCTGTGTTAACAGATTTCTGGGTTATAGAATTTATGGGTGATAGAAATTCTGTGTTAAAGAATTCTGTGTAAAAGAATCCTGGGTATAGATCTAGGTAATCGAATTATGGGTCATTGATGTGTACCCTCAAATTCTAGTCATTTTTATGTATAAATTTGCTTACCTTCTGAAATGGTAAGAACGAACATTACCGAGTGATTTTTTTTAGTATCCCTGATAACCAGTTGAGGTCAATTTCAGGTAAACCAATACATTGTATGTATTGTTTGACCTAAAATTGAGCTCCCCTGATAATCAGTTGAGCTCAATTTTACGTAAACCAATCTAAGTTATATACTATTTGACGTAAAATTGAGCTCAACTGGTTATCGGGGTAAATAAAAACTTATCTCCAAGGGGTAGTCGATGAATCGTAAAATCGATTGCTTTATATTAACTGACGGTTCGATAGCGGCAGTCAGTATCATCGACAATAGCAGCAGCAGTCCAGATCCTTCGTTACGTTTGAGTTAAAACACAGTATTGCAGTTACGTTGTGTAATTATACATAAAGTTTGCTGCTCATGGTTATTGTTTAATTAAAGGTAGAAAGACTGAAATTTCGGGATTTTGATTAGGCTGAAAGTTATTCCTGATTTTAGTGAACTATCTCAAGGAAGTAATCGGAATTCAGAAGTTGAGGTCATCGCTGATAGTAGCTGTCACCTGAATGGCTTATTCAAAATGCATCGATGTTATAGTCTTATTGTTGAACTTTCCCTCATGATGAGCTCTATATTTACAAAACGTTTCCTTAAAAATTATTTACGAAAATCTTATCCACTTATTTTAAAATGAAATGTATTGAACTACAATAAACACTACTTTTGCTATGAAAAAATTTTTATTTAAATGTTTCTATTAGTTATTCACTAAAACTTTATTTTTTTTGAGTAATATTAAACTATTAAAATTTCTCATCGTCTTTTATATGATTAGTACTTATGCTAATAGAATGGCAGTAAAGGTAAGTAAGGGATTATACAATGATTATACTTTGATACTGTCATTTAATTTATTAAATTGACATAGAAATTATTATCTATAAATAATCTTTATATTAACTCTATGTTGTAGTTTTTCGACTGTACACATTTATTTGTTATTTATGTTAACATATATGTTTTTCACTAAACATTTAGTTCAATAAAATGATATGAAAAGTGATTCAATTTTTACTGATAAATATAACAAATTTATCACGGAATCTGAATTAATTTCGAATCACAGTATTAATGCCCAAGTTTAAACAAAATTTTATATTTCTCAGAGAATTATTTAATAATTAAGTATTTAATAAATAAAAAAATATACAAATAAATCCATAAATATATAACTGTTTTGATAATAACAATAATAATAATTAGCGTATAGAGTAAAAAAGGATCTATCAAAATCAACATATATAGTGTTTATACATTATAATGTTCACTACTATTTTCCACAACCCACGGCGGAGTGTGGTGTGTGCAAAATAGCCGTTAAAACGCTTAACCAATGGTCACATGACGCAAAATTAATACTTCTAATAATTGTACAGCTTGGTATCACTCGCACGTGATAGCAAATAAATGTAAATAAATATAAATAATAATGTTGTGCACACAAATATAATTTTACCACAAATTATAATTAGATAATACGCATAAATAATTTAATACTTTAATCATTGGTAACTATTTACCGCAAATAATAAATAAGCGCTGATAATAATAACAAATAGTTACAGCAAAACAATGAATTCTCACAAATAGTATTTTCGCACTAAATCACCAGTGATTACAAATAATAATCCAATAATTGTAAATAATCAACGCAAATAATAAGAAATGATCACAAATAATAATCCAATAATTGTAAATAATCAACGCAAATAATAAGAAATGATCACAAATAATAATCCAATAATTGTAAATAATCAACGCAAATAATAAGAAATGATCACAAATAATAATCACATCAATGTAAATATTTATCACAAATAATAATTGATCACTGATGATAATATTAAATATTTAACGCAAAAATAATAAAGAATCACTAATGATGTATAAAAAATTGTAAAATATTTAACTCAAAATAATAAAGAATGCTCGCAAATAATAATCACATACGTGTAGATATTTACCGCAAAAATAATAAATAAAACAAACAATAATGTCACAGTAAATCCCAAGTGTTCACAGATAATAATTGAAGATTCGTAAATATCTACCGCAAATAACATAACACCGCTGGGACACGCAAGTACGCAAGTATTTATACAAACAAAAAAAATATTCTTAACTGAAGGTAAATATTCTTGATTCAAGAAAATTTTTTTGGAGACCTAAATTTTCTCAGATAAAGTAGAAATCTTCTCCAACCAAGACGAATTCTTTTGGCTCAAGAAAATCTTGACTTGGTTCCCGAAAACTTTTGTCTTCAAAAATATTTTCTTGATATACTACATGACATTTTAACGTGGTAAACGATCACGACGCCGGTATTGTAGTTTTTTAGGTACGGGGAGATGAGGCGTACACTTATGGTGGTGGAATAATGCCAAATTTTTGGCGCCGAAACTCTCCCCGCACCTAGTGCAAATGTGTACTACGCCTTTGCATGCTCTCTGATGATAAGCAATGTGCCTGATTCCAGCAATGGGCAATTTACACTTTTTGCAATACAGACGATTGTTGCAATGCTTTTCCAGCACATGTACTTTCAAATTGCTGACACGCTCGTCTGTATTGCAAATAGTGCAGTGATACTTTCCGTTGCCGATGTCGATGATTATTTGTTCCCACTGGAAAGCAGAAAATGTGGCCCTATCGGCGACTTGAAAGTAACTTTTGTCTATTTCAAAAGCAGGTACTTTCAAGCCCCGAATACCCATCGCGGTATTAGCTGGGTCCTCAAATTCTGCTTTCCAATCATGGTTCTCCAAATAACCTTCGACATCAGCAGCATCACCCCCATCATCACCACCATCATTACTACCATCATCACCACCTCCATCTCCACCACCGTCTCCACCATCATCACCACCATCATTACCACCATTGCCTTCATCACCACCATTGCCTTCATCAGAGTTACTGGCTCTACGATCATCATTCCCGGCGTCGTCATCGTTACCAGCGCGTGCGTCGTTACCAGCGCGTGCGTCGTTATCAGAGCGTGCGTCGTTACCAGCGCGTGCGTCGTTATCAGCGCGTGCGTCATCAGCGCGTGCGTCGTTACCAGCGCGTGCGTCGATACCAGCGCGTGCGTCGTTGTCATCTTCTTCTTCATCTCCATCACTTCCAGGTAAATTAGCAGCCGCGGTACTACCATGACTAGCCCTGTCATTGTCACTGTCAATGTGGTCATCAGCGTCAGTTCGTTCGTTTGTGTCAGTTTCGTGGTCAGTATTATTTTCATCATCGCTAGCCCCATTACTACTGTCTGGTACGTCGCTGTTTTGTTCGTGACTGTCAGGATGACTATGTGCACTACTTGAAGAACTTCTTCGCGCCACCACAGAAATCGAGGAACGGCGATTACTGCGCCTCCTTAGCTCATCAATTTGAAACTGAAGATTTCTTGCATTCGCAGTTTGCTCCTGAAGATTTCTTTCAGTTTCAAGTTGTTGTTGCTTCAGCTCATCAAATAATCGTTTTACTTCAGCCCGGTCATCATTCAACTGAATGATGATCTGCTGAAGTCCATTCCTCGTTTCGATCAGCTCAGCAACTTGCTGAGACAAATCAACATTTTGTTGAGTTAATTCAACATGTTGTTGAGTTAACTCAACATTTTGTTGAGTTAACGCAACATTCTGCCGAGTTAACTCCGCAATCCGTTCATTTGCTTCAGCATAGTTTTTTTTAACTGCGTCCAGCTCTGCTTTCAGTTTATCATTCAATGAACGTAACTGATCAACAGGCGAACGCCGAAAACTTAGCTGAACGGGAGCCGCGAGAGAAGTTCCCGCCATAGAAGCCGAAGCTAGGGGAGCTCGAGAACTTCCCAGCACATAGTCATCAGGTACATCTTTTATCTTAGCAAGGAAATAGAAGATTTCCTTGCTGTTTCTATCGGTTAGGGGACCAGCGGCACAAGCAATTAAAAAAACGTTTTTAAATTCCGTCGAGTTTACTATTCTGTCGGCCATTGGCGTAAACAGGTGGCTACCACCACAAGTATTATTTCGAGTTGAAATAATGTCATTGAATGAGTTCAGTGTTTTCATTATAAATGTAGAATTTAATTTTAATCTGTCCATTTCGTCTTTCGAATAACCTTGTCCGTCAAGTGCCGTCCTGTTTTCAGTCCCCGGCATGTCTATGATAGTAACACGGCTTTCTTCATTTTGTTCATCGAACTGGAAAAATAAATAAGGAACATTGATAAAAGTCTTATAATGACTTCTTAAAGGTGTCATTTTTAAGAACTCTAAATTAAGAGTTCTTGAAGACTTCATAAATAAGACGTCAGTTTTGTGACGTCTAAATGTATTCTTTTTTTAACTTTTTTGAAGTCAAAATTAGGAACTCCTTAAGACGTCATGGTAAGTTCATTCTGAAGTCTTATTTGCGGAGTCAGAAAAAAGAACTCTTTGAGAACTCTTTGAGAACTTTTAAAGATGTCTTACTGAGTTCGCTAGGTGGCGCATTCGACATCTTGAGAACTTCTTAAAGACTTCTTTAACGTGTTTTTAAGACGTCCAAATCATAAATAGGAACTCATTCAGAACTCATCAAGACGTCATTTTGCTATCTGGGTTTTGATTCAGTTGAAATGTCTTAAGTAATAAAAGATATATCTTTAAAATATAAAATAAGGTAAAGTACCCAGTAGTTGAACAGGTTTCAAAGTAAAACGTATTTGACCCTACTTTTAATATATAAAGTTGTAATTATTGGTTCAAATTAATGATTTTCATGAGAATATCAACAATTTTGAATTGATTGAAGCGCAAAATAACGCAGATAATTGAATATTTATATTTTGACAACGTTTTTAAAATATACTATGAAAGGAGTAGTAGTTGAACAATGAACTCTGACGAGCCGCAGTAGTTGAACACTTCGGGAGTAGTAGCTGAACTAATAAAATATATGGCAATAGACACACCAAAATTTTTCAACATTTTATTGAAATATCAAAAGAATTATTATATATTATTGAATAATATTAAAAATAATACTCTGAATACGTAATATGATGATTTAAAAATGAGAAATATTTGTATTTAATTTGTTAATTACATTTTTTATTACTAATAAATTAATTATTATGAACTAAAAACAACACAAAAAATGAACTGTTACCTGAATTAAAAATCATAAATACTTTTATTTATTTGTTATAAATATAATTTTTTTATTACAAGGACAGAACAAGAATTTAAACTTTTAGATCTGAATAGTTTCTTGTTTAATTTTTTGTTTTTTGTAAAGTTGTTAAATCGTGAAATTTTATGGAATTAACAAACTTTATTGTAAATTTTACTAATTGTAACGGATTATTTTTTATTAACAGATAAATGTTATTCGCAATTTTCATCTTAACTATATGTTGTGAACTTTTTTTGGTTAGAAAATGATAAAAATTTATTTTGATCAAACAGATACGTTTTCACACGAAATCACTTAAAATTATTACACTAATTGTTGATGAATCACTCATAATTTATTTTCGTACATCTTTTTTAAAAATCAACAATTAAATTAAATTATTTGTTATTGCACTAGAATAAATTTTACGCTGTTCACCTACTGCTGCCATAAAAATAACACGGGCCCAATACTTGAACATGTAACGCTATGTCGTTCAATTTTTGGGTACCGCTTTGAACATTAGGAGGTATAGTTAGACGTTAAAATTTAATATAAAAATTTTAGTTTATGTCTTTGCAAAAAATATATAGTATTTAGAAAAGACTATTTTATTGGGTAATATAAATTTTTTTACTTAAAATGATGATATACCGTTTTTTTACTGATTGTTCGGCTTACGGTATAGTATCTTTTTCATAAAAAAAATAGCATCTATCGGCTATTCTCGACATGTCAACTTTAAAGTTGAAAAATATATAATTTTTTTGAGTTATAATCGAAAAAACTTACAGTTATCAATTACTGTATCATTGAATAATTATAACATGCGCATATTACTCATAATATATATACGGATTTTGTATAACAACAATTCTAAAAGTCTGTTCAACTACTGGTCACAGTTTTAGAAAAGTTCAAGTACTGGGTACTTTACCTTAGTAGTAAAATTTGAAGATTATTTTATTGACTATAAAATGAAACTGATGGAATTAGATTATGATGTGAAAGACATAAATTATCGGAGATTGAAATCGAAATTCGTAATTTTCTCAACTTTTTGCAAACATTCAAAGTCACCAAATTATCGAGAAAAATAATCGGGCCGTTAAGTTTAAGGACAAAAATTAAAGCTTATTTGACAAGCTTTAACTTTCCGTTACACGCGCTTTTTCTAGTGTCTCACTCGTATTCACGCCAACTCTATTAGGTTGAGAAGTGTTGTGCGGGGAATCGCCGTATAGCGCGAATAACGAAGGGTTAAGATACTTTTTACAAAAATTGTCTATGACTCATAGTTTAAAAGTTATCTCAACTTTAACATTAAAAAACTGATTTATTAGAAAAATCGCGAAAATTTCTAACAGCCATAACTTCTAAAATACTAGACCGATTTAGCCCATCTTTGAACCTGATCAAGATAATCGCTCATAGCATAAGAGTGGTAAATTTCGTTGAGGTCTGATAAGAATTGTAGGCGCTATCGTGATGACAAGGCTGGTTATATTACGCATTTATATATATATATATACATGCATGTATAAATTTTTTAACGAACGGTTTTTTTGAACTCTACTCAACATATTATGATAGGTTATGACAAAATTCCTTGAAAAATCGAACATGAGGACGAATACAATACCTAAATTTTTAAAAAAATCTACCTAAAACAGTATTTTAACAGTATTCTATTTCGCAAAAATGAATACTTAAAAAAATTGATATATGACTTACCAAAGTGATAGAGATAAAGCTCCGGGATGACTTGGAATTCCAGCCGGTCTTGGCCGTTGCCCTTCTTTCAATAATGGTAGGCAAATTCTCCAAAGTAGACACCGCCAGATTTTGGACTGGGCGTTGAAACCAGTCGCCGCCAAGGACGAGGTCCCGGTACAAATTGTCTCGATATTCCATGACCCTTATGATAAAAATTTAAAAAATTATTCATATATATCTGTATATATGAGGGTGCTGAAAACATTAATTTTTTTTCAGATTTTCTTCCATTTTTGCGTTAGTTAGTAAGTAAATGTAAAGAAATATCAAAAAAAAATATTTCCAGAAAACGAAAAAAAGAAAAGCCATTCGGCAGCCGAAATAGAAGGTAAATTTTCCAATTAATCTATATAAAAGACCACGAATAGTCCTGAGAAAAATTTATTTTTTGAGTTTAGACCGATACAAGGATGGGTGGACATGGGTGGAGATGCCAATATGTAATTTTATGAAGAGTAGCCCGTAACTCTTGCCCTGTTGGGAATAACCTAACACAATATAAATGTTTTTTGTTCCTTATAGTGTCCTGCAGTAGGAAAGACCACGAATAGTCCTGAGAAAAATTTATTTTTTGAGTTTAGACCGATACAAGGATGGGTGGACATGGGTGGAGATGCCAATATGTAATTTTATGAAGAGTAGCCCGTAACTCTTGCCCTGTTGGGAATAACCTAACACAATATAAATGTTTTTTGTTCCTTATAGTGTCCTGCAGTAGGAAAGACCACGAATAGTCCTGAGAAAAATTTATTTTTTGAGTTTAGACCGATACAAGGATGGGTGGACATGGGTGGAGATGCCAATATGTAATTTTATGAAGAGTAGCCCGTAACTCTTGCCCTGTTGGGAATAACCCAACACAATATAAATGTTTTTTGTTCCTTATAGTGTCCTGCAGGAGAAAAGACCACGAATAGTCCTGAGAAAAATTTATTTTTTGAGTTTAGACCGATACAACGATGGGTGGACATGGGTGGAGATGCCAATATGTAATTTTATGAAGAGTAGCCCGTAACTCTTGCCCTGTTGGGAATAACCCAACACAATATAAATGTTTTTTGTTCCTTATAGTGTCCTGCAGGAGAAAAGACCACGAATAGTCCTGAGAAAAATTTATTTTTTGAGTTTAGACCGATACAAGGATGGGTGGACATGGGTGGAGATGCCAATATGTAATTTTATGAAGAGTAGCCCGTAACTCTTGCCCTGTTGGGAATAACCCAACACAATATAAATGTTTTTTGTTCCTTATAGTGTCCTGCAGGAGAAAAGACCACGAATAGTCCTGAGAAAAATTTATTTTTTGAGTTTAGACCGATACAACGATGGGTGGACATGGGTGGAGATGCCAATATGTAATTTTATGAAGAGTAGCCCGTAACTCTTGCCCTGTTGGGAATAACCCAACACAATATAAATGTTTTTTGTTCCTTATAGTGTCCTGCAGGAGAAAAGACCACGAATAGTCCTGAGAAAAATTTATTTTTTGAGTTTAGACCGATACAAGGATGGGTGGACATGGGTGGAGATGCCAATATGTAATTTTATGAAGAGTAGCCCGTAACTCTTGCCCTGTTGGGAATAACCCAACACAATATAAATGTTTTTTGTTCCTTATAGTGTCCTGCAGGAGAAAAGACCACGAATAGTCCTGAGAAAAATTTATTTTTTGAGTTTAGACCGATACAAGGATGGGTGGACATGGGTGGAGATGCCAATATGTAATTTTATGAAGAGTAGCCCGTAACTCTTGCCCTGTTGGGAATAACCCAACACAATATAAATGTTTTTTGTTCCTTATAGTGTCCTGCAGGAGAAAAGACCACGAATAGTCCTGAGAAAAATTTATTTTTTGAGTTTAGACCGATACACGGATGGGTGGACATGGGTGGAGATGCCAATATGTAATTTTATGAAGAGTAGCCCGTAACTCTTGCCCTGTTGGGAATAACCCAACACAATATAAATGTTTTTTGTTCCTTATAGTGTCCTGCAGTAGGAAAGACCACGAATAGTCCTGAGAAAAATTTATTTTTTGAGTTTAGACCGATACAAGGATGGGTGGACATGGGTGGAGATGCCAATATGTAATTTTATGAAGAGTAGCCCGTAACTCTTGCCCTGTTGGGAATAACCCAACACAATATAAATGTTTTTTGTTCCTTATAGTGTCCTGCAGTAGGAAAGACCACGAATAGTCCTGAGAAAAATTTATTTTTTGAGTTTAGACCGATACAAGGATGGGTGGACATGGGTGGAGATGCCAATATGTAATTTTATGAAGAGTAGCCCGTAACTCTTGCCCTGTTGGGAATAACCTAACACAATATAAATGTTTTTTGTTCCTTATAGTGTCCTGCAGTAGGAAAGACCACGAATAGTCCTGAGAAAAATTTATTTTTTGAGTTTAGACCGATACAAGGATGGGTGGACATGGGTGGAGATGCCAATATGTAATTTTATGAAGAGTAGCCCGTAACTCTTGCCCTGTTGGGAATAACCCAACACAATATAAATGTTTTTTGTTCCTTATAGTGTCCTGCAGGAGAAAAGACCACGAATAGTCCTGAGAAAAATTTATTTTTTGAGTTTAGACCGATACAAGGATGGGTGGACATGGGTGGAGATGCCAATATGTAATTTTATGAAGAGTAGCCCGTAACTCTTGCCCTGTTGGGAATAACCCAACACAATATAAATGTTTTTTGTTCCTTATAGTGTCCTGCAGGAGAAAAGACCACGAATAGTCCTGAGAAAAATTTATTTTTTGAGTTTAGACCGATACAAGGATGGGTGGACATGGGTGGAGATGCCAATATGTAATTTTATGAAGAGTAGCCCGTAACTCTTGCCCTGTTGGGAATAACCCAACACAATATAAATGTTTTTTGTTCCTTATAGTGTCCTGCAGTAGGAAAGACCACGAATAGTCCTGAGAAAAATTTATTTTTTGAGTTTAGACCGATACAAGGATGGGTGGACATGGGTGGAGATGCCAATATGTAATTTTATGAAGAGTAGCCCGTAACTCTTGCCCTGTTGGGAATAACCCAACACAATATAAATGTTTTTTGTTCCTTATAGTGTCCTGCAGTAGGAAAGACCACGAATAGTCCTGAGAAAAATTTATTTTTTGAGTTTAGACCGATACAAGGATGGGTGGACATGGGTGGAGATGCCAATATGTAATTTTATGAAGAGTAGCCCGTAACTCTTGCCCTGTTGGGAATAACCTAACACAATATAAATGTTTTTTGTTCCTTATAGTGTCCTGCAGTAGGAAAGACCACGAATAGTCCTGAGAAAAATTTATTTTTTGAGTTTAGACCGATACAAGGATGGGTGGACATGGGTGGAGATGCCAATATGTAATTTTATGAAGAGTAGCCCGTAACTCTTGCCCTGTTGGGAATAACCCAACACAATATAAATGTTTTTTGTTCCTTATAGTGTCCTGCAGGAGAAAAGACCACGAATAGTCCTGAGAAAAATTTATTTTTTGAGTTTAGACCGATACAAGGATGGGTGGACATGGGTGGAGATGCCAATATGTAATTTTATGAAGAGTAGCCCGTAACTCTTGCCCTGTTGGGAATAACCCAACACAATATAAATGTTTTTTGTTCCTTATAGTGTCCTGCAGGAGAAAAGACCACGAATAGTCCTGAGAAAAATTTATTTTTTGAGTTTAGACCGATACACGGATGGGTGGACATGGGTGGAGATGCCAATATGTAATTTTATGAAGAGTAGCCCGTAACTCTTGCCCTGTTGGGAATAACCCAACACAATATAAATGTTTTTTGTTCCTTATAGTGTCCTGCAGTAGGAAAGACCACGAATAGTCCTGAGAAAAATTTATTTTTTGAGTTTAGACCGATACAAGGATGGGTGGACATGGGTGGAGATGCCAATATGTAATTTTATGAAGAGTAGCCCGTAACTCTTGCCCTGTTGGGAATAACCCAACACAATATAAATGTTTTTTGTTCCTTATAGTGTCCTGCAGTAGGAAAGACCACGAATAGTCCTGAGAAAAATTTATTTTTTGAGTTTAGACCGATACAAGGATGGGTGGACATGGGTGGAGATGCCAATATGTAATTTTATGAAGAGTAGCCCGTAACTCTTGCCCTGTTGGGAATAACCTAACACAATATAAATGTTTTTTGTTCCTTATAGTGTCCTGCAGTAGGAAAGACCACGAATAGTCCTGAGAAAAATTTATTTTTTGAGTTTAGACCGATACAAGGATGGGTGGACATGGGTGGAGATGCCAATATGTAATTTTATGAAGAGTAGCCCGTAACTCTTGCCCTGTTGGGAATAACCCAACACAATATAAATGTTTTTTGTTCCTTATAGTGTCCTGCAGGAGAAAAGACCACGAATAGTCCTGAGAAAAATTTATTTTTTGAGTTTAGACCGATACAAGGATGGGTGGACATGGGTGGAGATGCCAATATGTAATTTTATGAAGAGTAGCCCGTAACTCTTGCCCTGTTGGGAATAACCCAACACAATATAAATGTTTTTTGTTCCTTATAGTGTCCTGCAGGAGAAAAGACCACGAATAGTCCTGAGAAAAATTTATTTTTTGAGTTTAGACCGATACACGGATGGGTGGACATGGGTGGAGATGCCAATATGTAATTTTATGAAGAGTAGCCCGTAACTCTTGCCCTGTTGGGAATAACCCAACACAATATAAATGTTTTTTGTTCCTTATAGTGTCCTGCAGTAGGAAAGACCACGAATAGTCCTGAGAAAAATTTATTTTTTGAGTTTAGACCGATACAAGGATGGGTGGACATGGGTGGAGATGCCAATATGTAATTTTATGAAGAGTAGCCCGTAACTCTTGCCCTGTTGGGAATAACCCAACACAATATAAATGTTTTTTGTTCCTTATAGTGTCCTGCAGTAGGAAAGACCACGAATAGTCCTGAGAAAAATTTATTTTTTGAGTTTAGACCGATACAAGGATGGGTGGACATGGGTGGAGATGCCAATATGTAATTTTATGAAGAGTAGCCCGTAACTCTTGCCCTGTTGGGAATAACCCAACACAATATAAATGTTTTTTGTTCCTTATAGTGTCCTGCAGTAGGAAAGACCACGAATAGTCCTGAGAAAAATTTATTTTTTGAGTTTAGACCGATACAAGGATGGGTGGACATGGGTGGAGATGCCAATATGTAATTTTATGAAGAGTAGCCCGTAACTCTTGCCCTGTTGGGAATAACCTAACACAATATAAATGTTTTTTGTTCCTTATAGTGTCCTGCAGTAGGAAAGACCACGAATAGTCCTGAGAAAAATTTATTTTTTGAGTTTAGACCGATACAAGGATGGGTGGACATGGGTGGAGATGCCAATATGTAATTTTATGAAGAGTAGCCCGTAACTCTTGCCCTGTTGGGAATAACCCAACACAATATAAATGTTTTTTGTTCCTTATAGTGTCCTGCAGGAGAAAAGACCACGAATAGTCCTGAGAAAAATTTATTTTTTGAGTTTAGACCGATACAAGGATGGGTGGACATGGGTGGAGATGCCAATATGTAATTTTATGAAGAGTAGCCCGTAACTCTTGCCCTGTTGGGAATAACCCAACACAATATAAATGTTTTTTGTTCCTTATAGTGTCCTGCAGGAGAAAAGACCACGAATAGTCCTGAGAAAAATTTATTTTTTGAGTTTAGACCGATACACGGATGGGTGGACATGGGTGGAGATGCCAATATGTAATTTTATGAAGAGTAGCCCGTAACTCTTGCCCTGTTGGGAATAACCCAACACAATATAAATGTTTTTTGTTCCTTATAGTGTCCTGCAGTAGGAAAGACCACGAATAGTCCTGAGAAAAATTTATTTTTTGAGTTTAGACCGATACAAGGATGGGTGGACATGGGTGGAGATGCCAATATGTAATTTTATGAAGAGTAGCCCGTAACTCTTGCCCTGTTGGGAATAACCCAACACAATATAAATGTTTTTTGTTCCTTATAGTGTCCTGCAGTAGGAAAGACCACGAATAGTCCTGAGAAAAATTTATTTTTTGAGTTTAGACCGATACAAGGATGGGTGGACATGGGTGGAGATGCCAATATGTAATTTTATGAAGAGTAGCCCGTAACTCTTGCCCTGTTGGGAATAACCCAACACAATATAAATGTTTTTTGTTCCTTATAGTGTCCTGCAGTAGGAAAGACCACGAATAGTCCTGAGAAAAATTTATTTTTTGAGTTTAGACCGATACAAGGATGGGTGGACATGGGTGGAGATGCCAATATGTAATTTTATGAAGAGTAGCCCGTAACTCTTGCCCTGTTGGGAATAACCTAACACAATATAAATGTTTTTTGTTCCTTATAGTGTCCTGCAGTAGGAAAGACCACGAATAGTCCTGAGAAAAATTTATTTTTTGAGTTTAGACCGATACAAGGATGGGTGGACATGGGTGGAGATGCCAATATGTAATTTTATGAAGAGTAGCCCGTAACTCTTGCCCTGTTGGGAATAACCCAACACAATATAAATGTTTTTTGTTCCTTATAGTGTCCTGCAGGAGAAAAGACCACGAATAGTCCTGAGAAAAATTTATTTTTTGAGTTTAGACCGATACAACGATGGGTGGACATGGGTGGAGATGCCAATATGTAATTTTATGAAGAGTAGCCCGTAACTCTTGCCCTGTTGGGAATAACCCAACACAATATAAATGTTTTTTGTTCCTTATAGTGTCCTGCAGGAGAAAAGACCACGAATAGTCCTGAGAAAAATTTATTTTTTGAGTTTAGACCGATACAAGGATGGGTGGACATGGGTGGAGATGCCAATATGTAATTTTATGAAGAGTAGCCCGTAACTCTTGCCCTGTTGGGAATAACCCAACACAATATAAATGTTTTTTGTTCCTTATAGTGTCCTGCAGGAGAAAAGACCACGAATAGTCCTGAGAAAAATTTATTTTTTGAGTTTAGACCGATACAACGATGGGTGGACATGGGTGGAGATGCCAATATGTAATTTTATGAAGAGTAGCCCGTAACTCTTGCCCTGTTGGGAATAACCCAACACAATATAAATGTTTTTTGTTCCTTATAGTGTCCTGCAGGAGAAAAGACCACGAATAGTCCTGAGAAAAATTTATTTTTTGAGTTTAGACCGATACAAGGATGGGTGGACATGGGTGGAGATGCCAATATGTAATTTTATGAAGAGTAGCCCGTAACTCTTGCCCTGTTGGGAATAACCCAACACAATATAAATGTTTTTTGTTCCTTATAGTGTCCTGCAGGAGAAAAGACCACGAATAGTCCTGAGAAAAATTTATTTTTTGAGTTTAGACCGATACACGGATGGGTGGACATGGGTGGAGATGCCAATATGTAATTTTATGAAGAGTAGCCCGTAACTCTTGCCCTGTTGGGAATAACCCAACACAATATAAATGTTTTTTGTTCCTTATAGTGTCCTGCAGTAGGAAAGACCACGAATAGTCCTGAGAAAAATTTATTTTTTGAGTTTAGACCGATACAAGGATGGGTGGACATGGGTGGAGATGCCAATATGTAATTTTATGAAGAGTAGCCCGTAACTCTTGCCCTGTTGGGAATAACCCAACACAATATAAATGTTTTTTGTTCCTTATAGTGTCCTGCAGTAGGAAAGACCACGAATAGTCCTGAGAAAAATTTATTTTTTGAGTTTAGACCGATACAAGGATGGGTGGACATGGGTGGAGATGCCAATATGTAATTTTATGAAGAGTAGCCCGTAACTCTTGCCCTGTTGGGAATAACCTAACACAATATAAATGTTTTTTGTTCCTTATAGTGTCCTGCAGTAGGAAAGACCACGAATAGTCCTGAGAAAAATTTATTTTTTGAGTTTAGACCGATACAAGGATGGGTGGACATGGGTGGAGATGCCAATATGTAATTTTATGAAGAGTAGCCCGTAACTCTTGCCCTGTTGGGAATAACCCAACACAATATAAATGTTTTTTGTTCCTTATAGTGTCCTGCAGGAGAAAAGACCACGAATAGTCCTGAGAAAAATTTATTTTTTGAGTTTAGACCGATACAACGATGGGTGGACATGGGTGGAGATGCCAATATGTAATTTTATGAAGAGTAGCCCGTAACTCTTGCCCTGTTGGGAATAACCCAACACAATATAAATGTTTTTTGTTCCTTATAGTGTCCTGCAGGAGAAAAGACCACGAATAGTCCTGAGAAAAATTTATTTTTTGAGTTTAGACCGATACAAGGATGGGTGGACATGGGTGGAGATGCCAATATGTAATTTTATGAAGAGTAGCCCGTAACTCTTGCCCTGTTGGGAATAACCCAACACAATATAAATGTTTTTTGTTCCTTATAGTGTCCTGCAGGAGAAAAGACCACGAATAGTCCTGAGAAAAATTTATTTTTTGAGTTTAGACCGATACAACGATGGGTGGACATGGGTGGAGATGCCAATATGTAATTTTATGAAGAGTAGCCCGTAACTCTTGCCCTGTTGGGAATAACCCAACACAATATAAATGTTTTTTGTTCCTTATAGTGTCCTGCAGGAGAAAAGACCACGAATAGTCCTGAGAAAAATTTATTTTTTGAGTTTAGACCGATACAAGGATGGGTGGACATGGGTGGAGATGCCAATATGTAATTTTATGAAGAGTAGCCCGTAACTCTTGCCCTGTTGGGAATAACCCAACACAATATAAATGTTTTTTGTTCCTTATAGTGTCCTGCAGGAGAAAAGACCACGAATAGTCCTGAGAAAAATTTATTTTTTGAGTTTAGACCGATACAAGGATGGGTGGACATGGGTGGAGATGCCAATATGTAATTTTATGAAGAGTAGCCCGTAACTCTTGCCCTGTTGGGAATAACCCAACACAATATAAATGTTTTTTGTTCCTTATAGTGTCCTGCAGGAGAAAAGACCACGAATAGTCCTGAGAAAAATTTATTTTTTGAGTTTAGACCGATACACGGATGGGTGGACATGGGTGGAGATGCCAATATGTAATTTTATGAAGAGTAGCCCGTAACTCTTGCCCTGTTGGGAATAACCCAACACAATATAAATGTTTTTTGTTCCTTATAGTGTCCTGCAGTAGGAAAGACCACGAATAGTCCTGAGAAAAATTTATTTTTTGAGTTTAGACCGATACAAGGATGGGTGGACATGGGTGGAGATGCCAATATGTAATTTTATGAAGAGTAGCCCGTAACTCTTGCCCTGTTGGGAATAACCCAACACAATATAAATGTTTTTTGTTCCTTATAGTGTCCTGCAGTAGGAAAGACCACGAATAGTCCTGAGAAAAATTTATTTTTTGAGTTTAGACCGATACAAGGATGGGTGGACATGGGTGGAGATGCCAATATGTAATTTTATGAAGAGTAGCCCGTAACTCTTGCCCTGTTGGGAATAACCCAACACAATATAAATGTTTTTTGTTCCTTATAGTGTCCTGCAGTAGGAAAGACCACGAATAGTCCTGAGAAAAATTTATTTTTTGAGTTTAGACCGATACAAGGATGGGTGGACATGGGTGGAGATGCCAATATGTAATTTTATGAAGAGTAGCCCGTAACTCTTGCCCTGTTGGGAATAACCCAACACAATATAAATGTTTTTTGTTCCTTATAGTGTCCTGCAGGAGAAAAGACCACGAATAGTCCTGAGAAAAATTTATTTTTTGAGTTTAGACCGATACACGGATGGGTGGACATGGGTGGAGATGCCAATATGTAATTTTATGAAGAGTAGCCCGTAACTCTTGCCCTGTTGGGAATAACCCAACACAATATAAATGTTTTTTGTTCCTTATAGTGTCCTGCAGTAGGAAAGACCACGAATAGTCCTGAGAAAAATTTATTTTTTGAGTTTAGACCGATACAAGGATGGGTGGACATGGGTGGAGATGCCAATATGTAATTTTATGAAGAGTAGCCCGTAACTCTTGCCCTGTTGGGAATAACCCAACACAATATAAATGTTTTTTGTTCCTTATAGTGTCCTGCAGGAGAAAAGACCACGAATAGTCCTGAGAAAAATTTATTTTTTGAGTTTAGACCGATACAAGGATGGGTGGACATGGGTGGAGATGCCAATATGTAATTTTATGAAGAGTAGCCCGTAACTCTTGCCCTGTTGGGAATAACCCAACACAATATAAATGTTTTTTGTTCCTTATAGTGTCCTGCAGGAGAAAAGACCACGAATAGTCCTGAGAAAAATTTATTTTTTGAGTTTAGACCGATACAAGGATGGGTGGACATGGGTGGAGATGCCAATATGTAATTTTATGAAGAGTAGCCCGTAACTCTTGCCCTGTTGGGAATAACCCAACACAATATAAATGTTTTTTGTTCCTTATAGTGTCCTGCAGGAGAAAAGACCACGAATAGTCCTGAGAAAAATTGATTTTTTGAGTTTAGACCGATACAAGGATGGGTGGACATGGGTGGAGATGCCAATATGTAATTTTATGAAGAGTAGCCCGTAACTCTTGCCCTGTTGGGAATAACCCAACACAATATAAATGTTTTTTGTTCCTTATAGTGTCCTGCAGTAGGAAAGACCACGAATAGTCCTGAGAAAAATTTATTTTTTGAGTTTAGACCGATACAAGGATGGGTGGACATGGGTGGAGATGCCAATATGTAATTTTATGAAGAGTAGCCCGTAACTCTTGCCCTGTTGGGAATAACCCAACACAATATAAATGTTTTTTGTTCCTTATAGTGTCCTGCAGGAGAAAAGACCACGAATAGTCCTGAGAAAAATTTATTTTTTGAGTTTAGACCGATACAAGGATGGGTGGACATGGGTGGAGATGCCAATATGTAATTTTATGAAGAGTAGCCCGTAACTCTTGCCCTGTTGGGAATAACCCAACACAATATAAATGTTTTTTGTTCCTTATAGTGTCCTGCAGGAGAAAAGACCACGAATAGTCCTGAGAAAAATTTATTTTTTGAGTTTAGACCGATACAAGGATGGGTGGACATGGGTGGAGATGCCAATATGTAATTTTATGAAGAGTAGCCCGTAACTCTTGCCCTGTTGGGAATAACCCAACACAATATAAATGTTTTTTGTTCCTTATAGTGTCCTGCAGGAGAAAAGACCACGAATAGTCCTGAGAAAAATTTATTTTTTGAGTTTAGACCGATACAAGGATGGGTGGACATGGGTGGAGATGCCAATATGTAATTTTATGAAGAGTAGCCCGTAACTCTTGCCCTGTTGGGAATAACCCAACACAATATAAATGTTTTTTGTTCCTTATAGTGTCCTGCAGGAGAAAAGACCACGAATAGTCCTGAGAAAAATTTATTTTTTGAGTTTAGACCGATACAAGGATGGGTGGACATGGGTGGAGATGCCAATATGTAATTTTATGAAGAGTAGCCCGTAACTCTTGCCCTGTTGGGAATAACCCAACACAATATAAATGTTTTTTGTTCCTTATAGTGTCCTGCAGGAGAAAAGACCACGAATAGTCCTGAGAAAAATTGATTTTTTGAGTTTAGACCGATACAAGGATGGGTGGACATGGGTGGAGATGCCAATATGTAATTTTATGAAGAGTAGCCCGTAACTCTTGCCCTGTTGGGAATAACCCAACACAATATAAATGTTTTTTGTTCCTTATAGTGTCCTGCAGGAGAAAAGACCACGAATAGTCCTGAGAAAAATTTATTTTTTGAGTTTAGACCGATACAAGGATGGGTGGACATGGGTGGAGATGCCAATATGTAATTTTATGAAGAGTAGCCCGTAACTCTTGCCCTGTTGGGAATAACCCAAAACAATATGAATGTTTTTTGTTCCTTATAGTGTCCTGCAGGAGAAAAGACCACGAATAGTCCTGAGAAAAATTTATTTTTTGAGTTTAGACCGATACAAGGATGGGTGGACATGGGTGGAGATGCCAATATGTAATTTTATGAAGAGTAGCCCGTAACTCTTGCCCTGTTGGGAATAACCCAACACAATATAAATGTTTTTTGTTCCTTATAGTGTCCTGCAGGAGAAAAGACCACGAATAGTCCTGAGAAAAATTTATTTTTTGAGTTTAGACCGATACAAGGATGGGTGGACATGGGTGGAGATGCCAATATGTAATTTTATGAAGAGTAGCCCGTAACTCTTGCCCTGTTGGGAATAACCTAACACAATATAAATGTTTTTTGTTCCTTATAGTGTCCTGCAGTAGGAAAGACCACGAATAGTCCTGAGAAAAATTTATTTTTTGAGTTTAGACCGATACAAGGATGGGTGGACATGGGTGGAGATGCCAATATGTAATTTTATGAAGAGTAGCCCGTAACTCTTGCCCTGTTGGGAATAACCTAACACAATATAAATGTTTTTTGTTCCTTATAGTGTCCTGCAGTAGGAAAGACCACGAATAGTCCTGAGAAAAATTTATTTTTTGAGTTTAGACCGATACAAGGATGGGTGGACATGGGTGGAGATGCCAATATGTAATTTTATGAAGAGTAGCCCGTAACTCTTGCCCTGTTGGGAATAACCCAACACAATATAAATGTTTTTTGTTCCTTATAGTGTCCTGCAGTAGGAAAGACCACGAATAGTCCTGAGAAAAATTTATTTTTTGAGTTTAGACCGATACAAGGATGGGTGGACATGGGTGGAGATGCCAATATGTAATTTTATGAAGAGTAGCCCGTAACTCTTGCCCTGTTGGGAATAACCCAACACAATATAAATGTTTTTTGTTCCTTATAGTGTCCTGCAGGAGAAAAGACCACGAATAGTCCTGAGAAAAATTTATTTTTTGAGTTTAGACCGATACAACGATGGGTGGACATGGGTGGAGATGCCAATATGTAATTTTATGAAGAGTAGCCCGTAACTCTTGCCCTATTGGGAATAACCCAACACAATATAAATGTTTTTTGTTCCTTATAGTGTCCTGCAGGAGAAAAGACCACGAATAGTCCTGAGAAAAATTTATTTTTTGAGTTTAGACCGATACAAGGATGGGTGGACATGGGTGGAGATGCCAATATGTAATTTTATGAAGAGTAGCCCGTAACTCTTGCCCTGTTGGGAATAACCCAACACAATGTAAATGTTTTTTGTTCCTTATAGTGTCCTGCAGGAGAAAAGACCACGAATAGTCCTGAGAAAAATTTATTTTTTGAGTTTAGACCGATACAAGGATGGGTGGACATGGGTGGAGATGCCAATATGTAATTTTATGAAGAGTAGCCCGTAACTCTTGCCCTGTTGGGAATAACCCAACACAATATAAATGTTTTTTGTTCCTTATAGTGTCCTGCAGGAGAAAAGACCACGAATAGTCCTGAGAAAAATTTATTTTTTGAGTTTAGACCGATACACGGATGGGTGGACATGGGTGGAGATGCCAATATGTAATTTTATGAAGAGTAGCCCGTAACTCTTGCCCTGTTGGGAATAACCCAACACAATATAAATGTTTTTTGTTCCTTATAGTGTCCTGCAGTAGGAAAGACCACGAATAGTCCTGAGAAAAATTTATTTTTTGAGTTTAGACCGATACAAGGATGGGTGGACATGGGTGGAGATGCCAATATGTAATTTTATGAAGAGTAGCCCGTAACTCTTGCCCTGTTGGGAATAACCCAACACAATATAAATGTTTTTTGTTCCTTATAGTGTCCTGCAGTAGGAAAGACCACGAATAGTCCTGAGAAAAATTTATTTTTTGAGTTTAGACCGATACAAGGATGGGTGGACATGGGTGGAGATGCCAATATGTAATTTTATGAAGAGTAGCCCGTAACTCTTGCCCTGTTGGGAATAACCCAACACAATATAAATGTTTTTTGTTCCTTATAGTGTCCTGCAGGAGAAAAGACCACGAATAGTCCTGAGAAAAATTGATTTTTTGAGTTTAGACCGATACAAGGATGGGTGGACATGGGTGGAGATGCCAATATGTAATTTTATGAAGAGTAGCCCGTAACTCTTGCCCTGTTGGGAATAACCCAACACAATATAAATGTTTTTTGTTCCTTATAGTGTCCTGCAGTAGGAAAGACCACGAATAGTCCTGAGAAAAATTTATTTTTTGAGTTTAGACCGATACAAGGATGGGTGGACATGGGTGGAGATGCCAATATGTAATTTTATGAAGAGTAGCCCGTAACTCTTGCCCTGTTGGGAATAACCCAACACAATATAAATGTTTTTTGTTCCTTATAGTGTCCTGCAGGAGAAAAGACCACGAATAGTCCTGAGAAAAATTTATTTTTTGAGTTTAGACCGATACAAGGATGGGTGGACATGGGTGGAGATGCCAATATGTAATTTTATGAAGAGTAGCCCGTAACTCTTGCCCTGTTGGGAATAACCCAACACAATATAAATGTTTTTTGTTCCTTATAGTGTCCTGCAGGAGAAAAGACCACGAATAGTCCTGAGAAAAATTGATTTTTTGAGTTTAGACCGATACAAGGATGGGTGGACATGGGTGGAGATGCCAATATGTAATTTTATGAAGAGTAGCCCGTAACTCTTGCCCTGTTGGGAATAACCCAACACAATATAAATGTTTTTTGTTCCTTATAGTGTCCTGCAGTAGGAAAGACCACGAATAGTCCTGAGAAAAATTTATTTTTTGAGTTTAGACCGATACAAGGATGGGTGGACATGGGTGGAGATGCCAATATGTAATTTTATGAAGAGTAGCCCGTAACTCTTGCCCTGTTGGGAATAACCCAACACAATATGAATGTTTTTTGTTCCTTATAGTGTCCTGCAGTAGAAAAGACCACGAATAGTCCTGAGAACAATTTATTTTTTGAGTTTAGACCGATACAAGGATGGGTGGACATGGGTGGAGATGCCAATATGTAATTTTATGAAGAGTAGCCCGTAACTCTTGCCCTGTTGGGAATAACCCAACACAATATAAATGTTTTTTGTTCCTGATAGTGTCCTGCAGGAGAAAAGACCACGAATAGTCCTGAGAACAATTTATTTTTTGAGTTTAGACCGATACAAGGATGGGTGGACATGGGTGGAGATGCCAATATGTAATTTTATGAAGAGTAGCCCGTAACTCTTGCCCTGTTGGGAATAACCCAACACAATATAAATGTTTTTTGTTCCTTATAGCGTCCTGCAGTAGAAAAGACCATCAGGGACACGGGTGGACATGGGTGGAGATGCCAATATGTAATTTTATGAAGAGTAGCCCGTAACTCTTGCCCTGTTGGGAATAACCCAACACAATATAAATGTTTTTTGTTCCTGATAGTGTCCTGCAGGAGAAAAGACCACGAATAGTCCTGAGAACAATTTATTTTTTGAGTTTAGACCAATACAAGGATGGGTGGACACGGGTGGACATGGGTGGAGATGCCAATATGTAATTTTATGAAGAGTAGCCCGTAACTCTTGCCCTGTTGGGAATAACCCAACACAATATAAATGTTTTTTGTTCCTGATAGTGTCCTGCAGGAGAAAAGACCACGAATAGTCCTGAGAACAATTTATTTTTTGAGTTTAGACCAATACAAGGATGGGTGGACACGGGTGGACATGGGTGGAGATGCCAATATGTAATTTTATGAAGAGTAGCCCGTAACTCTTGCCCTGTTGGGAATAACCCAACACAATATAAATGTTTTTTGTTCCTTATAGTGTCCCGCAGAAGAAAAGACCACGAATAGTCTTGAGAACAATTTATTTTTTGAGTTTAGACCAATACAAGGATGGGTGGACACGGGTGGACATGGGTGGAGATGCCAATATGTAATTTTATGAAGAGTAGCCCGTAACTCTTGCCCTGTTGGGAATAACCCAACACAATATAAATGTTTTTTGTTCCTTATAGTGTCCTGCAGTAGGAAAGACCACGAATAGTCCTGAGAAAAATTTATTTTTTGAGTTTAGACCGATACAAGGATGGGTGGACATGGGTGGAGATGCCAATATGTAATTTTATGAAGAGTAGCCCGTAACTCTTGCCCTGTTGGGAATAACCCAACACAATATAAATGTTTTTTGTTCCTTATAGTGTCCTGCAGTAGGAAAGACCACGAATAGTCCTGAGAAAAATTTATTTTTTGAGTTTAGACCGATACAAGGATGGGTGGACATGGGTGGAGATGCCAATATGTAATTTTATGAAGAGTAGCCCGTAACTCTTGCCCTGTTGGGAATAACCCAACACAATATAAATGTTTTTTGTTCCTTATAGTGTCCTGCAGTAGGAAAGACCACGAATAGTCCTGAGAAAAATTTATTTTTTGAGTTTAGACCAATACAAGGATGGGTGGACATGGGTGGAGATGCCAATATGTAATTTTATGAAGAGTAGCCCGTAACTCTTGCCCTGTTGGGAATAACCCAACACAATATAAATGTTTTTTGTTCCTTATAGTGTCCTGCAGTAGGAAAGACCACGAATAGTCCTGAGAAAAATTTATTTTTTGAGTTTAGACCAATACAAGGATGGGTGGACATGGGTGGAGATGCCAATATGTAATTTTATGAAGAGTAGCCCGTAACTCTTGCCCTGTTGGGAATAACCCAACACAATATAAATGGTTTTTGTTCCTTATAGTGTCCTGCAGTAGGAAAGACCACGAATAGTCCTGAGAAAAATTTATTTTTTGAGTTTAGACCAATACAAGGATGGGTGGACATGGGTGGAGATGCCAATATGTAATTTTATGAAGAGTAGCCCGTAACTCTTGCCCTGTTGGGAATAACCCAACACAATATAAATGTTTTTTGTTCCTTATAGTGTCCTGCAGTAGGAAAGACCACGAATAGTCCTGAGAAAAATTTATTTTTTGAGTTTAGACCAATACAAGGATGGGTGGACATGGGTGGAGATGCCAATATGTAATTTTATGAAGAGTAGCCCGTAACTCTTGCCCTGTTGGGAATAACCCAACACAATATAAATGTTTTTTGTTCCTTATAGTGTCCTGCAGTAGGAAAGACCACGAATAGTCCTGAGAAAAATTTATTTTTTGAGTTTAGACCAATACAAGGATGGGTGGACATGGGTGGAGATGCCAATATGTAATTTTATGAAGAGTAGCCCGTAACTCTTGCCCTGTTGGGAATAACCCAACACAATATAAATGTTTTTTGTTCCTTATAGTGTCCTGCAGTAGGAAAGACCACGAATAGTCCTGAGAAAAATTTATTTTTTGAGTTTAGACCAATACAAGGATGGGTGGACATGGGTGGAGATGCCAATATGTAATTTTATGAAGAGTAGCCCGTAACTCTTGCCCTGTTGGGAATAACCCAACACAATATAAATGTTTTTTGTTCCTTATAGTGTCCTGCAGTAGGAAAGACCACGAATAGTCCTGAGAAAAATTTATTTTTTGAGTTTAGACCAATACAAGGATGGGTGGACATGGGTGGAGATGCCAATATGTAATTTTATGAAGAGTAGCCCGTAACTCTTGCCCTGTTGGGAATAACCCAACACAATATAAATGTTTTTTGTTCCTTATAGTGTCCTGCAGTAGGAAAGACCACGAATAGTCCTGAGAAAAATTTATTTTTTGAGTTTAGACCAATACAAGGATGGGTGGACATGGGTGGAGATGCCAATATGTAATTTTATGAAGAGTAGCCCGTAACTCTTGCCCTGTTGGGAATAACCCAACACAATATAAATGTTTTTTGTTCCTTATAGTGTCCTGCAGTAGGAAAGACCACGAATAGTCCTGAGAAAAATTTATTTTTTGAGTTTAGACCAATACAAGGATGGGTGGACATGGGTGGAGATGCCAATATGTAATTTTATGAAGAGTAGCCCGTAACTCTTGCCCTGTTGGGAATAACCCAACACAATATAAATGTTTTTTGTTCCTTATAGTGTCCTGCAGTAGAAAAGACCACGAATAGTCCTGAGAAAAATTTATTTTTTGAGTTTAGACCAATACAAGGATGGGTGGACATGGGTGGAGATGCCAATATGTAATTTTATGAAGAGTAGCCCGTAACTCTTGCCCTGTTGGGAATAACCCAACACAATATAAATGTTTTTTGTTCCTTATAGTGTCCTGCAGTAGAAAAGACCACGAATAGTCCTGAGAAAAATTTATTTTTTGAGTTTAGACCAATACAAGGATGGGTGGACATGGGTGGAGATGCCAATATGTAATTTTATGAAGAGTAGCCCGTAACTCTTGCCCTGTTGGGAATAACCCAACACAATATAAATGTTTTTTGTTCCTTATAGTGTCCCGCAGTAGAAAAGACCACGAATAGTCCTGAGAAAAATTTATTTTTTGAGTTTAGACCGATACAAGGATGGGTGGACATGGGTGGAGATGCCAATATGTAATTTTATGAAGAGTAGCCCGTAACTCTTGCCCTGTTGGGAATAACCCAACACAATATAAATGTTTTTTGTTCCTTATAGTGTCCTGCAGTAGAAAAGACCACGAATAGTCCTGAGAAAAATTTATTTTTTGAGTTTAGACCAATACAAGGATGGGTGGACATGGGTGGAGATGCCAATATGTAATTTTATGAAGAGTAGCCCGTAACTCTTGCCCTGTTGGGAATAACCCAACACAATATAAATGTTTTTTGTTCCTTATAGTGTCCTGCAGTAGAAAAGACCACGAATAGTCCTGAGAAAAATTTATTTTTTGAGTTTAGACCAATACAAGGATGGGTGGACATGGGTGGAGATGCCAATATGTAATTTTATGAAGAGTAGCCCGTAACTCTTGCCCTGTTGGGAATAACCCAACACAATATAAATGTTTTTTGTTCCTTATAGTGTCCTGCAGTAGGAAAGACCACGAATAGTCCTGAGAAAAATTTATTTTTTGAGTTTAGACCAATACAAGGATGGGTGGACATGGGTGGAGATGCCAATATGTAATTTTATGAAGAGTAGCCCGTAACTCTTGCCCTGTTGGGAATAACCCAACACAATATAAATGTTTTTTGTTCCTTATAGTGTCCTGCAGTAGAAAAGACCACGAATAGTCCTGAGAAAAATTTATTTTTTGAGTTTAGACCAATACAAGGATGGGTGGACATGGGTGGAGATGCCAATATGTAATTTTATGAAGAGTAGCCCGTAACTCTTGCCCTGTTGGGAATAACCCAACACAATATAAATGTTTTTTGTTCCTTATAGTGTCCTGCAGTAGGAAAGACCACGAATAGTCCTGAGAAAAATTTATTTTTTGAGTTTAGACCAATACAAGGATGGGTGGACATGGGTGGAGATGCCAATATGTAATTTTATGAAGAGTAGCCCGTAACTCTTGCCCTGTTGGGAATAACCCAACACAATATAAATGTTTTTTGTTCCTTATAGTGTCCTGCAGTAGGAAAGACCACGAATAGTCCTGAGAAAAATTTATTTTTTGAGTTTAGACCAATACAAGGATGGGTGGACATGGGTGGAGATGCCAATATGTAATTTTATGAAGAGTAGCCCGTAACTCTTGCCCTGTTGGGAATAACCCAACACAATATAAATGTTTTTTGTTCCTTATAGTGTCCTGCAGTAGGAAAGACCACGAATAGTCCTGAGAAAAATTTATTTTTTGAGTTTAGACCAATACAAGGATGGGTGGACATGGGTGGAGATGCCAATATGTAATTTTATGAAGAGTAGCCCGTAACTCTTGCCCTGTTGGGAATAACCCAACACAATATAAATGTTTTTTGTTTCTTATAGTGTCCCGCAGGAGAAAAGACCACGAATAGTCCTGAGAACAATTTATTTTTTGAGTTTAGACCAATACAAGGATGGGTGGACATGGGTGGACATGGGTGGAGATGCCAATATGTAATTTTATGAAGAGTAGCCCGTAACTCTTGCCCTGTTGGGAATAACCCAACACAATATAAATGTTTTTTGTTCCTTATAGTGTCCTGCAGGAGAAAAGACCACGAATAGTCCTGAGAAAAATTTATTTTTTGAGTTTAGACCGATACAAGGATGGGTGGACATGGGTGGAGATGGGTGGAGATGCCACTATGTGATCTTATGAAGAGTAGCCCGTAAGTCTTGCCCTGTTGGGAATAACCTAACACAATATAAATGTTTTTTGTTCCTTATAGTGTCCTGCAGTAGAAAAGACCACGAATAGTCCTAAGAAAAATTTATTTTTTGAGTTTAGGCCCATACAAGGATGGGTGGGCATGGGTGGACATGGGTGGAGATGCCAATATGTAATTTCATGAAGAGTAGCCCGTAACTATTTTCGTGTTCGGAATAACCTAACACAATACATATGTCTTTTGTTCCTGATGGTGTCCTGTAGTAGGAAAAACCCAAAGAAGTTCTGAGAAAAATTTATTTTTTGAGTTCAGATCCATATGAGGATAGGTGAGAGCTCGACCAGGATGAAATTTCTTAGAACAAATTAACATTGAAATGCAAATGAGTAAAGTGCTTTCAGGAATTCAGAAAACTTTGTATAGAAAATAAGTTGTTGAAAGTGAAATAATCTATAAGAAAGGTCCTATAACATTTCAAGATAAGTCCGATAGTTTAGCCGAAAAAGTCAAACAATAATAAAATTATTACCATTGAAATTAAAGCCCTTATTATTAATATTAAAATTTTTCTCATTTTGATTTTCTATTTTCTATTCAAATAACTTATATAGGAAAAAAAAAAATGAATTATAGTTTGAAATTTTATACCTAGTCAATGTCTCATTGTATAGATAAGTTCAGGTTATATTTTCGTAAGAAACTAGTCGCTGTACACAAAAATTCTCTTATCCTTTTTTGACCATTTCCTCTGTTTAAAAGTTATTTGAGATTGAAGTTAAATTTATAGTAAATTTACTTTTAACTTTTCCGTCGAAACTTAGACTTATCACGAAATGTCAAATATTTTTTTTTTGAGACAATTTTATTTCCTACAAATTATCTCAGACAAAATTTTCTTCAAATTTTGCATGAATTTTCAGATATTTCCATTGTTTAGTCAAGCTTTCAAAAAAATAGTGAACTGGAAGATTTTAAGAACTTGACATTAAAATGACAATAACTAGAAAACAATGCGAAATTTTAACACACTTTATTTAAAATAATTTGTGACCAATAAAATCATCTACAAAGAAGATCTGATATCTATGTAACTTCTTGCTTGTTCGAATGACGGAAAAAAAATCAGTCAATGTTTTTTGGTAGAGAATTAAATTTCGTTCAATAATGTGTAATTTAAAATTCCGAAAAGATATTTTTGAGAATGGAGCTAGGGAGGATTTTCTTTTATCTAATAGAAGCTTATGAGATAATTGGTCTCGTGTGGATGTGTCAGACCATATTTAATTGTATACATTAGAACTTGAATTTCTTATTAACATAGGGTGATAGAACGGAATAAACAGAACGCGAGTAAGTAATCTTTTACAGTACAACAATTTTTTTCAAAACAATTTAGCCACCAGAAAAAATGAGAGGGTGATTTCACAATGAAATTGAGTTGCTACGAAATATAAATTTTGAGACTCTTTAACTATTTTGTAATTAAATACGTTCACTGTAAATTAGTCAGTTTAACTATTAAATAATGACAAAAAATACGTTTTGATAGCCGTGATTATAATTACTTATAAATTTCGTAGAACTTTAGTTCGAGTACGAAAGAGCAATATACACGGAAAGAATGAACTATATAAATTGAAAAACGACAAGCAATAGAATGATAAAGTGATCAGTACACACTATCATTCTAAATAGTAATTTTCTTATTTATAATTAAAAGGTAAATAATTACAGGATAAATATTACAATTTACTGTCTATGCAAGAAAAATTAATAGTTGAACTTTAGAAATCGTAACTTAAACAAAAAATTTATGACACGTATGGTAAAATTTATTGTTTGGAATGTTTAAATTCCTCATATTGATATCCAGTTTCCGCGTTATAATTTCAAACACTAATTTTTAAGGTTAATTTTTGTCTGTGTAACTTACTCAACTCCGACGGTCACTTCTGCCCCAAACCATTCATACGCCAGGCCCCGAAACTGAACTCCTGGTCGCCCGAAGACCGTCGCAGATTTGCCGGACGGGCTTCTCCCATATAATAAAATGAGAGGAGCAACTCCCTCCTTCTTCTCTTCATTAATCGCGGCCATAGTTGCCTCTGGTGAGGTGGTCACTGCGTCCACATTCAAGACGATATTTCGCCATTTGACTTTTTTGTCTGAAATTTTCACCGCTGTTGCATCCTTAGCCGTAAAACCATTTTCAAACGTCTGAAAGACGATTTTCAGAACTCTGAAAAAGTAACATAAAAATTAAAATTATTACCACGTTTACATGTATTGCTGTCGATTGGTAATATCGACATATTATTGATTTTGTCAATCCAAAGCGGACTGAAAAAATCCATTTCTTTGTAACACTAGTTGAGAGAAAAATCCCCCTTACGATAGAATAGAAATTCGTTAAGAAAAAAAATGCTGTTGATTGGGGGTATCGACATTTTATTAATTTTTCGATCGGCTTTGGACAGAAAAAATCTATTTGTTGATAACACACCAGTTAAGAAAAAAAAGGTCTCCCTACAATGAGATAAAAATTCGTCAAAAGAAGATGCTGTCGATTGGTGGAATCGACATTTTATCGATTGTTCCGATCGATTTTGGGGTGTGTGTCCGAATATGTGTGTGCGTGTGTGTGTTCGGGTGTGTACGTGTGTGCAAATGTGTTCGTGTGTGTCCAAATATGTGTGTGCGTATCAATTGATACATCTCCATCCATGATGTGCATCTTTGGCTAAAAATTATTACGGGGAGTTTTTTAAACCACAAATTTTTAACACAAAGTATTTGTAATTATTGAGTTTTTAAATTTAAAATTACGAATAATTGAAATTACTTTAATTTCTTTACTTAATGCAAATTAATAATTTTAACTTTGAAAAAATTATAATTATAATTATTTTAAGTCATTTGTTATTATGGCTATTATTGTTGTTATTATTGTTATATTACAAGCTAACTTTATATCGTTCAAAATAATATTTATTTTGTATTTATTAAAATTTTTTATATTTATTTTTTTTAGTACAATCTACTATATAATTTTCCACCTTTCAAATGTGGTATCACACATATATTTCGCAACCGTTAAAAATTTTAATTATTTGCTTATAAAAACTTTCCGTATTCTCTCTGTGCTTTTGGAGGATGATTTAATGCGATCGACAGATGCCGTTTTCATCGCGCACCCTGCCAATATTTATCTATCCTGGACATAACATGCTCGCTTTGCTCGCCTTCATTCTTTCAAAAGTCCCGCCACTATCTCAGTCGACCAATCGACAACCGAATAAAATAGTCACAGAAGTGACGTAAAACGATACGACATCCGGTCATCAACTTTTTAGAAGAGGATGTCATTCATATAGATGTAAGGGGCATCCGTTAACTCGGAAATTCCAAGAAATTTCTGCTTCTCCGTAAACTAGCCGTCCGAGCTCGACTGTACTCCGACTTTATTTTGTGGAGTTATTTTTTATTAATAATATGTTCAAAACTCCTCTCCGGAGTGAATTTCACTCCGGAGTAATTAAATTAATAAAAAAATATCTACTCCGCGAAAACTCCCCTGCGGAGTGAATTTCACTCCAATGGAAGTGAATAATTAAAAATTCATTCACTCCGCATTCACTTTACGAATTTTTTACAGAGTAACATGATTTATTTACATTTAAACTTTAAATTTTAATATTTAAATTAAGATTGTTATAATTTATTCTATAAAATCATGAAATTACTGTTTGAAATGATATTGAATTGTGACCACATTCTAAATTTTTAGTTATCAATTGTCAATTTTTATAATTCATTTTTTTGCGTGTTAACTTTAAGAGAAATATTTTCATTAGTTGAAGTAGAGTTTTAATTTTGGAAAAAAAAAAAAATTTTTTTTTCAAAGAATGAAAAACTTACTGATTGTCTGTTGCTGTCGCCATTTTGAATGTCGCCAAAAAAATTACTCAAAATTAATGCACAAAATTAATGCACAAAATCAATGCACAAAATCAATGCAGAAAATCAATGCACAAAATCAATGCAGAAAATCAATGCACAAAATCAATGCACAAAATCAATGCACAAAATTAATGCACAAAATCAATGCACAAAACCAATGCACAAAATCAATGCACAAAACCAATGCACAAAATCAATGCACAAAATCAATGCACAAAATCAATGAACAAAATCAATGCACAAAATCAAATTTCAAAAAACAAAAAATTGTTACAATAATTACTGCTGTATGATTGATCAATAGAAAGATTTGTGATCCAACATGGCCGACGCAATCATTTCCAATAATAAAATTTGACCAATCATCTTATTGAAGCTTAGGAACAATCGTTCGCATGTGACGCGATCAATAAAAAATTGCGATATTGTTTCGAATTTTATACAATAGATGGGAGGGCTCTTTTAGAAGATCAATGACACGCAATTTTCCTATCCAATTTTTTCGATAATTAAGATTTTAAACCTCAAACAGATATTTCTTAACGTTCTTCTAAATCTTTACAAAAGGTGAGGCAATTATTTTTTTGTAATTTATAATTTGTTTCCGAAAACGATTTATTTATAATTCCTTTAATCGTATAAGTGCAAAGATATCGCGCTTCCTTATTTGAAATCTACAGGTGTTTAAGCTTTTCAAAGAGATTCGTGCCTTCAATTTTTGGCGCGAAATTTTCTAAATTCAAATGTAATTTATTCTTAAGTGATTTTTATGATTATTCATGCTCATTTATTATATATCAATCAATATTCTTGATTAATTAGCTATTTGCACGGGTAAACTTTTGTAATTAATTATAAATAATTAATAATTAAGATTCCAAGCCGTATTAATTTTTTGTGACCAATTCAGGAAAGAGTTCATCAAATATTAATAAACGCTTTATTAAACATTAGGAAACGCGTTCATAAAATGTTAGTAATCAGTTTATCAACTATTAATTAACGGTATATCAAATTTTGATAGATTCGAAAAGATATAGTCCACATTAAGGAAAAAAATGATTATGTATAGTAATATATAGTTATAATAGTGTGGAATTATATTATATTACATCGTATAAATTACGACTATAAAACGTAGCTGATAAAAATCCATGTATAATGTATAAATTTAATTATATTAAGTTGATATATCTTTATTTATAATTCGATGTCGATGTCCCGTTTGATTATTTGTTCTATTCGTTCATCTGACTGTCAATTGCCATAACCTCAAAGATGAAAATGAGGTAATAATGTTACTGACAGTTTTCAATAATATAAATTTATTAAAAAATTTTTTTAAAACAACATTGTATCATTCAGCTCTTTTTGTTGTGTGCTAATTTTGGTTTTAATTAAATTCTTATTTTTTGATTAGAGAATGAAAGGAGTACTGTCAACGGCAATACGTGATGCATGTATTCTAATTGCTGATGGACCTGATGCACTAGAATATTGTCTAGTTGTTTAATGTCGTCATTGGCTACTAAATAAAAAAGACATTTCCTTGGTCTTTGAGTACCAGCAACATGACACTTTTCGAGCAGAGATCTGGCACAAGATATTACGTTAGTATCTCCAACTAATTTCTGCTCCAAGATCAGCCCACGAAACTGTATCAACATGTCTTAAGCAAGATGTTTTCAATATTCTTGCAGAATTTTTAAACTACAATATAACACTAAGTTCTTTTTATAAGTCGTACACAAGACTTGTAATGTGAAACTTTATATCTGTGTCTGCAGCAATATTCATAGTAATATAAAGAAGTCGACAGCCAGTGTACTGGTGACCAGGTTCGGGCAAGATTGCTAGAAGATTGTCTTGTGTACGTTATCTTGGGTGTCCATGTGGTATCTATTAAAAAATTATTGTGATCAGTATCAATCAGCAACTTGTGACAGGAAACTTTGTTGGTAATTTTTTCATCATTCGATTTTTTACTGGTGATTGTACATTTTATCTCAAGAAGAGATCCATTAGATATTATTGCGGTTTTTAAATTTTTATTAATATCTTATTTTATACGTAGTATAAACTACATTGTCTTGCTTGCCTTTAAAATCATTAAGACTTATTTAAACATACTTTTAAATCTTTTTTGTTAATCTTCGTTAAATTACTTTTTTTGTAAGGTGAAGTATCCATTGATTAAACCATTGTAATCTAAATTGTTTGTTCTTTTTACCACGAGCTGATATACAATTTTTTTTCTTTATTGAGCGACTCACTTTTATTTCGGCTGAAAGGTTTTTTCTTTTAAGTCAAGTAGTTGCTATTTTATTAAATGAACTTTCAGTAAACATTAGATTTGTTATTTTTATTGCTTTTCTTTCAAGAAATCTTTCGATTGCCAATATCTCTCGCTATCATTTTATTTGAATAAGTTTTATATTTTGTCTTATGATTTTATTTTTTTATAGCCGGTGGTTCTACTGAAAATTTTTATTTTTCATCTTAATGCTGGTGACTTATAATTTTAAAAAATAAATATCCATTATTTTTAAAATTGATGAGTGGGGCAGTAGAAGAGTACAGCGATTTATTATTTTTAATCTTCTCAGCTGATGCTAGAGCATTAAACTATTGAGATAATTATCTCAAAAAGAAAATACAGGTAAATTTTTTTTTTAAATCAATTGTATTTATTGGTTTTATATTAATTACAATATTTGCTTTACAGATTTTTATAAGATATCGACTGGAATCATTTTACAATATACATTTTATTAATTTAAAATTAATTTGGATACTTGAGTTAAATATTATAACAGGGTTAAATATTATCTAGACAAAAAATATTAACGTGAGACAAGAGCACACTAATCATTGATTCGATAGAGAACGAGGTTGAAATTTAAATTATTTTTCCTATATTAGCATAGCAACTATTACTATGTAGACATTAGAACTTTTCCTATATCAACATAGAGAAATTCTTTATAGAAATATATGAAAGAATATTATGTTACACGGAGAAAAATGGAAACAAAAAATGTACGAATTTTTATTATGCTGTCAACCAAACTTTAAACAGGAAGTTGTGGCGTCAAAAAATTATTATGCTGCACTATAATTATTATTGTGAGACTCTAAAAATTTTTTATCTTCTACTATAATTCCCAATTTATAAAAATAATATTAATTATATATAATTTGTCAATAATTTTTAAGTGTATAATATTTTTTGTAGTGTGACATAACAATTGTTTGGCAACTCAACTACCTGTTTCAAGTATAACAAAAATTCGTAGATTTCGTAGGTCCATTTATCTCCGTTTACATGAGAATTTTTCCTATAATAAATAGAAAATAAGAATAAATAGAATAGTTAACACTAAAATTTTTCCGATTTCAAACATAGGAATTATTGCTATGTTAACATAGGAAAAATTCTTATGTAAAAAAAAGTTATAAAAGAATAAGATTTTCTTTTTATTTTCTATATAGTTGAGGCAATTGTATTTTTTAGTAACAAAATAGCTAAACAAAAATACGTATACGAGATAGATTATGGATGAGACAAATCATGTACTTTTAGATTACTGAAATAATCGGTAATATGGTGATCAAACCTATTACTATTAGCCTATGTTATCCCTGGCGGTTTTGAATCACCCTGGAAACAGCCTGGAAACATCCTGGGAGTGGAAACACGGTGCAATCACGGTGGATCCAGGGTGGTAACACGGTGGGTTTGTGCCATTTTATCACCGTGTATACACCGTGGAATCAGGGTGGGTACACCGTGTAACCACCCCGGAATCAGGGTGGGTACATCGTGTAACCACCGTGATTCCACCCTGATTCCAGGGTGATTCAAAACCGCCAGGGACAAGGGAATTATTTCTATGGTAAAATTTAAATTTGCCTATGTTACATAGTAAAAATTATTATGCTAACAAAGGAAATATTGCTATGTAACATAGAAAAATTATGTACTTATTTTTTTTCTCTGTGTATTTTACAAACTATTTTATCGAAATTTTCAAGTGTTCAAAACTGGCCCCAAAGTGGCTAAAAACAGTAAATTTACGTTATGAACCATTACCATATATAACTTCAATAATTCAGATACACATTAAATAAAATTTAATCTCAACTTGTAAATTTTTAAAACACAAATTTTTTTAAAATTCATTATTTCAATTAACTTTATAAGATATCAGAATCTCATAAATTTATAGTAGACCGTATTGATAAATTGAATATAGAAACGAAATAGAAAATTTAAAAGATGGTTAGTCTTAAAGGTCTCATCATTTACAAGTCGTTAATTTTAACGGAAACGTGTAAATTTTATCAATACCTTTTTTTATTTTTTTTTTTTTTTCTTTAATAATTAATTTCAAATTTTATAAAAATACGATAAAATTTACAGTACATAGTAACTCTGTATTAACCCTTTCCCGAAAGTTTGAATCGTGTGAGTAACAGTTTAATCGTAGTAGTGCATGCATGCGTCCCCTTCTACTATTTTTTCTGCCCCTTCTCTTCTCAACAGGCTGACGCTCTCTCGCTTTAAGACGAAGACGTACGATTCAAATTGAGAGTAGGGACTCAAGGTCAACCGGGAAAGGGTTAAATTTACATTATCTGTAAAAAAAATCATCATGAATTTTTTTTGACACTAATCTTCACATCTTTGATCCTGTGACAACATTATTCCGAAATTAAGTAAAATAACTATATGAATAATTTTTTTACTCTTTATGAAGACACTGGAAAGGTTGGGGCTTCTCTGTGGCCAGAAGCTCTGAGGTTCTTATACCTGCTAGTATAGTCAGTCATGACCATTCTTCAACATCATTTTAAATATCTGATATATTTTCCCTCTCAACATAAAACTATAAATTCTACCTGAGGCAAACGTAAATCCGACAACGCCGCAGTGAACTCAATGATTCATTAAATCTCTTCTTACTGACAAATAAACTCCAGCGTTGCCACTTTTTCCTTTGCCAGATGTTCAAGTGACAAACTGATTGTAAGCTATTTAAATTATCTACTTTTAAAAAACCTCAAGGAACTTTATCGAAACATTTATTTAATTTAAATTTTATTAATTTACTAAATTTATTTGTTTAGATTCTAAGACCCAGAGAAAATATTATTTTTAGCGGAAATCAAAAAAATTTTTTTTAAATATTTAAAACAAATTACTTACTATTTTTTTTATTATTATTTCGTTCATGTCTCTTAAATTTTCATTAGCACTAGTAATTATTGTGTTCGATTTCATTATTATATTAATTAATAAAGCAAATAATAAAATTTTAAGGCTTTCAATTATAAATAATTAATTATTTAATTATTTAAAGTGAAAATCGGATATAAATTTAATAAAAAAATAATTTTATTTTATTTATAAATTTATAGTTTTACTGTCGACTGAGTCGGATCGATGTCAATTCGGAACTGAACTTAGTTTGTTCAATTGTGCTACGTTCCAGTATGCTCGGTATAACTTGATGCGTGCGCAAATCAAAGGGGGTTTTTATCATCTGTCTCCCATTCACTAACTTAAACTTTAACAAAAATATCTTAGTAATAGTCTAGGAGATGACAGTAAAGTTAGCAGACATTTTAAATTTAAATAAATTTTTTTAAATAGATAAATCATTTAAAAAATATATTTTCAAAAAAATGCACATGTAGAAAATTTAATAAACTATATGTGCAATTTTTCAAAATATTTTTTTTAATATTTATTTTTTTGTTAGAAAGAATCAAAATGTTGTTAAATGTCTGCTAACTTTATTGTCATGTCTGGGAGCTGTATGCATTACCTTTCCGTATATATTATGAGCTCCTGTGCTAAATTACGATTTTTTTTTTATATATTTTGACCCATAAAATCTGAATATTGCGATATTTTCTTGAAAAACTCCGGAATTCAATTATTTAAAATTATTTTTTTGAGGATCAGATATTCCTTTTTAGATATTTTGAGCAATTGAAAAACGAAAGTTGCTCTTATGAAATTTCGCTGATCTCAATAGTTTTTGAGTTGTGAAGTTTTTAAAATCGAAAAAATTCGATATTATTTCATCTAATATATGGGTCATTCCACCAAATAAAATTTTTTTCGGAGTGTGATCTCCCCGAATTTTGTTCATATTTTGTGGAGTGATTCTCTACATCAGAATAAAGATTCCCTGAAGAGTAGAGCTTTTAATATTAAGTACTTTCGTAGTAATGATTTTTTTTTTTTAACTTTTTCATTAATTTTTTTCCATAGTAAAAATATTGTCTATAAAAAAAAAACAAGCATTACATTATTTTATATAAAAAATTCTCAGCTTTTCGATACAAATATTCATTTTTCATTATAAGTTATGGAAGAGCCTCAAAACTTTAATTGAAGGGAACATAGTGATTTTTCTAGCTTTGCGACAATTTTTACTTCAAATTTGATATTTTTTTCCGAAAGTTGAGAATTTTTTTTACAAAAAATATGTCATTTTGGTGATGAGATTATTTTTTTGTTTGAACATAAATAAATTATAAAATCATAATAATTAATTTTACGATTTTTTTTTTCAACGGTAAAACATATTCGTAGAAATTTTCCAAGTTTCGACATTTGAATTTATCCGAGTGCTTCGCGCATCCATCGGATGATTAAATAGTTTACTATCTCTGACATGATACAGAAAAGAGTATTCTTTTGGTTCAATCATTGTTCGTTCTGACGACTCCTTTAATTCTGAAAAATAATTAATGTTATGGTTTTTTGTTATTTAAAAATTTCGATTCGTATTTTTTTACTTAACAAATGATTGAAATAATCACTCAACCATGGCGTCTTTATAAAGACTTAGATTATACATATATGTATACGTTGAAATTTTAGACCTAAAAATAGTAACGAAAGCACTTACAGATTTACAATCAAGAAATTAAAAAAAAAAATTATTTCTTCCGGAATTATTTCTTGTTTAATTTTTCGTCAAATCTCCATCAACTTCGGACTTTTCCGTTTTTTACGCGAATTTCTTTAAAACTGATAAATCATAAAAACAAAAAATATTTTTAAAAATCGCACTAATAGTTTTTTAAATTTTCTACATGTGCATTTTTTAAAAATCATTTACTCTATTTATTAATAATTTTAAATTCAAATTTCGCGCGCGAATCCATTGCTTTGTAACAGCTGACGGTTTGATAGCGGCAGTCAGTATTATCGAAAATGGCAGCAACAGTCCAGATCCTTTTTTACGTTTGTATTAAAACTGAGTTTTAATTCAAACGTCTGCTATAGCAGACATCAGACGAATTTAAAATTACTAATAATAGAGTAAATAATTGATCAAATAAATTTTTTAAAAAATGCGCATTTAAAAAAATTTTGAAATTAATAAGTGCATTTTTTAAAAATATTTTGCACACCTCAAGCGCGAAAGCGCTGCAGATGCTTTATTGACATTTAAATTTATCTACTACTAATAAGTAGTTATTTCCCCTGAGCCATGTGATGACGTGATGACTCAAGTGCTTATTAAACTTCAACTTTTGCTAAGTCCGCAGCGTAAGTTCGAACCCAATGCTCGAAATCGACGAGTTACGTCTTTCTACTCGATTCTAAATAAAATTTCGAATAAATTTATATATTTATGGAAAGCCGTAAAAAGGACGGTGGCGATTTGGTTTTCATCCAGGTCATAAAGTTCTAGGCTACTTAAAGATCTCTGGTTCAAATCCAGGCTGCAGCTATTTTTTATTTTTTTTTTTACTAAAAATTACGCACTGATTTTTTTTTTGTTCGCCACAAATTTGCAAGTAACTCAATAAAAAATTATGATGAACAACGCAGCGGATTTTTGACAATATTAAATTTTTAAATAAATAAATTGAATACTTACAGCGCGAAATTACTTTTTTTTAGCTAAAGGTGTTTTTTTTTCTCCAAATGAACAAAAAAAAACTTCGTTTTTTTATGATCCTGAAGTTAGCAGACAATTAGCAATTTTCGGATTTTTGTTCCACCAAATCAATTACGAAAAAATGAAAAATAAAAAAATGCACATGCAGAAAATTTAAAAAACTACAGGTGCAATTTTTTCAAATATTTTTTTTTTTATAATTCGATGTTTAAAAAATAATCAAAAAATTATTAGACGTCGGCTAATTTCAGTATCATGTTTTTTTAAAGTTTCCAGTTTTCTATTAGAGCTGCTGTTCATACACCAAACCGTAATTTTTCTCGTTCTCTTTTTTCCGCGCAACTTCGCTGTAAGTTATTTCTTACCACAGCCTGAATATGCGCTCACTTCAAAGACCACAGCATCCACCCACATATCGACCGCGCGTTCAAAACCTTATAAAATACCTATGCCACATCTAGTGACTTTGAAATCCCTGAAGTTTGAACCATCTCCGTTATCCTGCATCGCACTGTCTGTCAAAGTACCTCTATACTATATATGTATATATGTAGAATTTTAACAAGTGTCTAGTCAAGAACGTACTCTATCTACTAGCAATGCATTTGTCGGTATTTTTTTGTATTGCACCACTGAAATTTCGTGAGTAGTCCACGCCGTCTGACTAAATTAAATTTAACTGCTTAGTTGATTTGAAATATATATGCTGTACAAACAACGCATATATTTATATATAATATGACATAAAAAAAATTGTTTAACATAATTATTGAATTACATAATGATTGTAAATAAAAAATCGGCATCTAAATATTCTAGAGTGTTCAATAATTAATTATTTAAATACAACAAAACGTGTGTAACATTACCGCCGCCATTGCGCATTCTAATATAATTACGCAAGTACTGTGTTATTAAAAAGTCAACAATGGCTAGTTATGTCACAATGGGTTCAACACGACAGTCTGAGTAAGTGTTATCTAAGAAATTTTTAAAATTAATTTTATTATTATTTTCAATTAATTCAAAAAAAAATTTCAAACAAACGTTCATGTATTTATTTATTTATCAAATGGGCTTTAATTTTTTTAACCCGGGGTCTTGACATTCTCGTGTTTATTGATCAGGACGAGACCATTTTATATTTATTTTTTTATTTTTATTCATTTATTTTATATGGAAAATTTAATTAACAAAATTAGAGGTCAGTTTTCAAAAATTCGAAAAAAAAAAATAAATACAAGAATAAAATCCACGTGACTTAGAATCGTGTCAGTGATGAACATGCGCGCGTTTTTTTTTCAACTTTTATATGGATATTTTTTTTTAAATTTTATTTTTAAAATATTCCAATAGATATAATTAATTTTTGATTTTTTTAGTGAAACAATGGAGGATGATAATGATGATAAAGATGATACGAAGAGGTAAGTAATTATTTTGAAATTTAATTTAAATGGCTTCCGGGTTTAATTGACGATTTTTTTTTTTATTGATTGGGTGGTTTGTTATTTTTATTTTTATTTTGTAGTTAAAAGTTAAATTAATTTCTGTGGGAATTTATTTTCAGGAAGTCACGAAATTTGAGTGAAAAGAAAAGACGAGATCAGTTTAATATGCTGGTCAATGAGCTGGGTAGTATGGTCAGTACCAATACACGTAAAATGGATAAATCGACGGTTTTAAAATCAACAATATTATTTTTAAAAAATCATAATGGTAATTATTCATCTGCTATTATCATGACTGTTATTACAATTATTTATCAAACTATTTTAGTTTATTTTTGTCTTTAAATTCTCTATTAGAAATCTATACCAATATCTCTTCATTAAATTGAATCCTTAGATGCCTTGACGAAATATTTTTATAACAAAAACTACAAGAAAAAATTTAACTGATCAAAAAGATGAAGTTCAAAAACTGCCCCATTACTCCTCCATGAAAAAAATTATTTAAAAAAATATATGTTAAAATATATCAATATAAGGAAGCCTGGGGCACGACGGCCTCCTTAAGCCGGTTATTTTTTTTTTTGTGGCTTTTATCCATCAAATTCGTTTTTTTCCGTCTATTTCGGAAGAATCAGTCGAAATTTTGCAAAATATAAAAAAAAAAATTTTTTTTTTTAATTTTTTTGGGAAGGGAGCGTCGTGCCCCAGGAAAAAAAATTTGTTTCGTTACAATTTTTTTTTCGAGTGGTCCAATGTGCCCCACACATCACATGTTGACCTAAAATATGATAAAAACATCATAGAGGTCATAACTTGACGAAAATAAAAAAAAAAAGTTTACCTAATTTTTGAGGGGGGCCTTCGTGCCCCAGGTTCCCCTATAAAAAATATGTAAAAAAAATATATTTTTTATATATTTAAAATATATACGAAAATCGGCCAAAAGTTAGCTATTGAAAATATATTTTTTTTACATCTTATATATTTTATGTATTTCAACATATATTTTTTTTATAAATTTTTTTCATGGGGGCTAGAATATATTTTTATATAAAATAAAAAAAAATTACAGAAATTGCCGTACGTTCACGAGCCCACGAGATCCAAGAAGACTGGAAGCCGTCATTCCTCTCAAACGAAGAGTTCACTCACCTGATACTCGAAGCATTGGACGGATTTATAATGATATTTTCATCAAACGGTCGCATTTACTACGCATCCGAAAGTGTGAGCTCGCTTCTGGGCTACCTGCCTAGTGAGCTGACCAACTCAAGCATCTACGAGATAACTTACGAAGAAGACCAGTCGCTTCTTTACAACATTCTCCTTAACCCCAGCCCGGTCCTCGACCACCACCAAATAAAAGAAGAGCACCAGGTCTCCTTTACCTGCCACATAAAACGCGGAAGCCTCGACCTCCAAGAAGAGCCGACCTATGAACGGGTTCGTTTCGTCGGTTACTTCCGTTCGAACTCAGACATCGAGTCCCTTTTGCCCAGCAATCGTTACTCCTCGAGCACCAGCGACTCTAAAGTCATTTTCGTCGGCACCGGACGTCTACTTACCCCCCATTTAATTCAATACATGTCACTAGTGGACAGTACCAAGCTAGAATTTACCTCACGCCACAGTCTCGAGTGGAAGTTTTTGTTTCTAGACCATCGGGCGCCTCCAATAATCGGGTACCTGCCCTTCGAAGTTCTCGGCACTTCCGGCTACGATTATTACCACGTCGATGATCTGGACAAAGTCGTCTCTTGCCACGAGTCTCTGATGAAAAAAGGCGAAGGGACTTCATGTCACTACCGTTTTTTAACGAAAGGCCAGCAGTGGATTTGGCTTCAAACCCGATTCTACATTGACTACAATCAATGGAACTCAAAACCTGAGTTCATTGTCTGTACCCACAAAGTTGTGAGCTACACTGAAGTACTTAAACAATTGAAAAAACTAAAAGATGGGCCTAATCAAGAGACAACTGAATCAATAGCTGCAGCAGTGATGACACCTTCTGCAACAAAACAAACACGTTCATCATGGTCACCAAAATCTGGCCGCACTAAAATCACTTCACAAAATATTTACCGAGGTACTGAAGCAGATACTTCGTCTTTGTCAATTAGTCCACAAAGCTTACGACAATCTGTGTCGGCGACACAAAGTCCTAAATCTAAAATACTAGCAAATGCTGTGAAATCTGGCCCAGGACTTAATGGACAAAGACTCGGACTAAATGGACAAGGAACGATAGTTAATGGACAAGTAACATCTAGTAGACAGGAACCAGGAGTTTGTGGCCAAGCTCCAGAGTCTAATGAACAAAATCTTGGCTCTGGTGGACAAGGTCTTGGATCTAGTGGACAAGTGCCAAGATCTAATGGACTAGGGCCAGAGCTTAGTGGACAGGGGCCAGGTCCTAGTGGTCAAATATCTAGACCAGGAAGACAATTAGCTATTGAATTAGTCCCCGATGAAATTTGTAATAATTATATTGAACCAAATTATACGGATCCAATAATATCTGCAGTTCCATCTACAAATTTTTTATCACCAGCACCACCAGTTACCGTAACATTACCCAGTACGATGATCGTTAATCCTCAGTCAATAACAACAGCAATTTCACAAAATCAAATGCAGTCGGAGTTGCAGCGAAAGCATGAAGAGTTACAGCAACTGATAGTGCATCAGCAAGAAGAACTGAGACGTGTTTCCGAACAATTATTGATAGCGCGTTATGGTATTTTATCACCGCTTATAAATACCAATTTGCCCCAATACAACGGGGCTGCTGGGATTGGTAGTGTCGGGAGTGTCAGTGTGACCGGTGCGTGCCAAGGTAATGAAGAAAGAACTGAACTTACTAGTGTCAATGATGTGAGCATCAATATTTTGCCAGTACCAGTTAGTATCCCAGTACCGGTTAGTGTCCCGGTACCCATTTTACCCATGCCCACTTTCCCCCGTTCCCCGACAGTGATCCCGGTCGCGCCGATAGTTATTCCGGCCCAGGTTACTGACAACACAGCGACTGTGCCATTTATTAACCAGAGACTTCTCCAGGAGCCGAGACACGAAGGGATCCAACATTCCCAGCAGGCCCAGGGACGAGGACTGACTGATGCTGGGGAAATGATCAATTACTCAATTGGCCAACAAGATATTATTTACAACAATGCCGAGGCTAGAAATACCCACAGATCGATGATTAATCAATAGCTGGTTAATTAATTAAATTTATGTGGCCAAATAATTTTTTTATGTCGGTATGAAAAGGTTGATAATTATCGTGGCCTTAATGAGTGGAGATAAAAAATTTTAAATGAGATTTATTAATATTATTTTACACATATATAGACAATACTTAAATAAATTTAACAAGTAGTTAATTAAATTTTGTGCTGATTAATTTTAAATTACTGTTAATTATCCCATCGATGAACTAGAAATTGATGGAAAAAAATTTTTTTTAAGTATTTAATAAGTCGGGAAAAGTAATTTAGGTCTTCAGAATTAGATTTTACGGTTACGTGCGTTAATATCCCCGCACAAAATATCCCCGGACATAATATCCCTGCGACAAAATATCCTAGGAACAATATATCTCTGTGACGAACTATAAAAAAAAAATAGTTTTATTATTAGATTCGGTCCATTGCGGAAATTTCAGGGATGGCCTGCAAGGTCTATTGCTTTCTCTTTGCCTATTTAAGCATATAAATAAAAAATTTTCAATTAATTAAAAACATTAGTAGAGAACATTAATTAGCTTATTATCGTGCTGTGCCCTTTTTTCGCGGATTTTGTGTGTGTTTATTTGGAAATAGGCCAACACATAAGCTTGTTATCGTGCTGGGCCCCAAACACGTCACACCCCGAGATTGGGATTTTTCTTCCATCACGATAAAAACTATTGGATGGCATTCCAATACAATTCTTTAAATTTTAAATTTCAAATTCTAACAATAATATATTTACATTGAAACTTATTTATTAATATGATTTTTGAAAGAAATTTTGAACTATTGTGATATTTTGTCGGGTGATATTTTGTCGAGATATTAACGCGTGTCACCAGATTTTACATTAACTTTGGATATAATTTTTTTTTTATTTCGATCTCTGTAGATCTCTGCACTAAAAATCGGGAGTGAATTCGGAGTGGGTACGAATTTTATTTAAATCCGAATTCACTCCGTATTTAATCCGCGTTCACTTTGAAAATTTTTTACAGTCTGAAGATCGAGATAAATTTTAAATTTTAATTTTGAAATTTATGAAAAAAATTTTCAAAAAAATTGATCTCTGGATCTGATAAGATCTAAATTTTTTTTTTGAAGACGAAAGAGAATCGCTTGACTTATAATTAAAAATAAAATAAATTGGGACCAAAGTATGTGTAATTTTTTTTGAAAATTTACTTATACTTTTTTTAGGATAAAATGATAAATATTTTATGATAACTTGTAACGGCATAGAGATGAATTCCATAATTAGTACAAATCTTTATATATTTAATATGATCTCTGACTATTAGAATAATTTAAAAATATATATGTAATATATACATAAGTGTAAATATATATATTTGTATAAGTATTTATATATTTTAAAATTTATACGGTACTCATATTTAAAATGTTATTGATAACAAAATATTTTTCTTGCGCTTAAGAATATTTATGAAGAAAAAAATATTTTTTTGTAAATAATTCATGTGTTAATTAATTTAATTATATAATTATTACTATTGATAAATATATAAATGTATATATACGAAAAATAAATTTATAAACAAAGTATTAATAAAATCGTTTATTTATTTCGCTATATCACCAACGAATGACTTATATAATAATCATAATTATAAAAAAATTTTTAACTATAGATGATTACGATGAAACTTAATCAATAATTTTAATTAAATGCAAGTTAAAATTATTAATTTTTCAATTTTTTAAACGCGTCCATCAATATTTCCATCTCTTGATTTACATTAATAATTAACTCCTCGATCTGATATTTGCTGTCAATTATGTTGATACTCTGAGTGTATGGGTCGTATCTTACTCCAAACTTTTTGGGTATCGTTTGTGCGAATTTCCTTTAAAAAAATTAAAAAAATTAAATTATAAATTATTTTTTATTTATGTACAGATAAAAAAAAAGTATGGCTGATATTGATCGAATATTTTAATTTTATTTCTGTATTGGAAAAACTAAAATATTTAAAAAATAAAATTCATTTGAAATTTAAAAAATCAAAAGTTCAAAAAAATACCCGCCAATTTTTGAATCTCTAGTCATTTACTAATAAATTCAATTGCCCCCCCCCCCTATGCTTTTAAAAAAAAACTTTTTATTTACTTCACACATAAAATCGAAGTTAGCCGACGTCTAATAATTTTTGAATTTTTTTTAAACAATTAATTTAAAAAAAAAAATATTTGAAAAAATTGCACCTATAGATTTTTGAATTTCCTAGATGTGCATTTTTTTAGTTTTTTTTTTTTTTGTAATTGATCTCTTGAAAAATAATCTGAAAATTGTTAATTGTCTGCTAATTTCAGGATCATGAATTCGGCTGACGTCTAATAATTTTTGAATTTTTTTTTAAACAATAAATTACAAAAAAAAAAATATTTGAAAAAATTGCACCTATAGATTTTTGAATTTCCTAGATGTGCATTTTTTTAGTTTTTTTTTTTTTTTGTAATTGATCTGTTGAAAAATAATCCAAAAATTGTTAATTGTCTACTAACTTCAGAATCCTGAATTTGGCCGACGTCTAATAATTTTTGAATTTTTTTTAAACAATAAATTACCAAAAAAAAAATATTTGAAAAAATTGCACCTATAGATTTTTGAATTTCCTACATGTGCATTTTTTTAGTTTTTTTTTTTTTTTTTGTAATTGATCTGTGGAAAAATAATCCGAAAATTGTTAATTGTCTACTAACTTCAGAATCATGAATTTGGCAGACGTCTAATAATTTTTGAATTTTTTTTTAAACAATAAATTACCGAAAAAAAAATATTTGAAAAAATTGCACCTATAGATTTTTAAATTTTCTACATGTGCATTTTTTTAGTTTTTTTTTTTTTTGTGATATATCTGTTGAAAAATAATCCGAAAATTTTTGATTGCCTACTAACTTCAAAATCATACTCCATACGCGATTTTTTTTTTTTTTTTCAAAACTCCAGAACTTGTGACGGAGATAATTCAGATAAAAATAAAAAATCCATATTCTCTCCTGATTTTTTCGCGTATACTTACAATATTTTTTCTTTTCCATCCTCGAAGTCTTCAGCGACATAGTAAACAGGCTGGTACTCGGTTATCGGATATTTCTGTAATACAGTTTTCGCTGGATCAAAAGCTCTAAGCTCTGGTTTCCCACTGAGGGCATACTCGAGCTCGCCAAAGGACGACAAAAGTCCTGCTCCGTAAGCTTTCAGTTCCCCTTGTTGTCGACACAATCCGAACTCAACCGTGAACCAGAAACACTATAAACAAAGTTAATAACGCAAATATTTACTGCAAATATTGTTTACAACATTGTTTCAAAGAAAACTGAATTATCACACAGTTCAAAGATCAATCGATAAATCATCATCAATTGTCTGTTCAAAGGCATGATAACAATAATAAAAATAATAAAAAATACGATGGCAACTTTGTTGATATCTCGAGCAGTAATAATGATAACAACAAATAGAGAGAAACGAAATAATCGATAACGTACAGTGGCAAGTTTTTCAATGTACTCATCTGGGGCTCCCAGAGATGCCAATCCAATAACTTGAGAAAATTGAGCAAATGCCGGATCAGCGAGCATCGGCGCGTGACCTAGAACTTCATGACAGACATCAGGCTCCGGAGTATACAATGGCTTACTGCTGTGTCTGATATATTGGGTACTATGGAACACTCTGAATGCTAGTCCGGCTAGAAAGTCACGTGAAGACAATAATCCAGCTACTGGTCGTAAAATAAATCCGGTGCAATCTATATTTCAAAAAAAAACAACAATAACAACAATAGCAAACATTAATGAATTCGTGATATATAAATATGTATAGGGTGGTCGTTAAAAATTAAATATTCTTAGGCGGCCCATAAAAAGCTTCTTTGTAGTGAAAAAATACGTGGGGAATTTGGTTTTTTCATTTAAAGTAAAAAGAACACGTGCCGCAGGACGATCAAAGTTCATTTTTCGATACCATCGCGGTTTTTTTAAAATATCTCATGAAATATGCAGATTAAAGGAAAAAATCATAGGAACAATTTTGTAGGAAATTAAATTCTTGACAAAAAAGGTCTTATTCATTTTTTTTATAAAATGTATATTTATGAAGATATTTTTAAAAAACTTTTTTAGATCTTATCAATCCTTAAAATGCTCAAATCACTTCAATACGGAGTAGGGTGGAAGTTAAAAATTAAATATTCTTAGGCGGCCCATAAAAAGCTTCTTTTTAGTGAAAAAATACCTGGGGAATTTGGTTTTTTCGTTTGAAGTAAAAAGAACACGTGCCGCGGAACGATCAAAGTTCATTTTTCGATACAATCGCGGTTTTTTTAAATATCTCATGAAATATGCCGATTAAAGGAAAAAATTATAGGAACAATTTTGTAGGAAATTAAATTCTTGACAAAAAAGGTCCTATTCATTTTTTTTATAAAATGTGTATTTATGAAGATATTTTAAAAAAACTTTAGATCTGATGAATTGGGCGTTTTAAGGATTACAAATTTTGAAAATAACTTTTTTCTAAGTATACAGAAACTATAACAAACATTAAGGATTGATATCTTACGAGTTGATGTGTAAGAAGTTGTCTATATTTAAGGGCACACGTTATTTTTAACATTCGTTATCCTTAAAATGTCCAATTGATAAGACCTAAAAAAGTTTTTTTAAAATATCTTCATAAATACACGTTTTATAAAAAAAATGAAGATGACCTTTTTTGTCAAGAATTTAATTTCCTACAAAATTGTTTCTATGATTTTTTCCTTTAATCTGCATATTTCATGAGATATTTAAAAAAACCGCGATTGTATCGAAAAATGAACTTTGATCGTTCCGCGGCACGTGTTCTTTTTACTTCAAACGAAAAAACCAAATTCCCCAGGTATTTTTTCACTAAAAAGAAGCTTTTTATGGAGCGTCTGAGAAAATTTAATTTTTAACGACCACCCTAATGTATATGACTATTAAAAACTTTAAGCAGTGGTTTTGCAGTCATGAATTGTCAAGGCAGAATAAAATTCGCGATTATTTTCATGGCGAAAAAAAAAATCATGGGCATTTTAAATTTATTGTACGTCGGCAGGGGAGTGTCAGAAAAACCTGCTGGGATTTAGACACTGGGTATTTAGGTTTTATAATTTTATTTTAAATATTTTCAGTTACTTTATAAGACAGATTATTTTTTTAAAATATTTTTTCAAGCTTAGGTCCATAAATATAAAGTTATTAAACTTGTGAATAAATAACAACATGACTTAAAATTACGATGGTTAAAAAAAAGTATTTTTAAGGTGTGTTGTTATTATTTTCCTGGGTAATAAAAGCTGTAGATTATTTTATTCCTGCAGTAGATGTTTTAAGATTATAGAAATTAAAGCGCCACGCGGTTGCTCGTACACCGATTCAGATTTATTTAGTCTCTACTTGGGTAATTAGTTAGCAAAGAGTAGACAAAACGTTCATATAAATATTTATAAATTATAAAACCTTCAAAGGAAGGAAGTCAACAAATATTTAAACAAATTTTTTTGTGAGGAGAAATACCTCGAGCCTAAATAAAATAATAAAATAAATTACTGTCTGATAAAATACATAAAATAAAAAATAAAAGGTTATTATGCTCAACAAAAGTTAAATTTATTATTCTAAAATTTGGGTCCAAACTCTAGTTCCAGCCCTTGCCCAATCATGCAACCCATCGCGTTCACTTGGAATCCCGAGTCGAAATATTAAAACCCCATGTGAGCCTTGTAGAGCCTGAACCTTTTGATGTATTTGCCGCCTCGATTTTAAAACCTTTTGCAACCTAACTCGCCTGAAATTCGGGTAAGGAGGAGTGAATTTGGAACTTTTAAAAATGAGACAGATTAGAACTTCGAATGGAACTTTTTTGGAACGTTAGTAATTTTAATGATAAAAAAAAGTTTTTATGAGCAAATTTACAGTCAAAAAAGGAGGTTCTTGGAACTTTTTTGGAATGCCTATTTTAGTCCATAAAAAAGTCAAAAGTGGTGATTCTGGAACTTTTTTGGAATATCCATATAAAATTCCAAAAACGTCCTCTTTTGACTCCAAATTTACTCATAAGAACTTTTTTTTTGCCATCAAAATTATTAACGTTCCAAAAAAGTTCCATTCCAAATTCTAATCTGTCTCATTTTTAGAAGTTCCACATGCGGAACTTTTTTGGAACGAATTTTTTTTACACGAGAACAAAAGTGAAATTTATTATTCTAAAATTTGGGTCCAAGCTCTAGTTCCAGCCCTTGCCCAATCATAGATCCCATCGCGTTCACTTGGAATCCCGAGTCGAAATATTAAAACCTTATATGAGCCTTGTAGAGCCTGAACCTTTTGATGTGGGTATTTGCCGCCTCGATTTTAAACCCTGTTGCAACCTAACTCGCCTGAAATTCGGGTCAGGAGAAGTGAACTAGGGTTTAGTTCGATTTAAAACTCTGTTTCATCCTAGTACGCCTTAAATAAATTCGAAAAATAATGAACCAGGGTTTAATTTGAAATTTAAGACTCTGTTTCAACCTAACTCGTCTGAAAACGAACGTATGTAGGCGCTACTGGACTGAAATAGGGTTTAATTTAAATGGAGTTCTATCTTCTAAAACCCATCTCACCCTGACGTTCAAACTAAAAACTATACTAGGTTGAAACAGAGTTTAAGTTAAAAAAAATTTCGACTTGGAAATAATTGAAAGATTTCCCAGTTTATAAGAAAAATATAATTGAATAAATTACCTTTCAAAAAACTAGATATGTCTTGAAGCTGGGGTATGTTATCTTCCCGGTATCCACAATTTTCAATCAACAACGGAAACACATGATTATGTTCACGACACGCATATTTTGGATACAACTCAGTCAGTTTATTAAAGACAACTCCCCATGTTGCTGTTTCTTCTTGCGTGTAATCAACGCGCGGAATTTTTTCTCCACTGTAATTATTAATGAGAAAAGTTATTTATGAAGACAAGTATAATTCTCACTTTATTAATATTCAAATTTCGTATTTTCATTTACATATCGTGTGCATGTAATTAATGGATACCAACCAGCTTATTAATTATTGTGAAGTAAATAATTACGTATCATAAATACATGTATATGTATGTAGAAAAATAAAACTTACTGTTTGTAGTTGAAGGCTATGTCTGCAAAATACTTTCTCCGTGATCGGTAAACAGGATCTGTAAAACCGGGATGATCTGCATCTAATTCAGCTCCATAAGTCAATATTTGATTTGCGAATTTATCGAGATCGCGGATTCTTCGCGGAAACCAGGGCACTGAATCCATATTATTCTTATGATTCCTTCAATAAAAAAAGTTTAATCAGCATCACAGTAATCTTCTCGGTTAAAAAATATAAAAAATTATATTGAACATCGCAATTTCAACATTTTTAAATTCAAATTGCTTTTCATCATTTTCTTTTTTCCAATAAATTTTCATGAGAAATTTAATCTCGTTAATTAATTTATTAATTAATTATTGGAATCGCTTATAAATTAGGAAACGGAAGTTGGCCGACATCTGATAATTTTTGGATTTTTTTTTAACAATAGATCATTAAAAAAAAAAAATTTGAAAAAATTGCACCTATAGTCTTTTAAATTTTCTGCATGTGCATTTTTTTAGTTTTTTTTTTTTTTGTAATTCTCCAGTGAAAAAAAAATCCAAAAATTTCCGATTGTCTGTTAACGTCTGGATCATTAAATTAGGAAACAGAAGTTGGAAGATATCTGATAGTTTTTGGATTTTTTTTAAACATTAAATCATTAAAAAATAAAATATTTGAAAAAATTGCACCTGTAATCTTTTAAATTTTCTACATGTGCATATTTTTAGTTTTTTTTTTTTTTTGTAATTCTCTATTAAAAAAAAAATCAAAAAATTTCCGATTGTCTGTTAACGTCTGGATCATTAAAGTAGGAAACGGAAGTTGGCTGACATCTGAAAATTTTGTGGATTTTTTTTAAACAATAAATCATTAAAAAAAAAAATATTTGAAAAAATTGCACCTATAGTCTTTTAAATTTTCTACATCTGCATATTTTTAGTTTTTTTTTGTAATCCTCCAGTAAAAAAAAATCCAAAAATTTCTGATTGTCTGTTAACTTCTGGATCATTAAATTAGGAAACAGAAGTTGGCCGACTTCTGATAATTTTTGGATTTTTTTTAAACATTAAATCATTAAAAAAAAATATTTGAAAAAATTGCACCTGTAGTCTTTTAAATTTTCTACATGTGCATTTTTTTAGTTTTTTTTTTTTTTTGTAACTCTCCAGTGAAAAAAAAATCCGAAAATTTCCGATTGTCTGTTAACTTCTGGATCATTAAAAATTTCTTAAGTCAATAAATTTAAAAAAATATTTATTTTAAATTTTAAATAAAAAATTTATTGTTTATTTTTTTTTTTTTTTTGTTCTTACAAATACCTCGATATGATGGAAAAATAACCGGACTGTGCCTTAACAGCTTCGATAGCGGCCCCAAGATTTCCCCCAGGTGTACATTCGACCACAAATTCATATCCGTTAACTTTACGCACAGAGCTGCGCGACTCGATGTACGACAAGTTAACTTTATGTTCCTGTAAAATATTTATAATTAATAATAAACAAATGAAACCCATCTGTGAAAAAATAAATAAACGTACAGCCCAACCCAAGTGTGAGAATAAACATGAAAATATTAAATTGCATGCAATCAAAAAAATGTTAAATAACCCGCGAGTTCTTGCTGAATATTTGAAATTAAACATAAAAAAATTTTAATTAGTAAAAAAATTCAATAGAACGGAATTGAAATAAAATAAAATACATATTGAAAAAGTGGAGTAAAAAACGCCGTGGGGCTTAAACTCGCAGATGATGTATAGAATATATAAAAATAAATATATAAATAAAATGGGTGTAGAAAAAAATATGAAAATAAAGTGTACATTAAATATATATTGAGAGAAGTACATACACTAAATATCTGTAAATATTTCCCAAGAGCTCCGACTTCGTCTTCTTCTTTTGGTGAAAATATTAAACACGTACTGCGAGATGAATCTCGCCCTTCTTTTATGTAGTTGCCTCCTTCCATTAGTTTTGGCTGGAAATTCAATTATTATTATCGTTATTTAATTTTTTTTATTATAAACATCATTACAGTGTAATTACAGTCATCCGCTTCGCATTTACTCCGCGTTCGCTCCGATAATTTTTTAAAGTATATATATATATCTGTATTTTTTAATCGTAACCCATATTCATTCACCCTTTTTACAGTCATACATATTTATTGACAATTTTTATATATAAAAAATTATCTGCATGACAAATTATCTCATTAGATCACCCAATTTTAAATTTATTTTCGGGGTTAATGCGATTATTTAAAAAATAATTGTCAATATTTCCATCCAATGCAGTAATTAAGTTATAAATAAAATTTTTCGTTATATTGCGATGTGAGTTGATTCTAGTTTTAGTCGAATTGCTCTGTTAATTGACGAATTTGTGCCTTTGTACGATCTCAGATTTTTTTAGGCGAAAGTTAATTCAATTTAAATTTCGCGCCAAAAAATGATTTTTCTTCCCCATAAATATATTTAAATGATATTGTTAGTTGTGATTTATTTTTGTTTAGAAAAAGGAAATCTGACCCATTCAAGTCAAGTACAAAAAAAATTAAAGTCAAAATTTTTATTGTTGAAATGATTTAAATAATTTTGTGACGGTTATTATATTCATCAAAAATTCGATAAACAAATTAATTTTTGATGTCATTAGATTATTTATTTCACGCTGAAAAATCGACGGTGGTTAGAGTCGATTTAGGGTTTAGACCCAGGGTTTGGTTAAATTGGGTTAGAAATCCACGAGTTCAGTTCTTTAGAGCATGGGTTCGATCCCGATGCTGTGCAGACCCACCAAGTGACTGATTACGAGTAAAATTTAAATCTCTGATTCAATATTAAATTTTTTTTAACTTCCTCTAAGAAAATTGAAAAATTCTTTTTATGAAAATGTGTCCCCTTTTGTAAATTCCACTACTTATTTAAGATTAAAAACCAAAAAAAAAGTGAACGGCAAAAGATATGAGATTTCACAGCGAGAAAATTCTCGAAAACTCTTCTTCGGTATTTTAAAGTCTACACCCCGAGATGCTTTTACTCAGGCAGTTATTTTGCTACTTATTATTATTTTTCGTTGTTACTGTTATCGTTAGAGCCCCTCTTTTAAATTCATAAATGTTGTGTTTCATAATAATTATTTCTTACTTCAATAATATCTACAGACATCATTACTTCTAGAGAGTTTAAAAAATAAAATCCAAAGTTAATAACAAATTATCACTCACAACTTTTTTCTTAACAACTTATACTTAAAAAAAAAAATTCTCGCTATAGAATAACAATAATGTATCAAGAATAATATTTAAACTAATCTTGTAATCATGTTTCACCAGCTAATTTATAGATCGATATCCCTTCCATTATTATATTTACCCACTCTTACAACGTCACTCTTTTCCCACTTGTTAAACTTTTTTTCTAAACTATTTATTTAAACATATCCAGTTGACTTTCATCAGCTCTTTTCGACATCGAGATCAAGAGATTGATGTGTAATATATATATATATTACTTTAAACATAACATCTGTCATTTTTCATTACCATAAATATACGCTCGATAAGGAAAACTCAATCAAGGTTAACATATTTTCTATATGTATTTTTCCATCAACAGAAAATTAACATCATCATCTAAGACTGGGAATTACTAATTATTCACTTATTTATTTATTTGGAAAAAAATAATTATCCGTATTACCCGGTTTTACATGATTTCGTAATTTTACCTAAAGTGATTATGTGACCTTCATATTTTTTCTTATCTTTTTTAGTGAAATCTGCTGATGTAATTTTACAGTTATATTAAATCAGAAAAATTAACTTTACCAGTATGGAAGTTTCTTTAGAAATTTTTTTTTTTATTTAAATAATTTATCACTTATTTTTATTACACTGTAAAAAAATTGGGAAGAGAACACGGATTAAATCTGGAGTGAATTCGGACCGGATGACTTTCTTTTTTTGATCCTCTCGGAGTAAAATTTACTTTGAAGGGGACTATTTTAATATGAAACTTCAAATTGATGTGAAATTTACTCCGAAAGGGAGTATTTTAATATTAAAATCTGAATGAAAGTGAAATTTACTCCAAAGAGGAGTTTATTTTAATACGAAACTCTAAACCGAAGTGAAATTTACTCCGAAGAGGAATTTATTTTAATATAAAACTCTGAATCAGAGTGAAGTTTACTCCGAAGGGGAATTTATTTTAACATAAAACTCCAAATTGAAATGAAATTTACTCCGAAGGGGAGTATTTTAATATTAAAACTCTGAATCACAGTGAAATTTACTCCGAAGGGGAGTTTATTTTAACAGGAAACTCGATATCAAAGTAAAATTTACTCCGAAAGGAAATTTATTTCAATATGAAAATTGAAATTGAAGTGAAATTTACTCCGAACATGAGTATTTTAATATTAAAATCTGAATGAAAGTGAAATTTACTCCGAAGAGGAGTATTTTAATATGAAACTCCAAATCGGAGTGTATGCGGATTAAAATAAAATCCAAATTACTCCAATTAAATGACAAACTCTCTATTTACTCCATATGCGGAGCGATTTTTTGTAAAAACTCCGAGCGACGGAGTGAAGTTGAATTCAAATCAAATCCGTAATCACTTCAAGTTTACTTCCGATTTTTTACACAGTATAAATATAAAAAAATAATAATGATAAGTACTTATTTATTGATTTCAATGTCAGTAAACAAAAAAAAAATATGTAATTGATTTTCCTTATACAGAAAAAATAATAAAAAAATTTTAAATAATTCATAATAATTTTCCTTCAAGGAAATGATAATGATATAAATTTATTTAAAAAAATACGGATAAATAAACATAATTTTATTGTGTAACAGTAAAATTCATCGAATAGATAATTAATTCCGTCGTATTATAAATAATAAACAACATCAAGAAATAATAGAAAAAAATAATTGATAAACTCACTTTATCAGGTGGTGAACTACTGAGTAATTCTTCACCATCCCCATTATCTTTAGCACGAATAATATTTTTTCCCTTACTCGCGTTCATTTTCACAAATGAAATTTAAACCAACAAAAAAAATGAAATTTTTCGGTAGTAATTAAAAAAAATGGGTAACGTGTAACTGATGCCAAGTCAATAACAACTGATCCCATTCATCAGGCAGTCAATTTATTTTATTCATAACGAAACACAAGAGCTCATTGTCAAAACTTGCGAAATTTGATATTATATCTTTTTTATAAATATAGTAATAATATGTTGCGTTATAAGGTTAAAGATATATTATTAAAGTTATCAAGTTTAATAAAACAAACATTTTTTGTTATTTAATTCCGCGGCTTGACAATTTATTAAATAAAAGCAAAAAAAAAGCTCTTGATAAAAAATTTTTTAATTAAAAAAAATAATCTGGATGAGTGTATGAGTATATTTTCAACATTTAACATCTCAAAAAAAAGGAAATATATATATATATATGTATGTATTTTTTTAAATATTTAATGAACGCAAGGGCTGTGTTGTCAGAAGATGAGAAGTGGAGCAGAAGGAGAAGCTGTTGTTGACCAGGAAGTGGATGTTGCCAGATACGATGATGCTGCTGGAGAAGGGACTTGATATGAGCATTGAGCAGGCGCCTGGAATACCAACAAATATCTTCCTATATATATACATATATATATTGTAATCTCGGTGCTGGAGAAATATCTCGAGATTCTAAACTGTTCAGAGCCACGCGAGTGGCCGCGCGATACGTTTCGCGAATACTTGATACTAATATATATTATTATATATATATATATGTATTATATATATTCTTGAAAAATAATTTCTAATCGTGTTCAAAAAAATAAAATGGTTGAAAAAAATCCACTTGGTATTTTGAGGATTAATTTATTATTATTGTTTATTATACTAGTTTTTTCCATCACGTGTGGTAAGTTGGTTTTTTAATTGTTAATTAATAAAATAATTAAATTTTTGTGAGTAATTGGGTCTTAAATAAATATTTTTATGACCACTGTTTAATGGTACTGAAGTTAGCAGGCAATTATTAATATTTGGATTATTTTTCAACTGCTCATTTACGAAAAAAAAAAAAAACTAAAAAAATGCACAGGTAGAAAATTTAAAAAACTACAGGTGCAATTTTTTCACATATTTTTTTTTTTATAATTTAATGGTTAAAAAAAATTCAAAAGTAATTAGACGCCGGTCAAATTCATGATTCTGAAATTAGTAGACAATTAACAATTTTCGAATTATTTGTCAATAGATAAATTACAAAAAAAAAAAAACTAAAAAAATGCACAGGTAGAAAATTAAAAAAACTACAGGTGCAATTTTTTTAAATATTTTTTTTTCATAATTTATTGATTAAAAAAAAAAATCAAAAGTAATTAGACGCCGGTCAAATTCATGATTCTGAAATTAGTAGACAATTAACAATTTTCGGATTATTTTTCAACAGATCAATTACAAAAAAAAAAAAAAAAACTAAAAAAATGCACATGTAGGAAATTCAAAAATCTATAGATGTAATTTTTTTAAATATTTTTTTTTTGTAATTTATTGTTTAAAAAAAAATCCAAAATTAGACGTCGGCTAACTTCAGTATCATACAAATTTAAAATTATAAATAAATCAGGGAAAATAATTAATAAAATAAAATTTTGAAAAAATGCGCATTTAAAAAATTGAAAAAATAAAAAGTGCATTTTTTATAAATAATTTTTTTTTAATTATTTACTCTATTTATTGATAGTTTTAAATTTGTTTGATGTCTGCTACATTCACACTCATCAACTGTTTATAAAAAAATTATTTGTGATTAATTAATATGTGTCATGATATTTTTTTATTAAATAATTGATAAATATAAAGTTTATAAATTACATAATAGTGGATTTTATTTATTTAATTTCGGAGATAATTAAAAAAATAATTGATAAAAAATTTTTCGATTAAATTAATAGTTAAATTATTAATAGAAAATTTATTACAATTTATCACAGTATAAATTTAATTATACGTAAATTAAAAAATTAATTGACTAATTATTTTTACAGAAAATTATTTATCAATATTTTTTTATTATGATAATTTAATTAACTATTAATAAATAATTAACTGTAAGATAATTCAATTAAGTGGTACAAAAAAATTGATAAATATTTTTTTATTTAAGTATTTAATTTATTGAATATATGAGAACATAAATTTTATTGAATAACTGATAGAAAAAAATGTTTTATTGCGTATTTAAAAAAATAAAATACTGTGATTAATAAATTGCATAATTATAAAAAATATTAAAAAAGATTTCGAAAGTCTAGTATCGATACACTAAAAAAATCGACGGGGTAAGTCCAAGCGGTGTAGGTGTTAAAATCAGCGGTGTTAAATTTCAACACCGAAAGCGGTGTCAAAATAACGCCGCTGCTGGTGTAAATATTCTGTACCGATGTTCAAAAAAATTCCCTGGTGTTAAAATAACACCGCCACCGGTGTAAATATTCTCGACTGGTGTTAAAGTAACGCCGCTACCGGTGTAAATATTCTAGACCGGTGTTAAAATAACACCGCTGCTGGTGTAAATATTCTGTACCGATGTTCAAAAAAATTCCCTGGTGTTAAAATAACACCGCCACCGGTGTAAATATTCTCGACTGGTGTTAAAGTAACGCAGCTACCGATGTAAATATTCTAGACCAGTGTTAAAATAACATCGCTGCTGGTGTAAATATTCTGTACCGATGTTTAAAAAAATTCCCTGGTGTTAAAATAACACCGCCACTAGTGTAAATATTCTCGACTGGTGTTAAAGTAACGCAGCTACTGGTGTAAATATTCTAGACTGGTGTGAAAATTACGCCGCTGACGGTGTAAATATTCAGTACCGGTGTTAAAAAAAATTCCCCGGTGTTAAAATAACGCCGCCACCGGTGTAAATATTCTAGACTGGTGTTAAAATAACACCGCCACCGGTGTAAATAATCTAAGCGGACGCAGTTTACCCCGCTTTTACAATGGTTTAACACCGCCGAATTACGCCTCCTACACCTGTGTAATTTCATTTTAACACCAGGCGGAGTTAAAATGAGTCCATTTTTAACACCGCTCTTTTTACAGTGTAGATTGTATTTAATTCGAGTAATTAAATTGATTGAGTCTAAAAATAAAAGAATTCTTTCCCAAGTTGAATTGAATGGTTCATCAATTAATTTAATTCAACTTGCAAAAGTTTAAACTTGACAATTAAACTCAACAAAAGATAGTTTAGTTTTAGTTTTTAAAAAATTTTTTTAGTTACCCAAAAAAATGAAAAAAAAACAAAAGGTTTTTAATGAAGTTCGGAGGATTATTGTAGAGGAATAAAATGAGTGAGTTTAGTCTTTGTCATTAAAGTTAAAATGGACTCGGGTCATTGTCAAAAAGTCCACTGAGTATCGTCGTGTAGTGTGTGAATGTGTGGGCGGGAGGAAGGACAAGAGTCGCAATAAGGGATGAGAGGGAGAAGAATAAGAGAAGGGTTGGAAAGCCAGAGTGAGATGCACTTGGCGTGAAACGACCACTTTATATCAAGTTTACACGTGCAGCGGTGCATCACCAATGTCCGGTGCAGAAGCACCTTTAGCTTCGCTTAAACATATTCTAAATTCTAAAGTATCGGGCAACGTCTGTATAACGTTCGCCCATTATTGAATATACAAAAAACTCCATTTGTATTTCAATGGACATTTTATTTGTGCTGGAGCCTTTTCTTGGATAAACTCGAAGCACCTTTTTTTGGATGGGAAAATAAAAAATAACTAAAGATTATTTTAAAATAAAAATATGAATAAAATAAAAACCGAGCATTTATATATATAGTTTTTGCTTGAATATTAAAATTTAAAAACGAGTCAAAGCATACAAATGACAAAGAATACGTTTTATAGACTGAATATATTATAATATATCCATATAAATATGGAATTTATATTGTGATAGTAAATATCGATGAAAATAATATTTAATTAACGAAATTATTTTTTTTTTGTATAAACAGTGAAGGAAAATAGGCAGGGTATAAAAACAATAAACATAAAAGTATTTAAATTTAAATATTTTTATTTTAATGAGGGTTTCAAGACCTTGATACTTTCTACTGAAATTTTATTTTTAAAAAATAAATGAGGTAGAAATTTATTTTTTAGGTTGTTATTAATTCAAAATTTTTTCGAACAAAATTCAAAATACATTTTTCCACTTCTTAGTCCTGATTATTCTTTAAAAAATTTTTTAGCTGCTATTATTTACTCTGTTATTAATTATGTCCAGTGATAAAAACATTGGCAATATTACCCGAGGAAAATGAATCATGTGTGACCACGTATGAAAATTGGTCATATATGATCATATATGATCCTAAAATTTATTTGCGACAACTAAATTATTTAATAGTGCCAACAAACCCAAATATTAAAACAAAGTTTCATTATATTAACTCTAATAAATATTACTTAGACACAAAAAATATATTCATTTAGAATAAATATATATATTTATTCGAAGTTAAAAAATATATATTTGAACCTAATAAATATTTACCATCAGAAAAGGCAGTTGTCACTATGCTAGCCAACAGCAGCGGGAGTAGTTCGGTGCTCGCCGCTAGATCGCGCCCACCAGTTGTAGTGTCCCTGGTAAGACAGTTACTGCAGAGGTATTATATCCCAAGAGAGATTTTGTCAATTCGATGTCAGTTTCATATTCTGAGATATGTTATATCATGACATTAATGATTAATAATAATGTTTTCCTGAACAATTTTTTTCACAGTACAAAATAAAGTACTGTTATGTTTTGGATAATTTTTGATGTATTTAATTAATTTCATTCATTGTAATAAATCTAGAAAGTCTCACAATAATGTTTTTAAATGTAAAAAACCAAAAAACAAATAAACGTTTCTTCGACAAAAATTGTTATAAAAAAACAAAACATGTTAAAAGATTATCGACTTTTTTTTTTTACGAAAAAATATCTACTTCCTTTGTCTGCGAACACTGTTATATGATTGATTAATGTCACCATTAGTTATTTTTATCCTTATTCGAAAACAGTCAATGACGACAGTACCTAATCTAAGCATCTCAAAACCAAAAATGAATATTTCGAAAAATTGATAAATGACTAACCAAAGACATGGCGATGAAGGTCCGCGACATGTTGTCTTTGAGACCGGTCTTGGCCGTTGATTTGTTTTAACAAAATTTCTGTAAGTTCGGCTAAACTCGATATTGCTAAATTTTCGATGCGCCGTTGTTGCCATTGTGTTTTGTTTTTTATCCTGGTCATTATTCACCTGAGTAATGATTTGCTGAAGTCCATTCCTCTATTCGATCAGCTCAGAAACTTGTTGAGACAAATCAACATTCCGCAATCTGTTTATTTGCCTCAGCATACTCTATTTCAAATGATAACTTTTTTATTTAATGATTGTAGCTGATTAACAGGTAAACGCTGAAAGCTTCGCTGGATGAGAGTCGCGAGAGAATTTCTCGCCATAGAAGCCGAAGCTATGGGAGTTCGAAAACTGCCCAGCACATAATCATCCAGTACACCTTTAATCTTAGCAAGTAAATAGAAGATTTCCTTGCTGCTTTCATCGTTTAAGGGACCAGCGGCATAAACAATTAAAAAAATGTTAAATTCTGTCGAGTTTACTATTCTGTCGGCTTTTTTGATCGGGGCCTTCGTGCCCCAGGTTCTCTTACTCATTTCCAAATTCTTTAAATGCGTATTTTGTAAATGTTATTCCATTTGAATGCATTGCATGTAATTCACTCATTTCAAAACTTTTAATACTGACAATTGTCAGCTACTTTCACACTCATTCATATATGGGCATATGTGATTTATTTTTCACGGGTACGCAACGATTTTGATAAAAAAATTTTAATTAAAAAAAAAAATGTAGTTTTTTTTTTTTACATAAATTTCAAAGTACTCAATTCTATTGAAACTCACCTTTCACCAGTAATTGTGATTGATAAAGCTACAATATATCTGACCGTGTGGTTTCGAAACCATCAGTTTTAATGTTACGACAGCTGCTAGTTTACTCCAGTAATTTTAACAACCGATTTGATGCACAACAATTTGTACATTATTCGTTATTCAGCATTGTTATTAAGAGCAGCTATTTTTTTACGTCAAGTAAATACTCAGCATAAGTGAAACTAATATTTTTCATTTTAAAATCCATGGCAAAATTACACTGTAAAAAAATCGGGCGTAAATTCGGAGCGGTTTGATTTTATTTAACTCTAGATTTAATCCGCTTCTACTCCGTAAATTTTTTAGGGGGTGGTATTAAAATATTAATATCAGTATTAAAAGAAAATGAATCTGTTGACGTTGTTTATATTTATGTAATTGTAATTGTGATCAAAGATTTGTGTACGTTTACACATGACAGAATTAAACCGAAACCTCAAAGAGAATGATGATGGAAAATGGAATCGAGAAGACGAAGGCAATTTCTAAATCCACCGGAACAATCTAAACTAGAATACTACTATATAATAGTAGTACATATATATATATGTATATATGTATATATATTTCACAGTATATAAGGGATATATAGAGTTGTAGTTGTAGTTATCACCTCCGGAGAATAAATATCGGAGATTGAATCGTGGATTACAAGTACTGTCGTTAACTCAACTGAAAGCGCTCACTTGAATAAAATTACTTTCCTACTGGACTAAGATCACGTAACACAATTGATCTACATAATATATTTCAGCATTCATTAATTTATCTCACTGAATTAAATACAAAAATAAATATTATATTTTTTATAGGATAATTATTTAAATATTTACACTCTAAAATTTTTTTTGACCCGGTGTAGTGTAAATGGCTCGGTGTTAAAATTACACATTATTCGGTGTTAAATTTAGACGGTGTGAATTTACACCGCTAAACATGTAGATGTATAATTCATGATAATTTTGCGTTAAGAAAATTAATGAGTGTGAATGTAGCAGACATCAGACAAATTTAAAACTATAAATCAACAGAGTAAATAATTTTTAAAAAATATTTATAAAAAATGCACTTATTAATTTTGAAATTTTTTAAATGCGCATTTTTTTTTAATTTAATTTTATTAATTATGTACTTTATTCATTAATAATTTTGAATTTGTCTGATGTCTGCTATATCTCACTCATGAAAATTGATCATGAAAATATTTAAATGTTAAAAATACTATTTAATATCTATATAAAATTAAACATTAATCAAAATTACGAGTAACACGGAATGATGTAAAAAAAGTAGATTACACCGTGGAAAATTTACACCGTTATTTCACACTACACGGCCGTGTAAAGTTCTCCGGGTCCATTTTTACACCAAAATTTTTTAAATTGTACACGGTAAAAAATCACCGGGATAAATCCGATCGGTGTAGGTGTTAAAATTGGCGGTGTTAAATTTTAACCCCGAAAGCGGTATGAAAATAAAGACGCTGTCAGTGTAAATATTATTTACCGGTGTTAAAATCAAATTTTCCAGTGTTAAAAGATTTTACTTTGAGAATGTGTGCACACAAAAAAAGGAATTCTTGGGTCAAGAAGAAAATCGTTTCCAAAAATAAATTCTTAAATTAAAATATCCTCTTTTCTTGTTTGAAAAAATTTTCTCTTGGTAAAAAATTTTTTTTTTTTTAATTAGAGTATATAAAGCTCTTCAATAAAGAAATTCAATTTTGATTTAAAAATATAAATTTTTGCTTTAAATGTTTTTAGTTTCTCCGAACAAGAAAACAACTTGGTTGGCTCAAGAAAATTTAGCTCTTGGTTTTAGAAGATACCAACTCATTCTAAAAACATCGTTCTCTCGAATGTAGTCGATATCGATTCATTTCGATACATCGAGTTTTTAAACGGAGGCACATTTAACTTACTCCAAGTAAAAATTAATTTATTTAAAGATTTGATAACATTTAGTTCAAAATAAATGTAGACTTCATCTTAGAACGATTAATTTTAGATTTAAAAAATAAAAAACTCATTTTAAAACTAAATTATACATCAATGTAAATAAAAAATACTTTTATTTTAAAATATAATAAATAAGTTCAATTTCAAATTAATTGTTTTTATTAAAAATTCAATTCTCAGAATATATACAATTAATTATCAAAATAAATTTTGATTCTTTATTACAATAAGAAATTTTTTTTGTTTATGAAAATAAATTAAAGGTTATGTTATTTATCCTGGCTTCATTGACACTATGAACTGCATGATACCACACTAAAAAGGAAACAATTTTATATGAACTTAGGATTAGAAATGAAAACAAACTTGATTATCTGATATATGATTAAAAACAGCATAAATAAAAATTAACTTACTTTTTTCGCGATTGAAACGACACCCTTTAACTTAACTTAAATCAGGAAATAACACCAGATATAATGACTAATAACTACAATAACTCACATTTTTACCGAACACTTCAATTCAAAACAATTTATGTATATGAATTAGTTAATTGTATAATTAATAAACTAATACTATTAGAATATTGGTGTGTAATATATAATTGCACATATACGGCGCCAGCGCTGAACAGACTCGTTTCATTTTTTTGGGATCTTCGGGCGTCTACGTGTATACACAAAGTAGTGTCCGAAGTAGAGAAGCTGCATAGACCCGAGTGCTCCTGTTATCCGAATGCTGCTATGGAAAAAAACCAAGAGCTTGATTTTCTTGACTTGAATTTTTTTTATTTTTGTTTCAAGCAATAGCCACTAGTTGGTTTAAGAAATCTGACTCCTTACGTAGAGAAGTTAAATTTCATAGAATAAAATATTCAATATACATGAATGAAGAAATTCAAAATATTAATTCAAAAAACAATTTACTTTCTTAAAATATTTTTTCTTTTTGAACTAAAATCATATATTTTTAACTTAAAACTTTAACCCATTTGAGTCGAAAAAATAACTTTTTGAATCAAAATAATCAAAATTAAGAAAAAATTTTCTTCAACCAAGATTTATTCCATTTTCCTAAATATTCTCTTGACTCAAGATAATTCTCTTTGAACCAAGATAACCTTTCGGTCAGTGTGCATGTGTGCGCTCGCGTGCGTGTGCACGCGTGTGTTTGCGCGTGTTTGAGTGCAGGTGTGTGTCAAGATATTTTTTGCATTTTGTAAGCTTCCCAAAGCTAATACTCTGAGCGAACGCAGTTTACACCGGTATTTTAACACCACCGAATTACACCTCCTACACTGGTGTAATTTCACTTTAACACCGCTTATTTTTCAGTTTACACGTAATTTTAAGAATGAATTTTAAATATAAGAGGAGTATAAAAAAATTATTGATCGTTAAATAGAATAATGAAGTCTATTTTATGAAAATCTGGTGTAAGAAAATATTCATGACGTGTTATGACCTCGTAATTTATTTCTCTACTTTAATGTTCTTTTTTTTTTTTTTATAATTTATTTGAGGGTGAGGGTGAGGATGAGGATTGAAAAAAGTTTATAAGACGGTCTCTATTGAATTAAAATGAAAAGTTTTCTTAATTGTTCTGATTGTATATAAAAGAATTTGATAAGATCGTTTATTTGAATGGTAAAAGTCTTTTCAATTAAAATTAAAGTTTATTAAAACCGTTAAGAGCAAAGAGACTGATAATTTATTTTTACTATTTGTTTGTTTTCATTTTTGTTGTTGAAAAAAAAAAAAGTAAAATGCGTTGAGATTTAATAATGGCACTTGATAGCGTGAAACGGAATACTTTTAAGAGAACTTTAAATCCATAATGAATTTTTAATTAACAAATAAAAGTTAATGAATAATAAAATTAACCAGATATTTTTTTTTTTAGTTGCTTATATTTAAATGTCATTAGAACAGCTGTTTCTTAATTCAACTTTAATTACGAAAAATAATTTAAAAAATTTAAAAATAGTCGGGTAATAAATTTAAACTTAATGGTTTTATTGAAATACTTTAAATTTTTAATTAATCTTTGGGAAGTATTTAAGTTTGTGAAATTCTCTAGTGTACAGAAAATATAATCCTATGATTTAGACGCTTTCAAATGAATTGTCAGTTTGTTTTCGGAGGGTCTAGAGCTGTAATAAGTTCTCGAAATTAGTAACGAGCTTGAAGTATCCTTTGAGGGTACATTCCTCTGAGCGTAAAAAATCAAGAATTCAAAGAATTCTTTGTTGACTAAACTAAAAAAAATACTCACATTGTTAATTGATTTTACGTGAAAAATTTATTATCATTTCATAACACAAATTTTGTGTCAACTAATTTTTAAAATTCTCATTAAATACCAAATACAATTGCGGTAAAAAAATTCGAAATTTTAATTTTAAAATTAATGAATACAAAGGCTTGGCAAAATGGAATACTCTTGAAAAAATGAAAATAAAAGTGTCAAAAAAAAAATTTCGGTAAAAATCACTTCAATATATCTCATATTAATGGAAAATAATTGTAATTAATACACTGTAAAAAATTAGCGGAGTAAATCCGGAGTAAATACGAAGTGGATGACTGTTTATTTCTTTAATTCCCTCGAGGTAAAATTTACTCCGAAAGGAAATTTATTTTGATATTAAAACTTCAAATGGGAGTGAATGCGGACTTAAATAAAATCCAAATCACTCCGATAAAAAGACAAACTCCCCATTTACTCCGTATTCAGAGTGATTTTTTTTCAAACTCCGAAACTCCGATCGGTGAAGTGAATTCGGATTTAAATAAAATTCATAACTACTCCGGACTCACTCCAAATTTTTTACAGTGTAAATTACAGTCACAAATAATTTTTTTTTTAATTTTCAAATACTTCATTTTTTTCCCGCCAAATTTTTTTTAGTAATTGACATTTAACTTAAAGTGAATACAGTTGACTTAGCAAGTGATTTAGTCAGTGTTTAAAATCACACAATCAATAGACCACATTTGTTAACTTAGTACATTTGAATTGTGCAAAGCTAATGTGTCGATCTTTCCGGTGTAGTTCCAAAACCACTCTCAAATGTTATATATCCATATATATAGTATTTCAGTATACTAGCCTCATGTGGTTTATCGATTTATTCAACATTGTAAGCAGCCTCCTCAGAGACCTGCCATCAGTGCGATCCTCCAATAAAACATTATACTTTATTCCACATCTTAACACACATAAATATATAACCCTCTAAGTATACTTTGATCAAAAAATTAAAGAAAGTACAGATACAAGTTTAATTACCTGTCAAATAATTTAAAATATTTTATTCGCTTATCAAGTTATTTGGTAAAAACTAAAGGGACGTAAAAATGTAATTCTTGGTAAAATAATAAAAAATAAAAATAGTTTATGTTCAGACGCATGAAAAGCTCCAATGAGATAACAGGAACACGGATAAACGACTTAGTTCTCATGTGGAAAAAAGATCTTGATGGAAAAGTTCCATTATGTGTTGTCAACCTATTATTTTTATTATTTTCGAGATAAATTACATATACTTCTTTTTTTCGTGCCCTTTTTTTATTTAACTCCGTCTGACACATTTATTTTGTTTCACTATTATCATTATAAATTTTTTATTTTTAGTAAAAAGACAGAGGTGCGCACATAACTCGAGGAATTATTGAAGCTAAATTTGGTAACTTTTGCCCTTTTTTTACCCAATCCCAGAGAATATATTGGAAAAACATAATTTAAAAGTAAACGATACACTGCACTCGTTATTTTAGAATATAAGTCGATAAGCCCAAATGTTTTCCGATCTCTACTACTGTTACAGTTACCAGCACTCTGCTACTCATGATTGACTGCCCGAATAGACACATGTCTATCGCTCCTATCACTTTTTTATTTCTCCCCAAAAAACATTTGTTACTTTTTTTTATCCGAACGACAAGAGTCTGATAAAAATATTCCGCGCCTTTTTTTCGGCAAAAAAATGGATAGATTTTTTTAAGGCTGTTACTTTTGAAGGTACAATTTTTTTTTTTTTTAAGAATTTTGATAATAATCTTTTTCTAGACATCGAGTTTACAAATACATAAAAACGATCGTCATTATTGAGTAATTGCTAAACCACCAACATCACTGTCAACTTCAAAAGACAGTTCAACCAAATAGATTTCGGCTGTGGTGTTTCTGTTTCACCAATTCCTTAAACGAGCACCGAGTTTTCTTAGACACCGGATTTTAAGTTGTGGAGAGACTATGGTGAATACCAAATGATAGAAATCGGCACCGAACTATCTGAAGTTCATGGTTGAATCCGATCACTTCGTAAGTTCAAAAAATACGAATCACGGGTTCAGTAAAAAAACCCAAGCTTCCGATGATTAAAAGTCTTTTCACATGCTGATACGCTTCTCGTACGCTGATGCAACCGAGAGTAAGAACTGCAAAGAGCTCAAAAGAAAGTGCAAATAACTTTAAACAATTATCAATCATAAGCTGATTTACTGTGAGCAACTAGAGTTGAAGAACTATAATTTAAAATGAGAACGAGGAAAATTAAAGCCACGACTTCACAATTTTTTTTTTTGGTTTTCACCTTGTAATAACAGTGTACTTTTTCTGTTGTTGAATACAAGTTTGTCCATTTTGCTGCCAATGAACAGCGAAAAAATTCATACATATATGCTGCACGGTCGGAATATAATAACTCTGAAATAAGTTTCTTACTAGGGACACTACAACTGGTGGGCGCGATCTAGCGGCGAGCACTGAACTACTCCCGCTGCTGCTTCTTAACACCATAACTTTTAAATCAATAATCATTAGGTTCAAATATATATTTATTAACCTTGAACAAATATATATATTTATTCTAAATGAATATATTTTTTTGTGTCTAAGTAATATTTATTAGAGTTAATATAATAATATTTGGATTTGTTGGCACTATAAAATAGTTTAGTTGTCCATTAAATAAATATTTTCTTAACTTTACTAAATGATTTTATTATCTTAAAGAGAGAAATATTAATGTCAACCAAATAGAGTCTATTAAATCTTTTGTTAAAAATGACTAATAAATTTTAGTTTAACAGAATTTAACAAAACTAATTTAATTGTCCGAAGAGAAATTTTTTTTCAGTGTAAGTTTGTTAATTTAATTAATTAAAATTTTGTATTTCAAAATTGCCGTAAAATCTTTACTAACTATCGGACATGTGGTAATTGACAAGTTATTAAATTGTTCAGAAGTTATTATTTTTTTAAAAGTAACAAAGTGCGAAGCAAAAAAAAGTACTGGGGTAAAATGAGATCTTCAAAAATTTGAATTAATTTTTTTTGACAAAAATAATTAATCGAAATTTTGTACCTGCATAATTATGTTTCTAAAAATGTTTTAAATTAACACACGAATTTTTTCTGAAAAGTTTAAAAAAAAATTTAATGACATGACAATTTGTCGCATTTCATTTTAACAAAAAAAAAAAAATAAAAAACTGTATTCAGGATAAAAATATATTTTCTTCAAGTTTCCCATTTTACCCGGCCTTTATTTAAGTTAATAGCAAATTTTTTGACGTTAAATATAAAAAGTCTTTTAAGTTGAATGTACCCCCACTTAAAATTTTTTTTTCATGTAGCAGTCGGTCTTTTTAAAATAAGTAATTGAAATAAAAATATTTTTACGTTAAAGTAAATCCTGACTAAATAAAATGATGTCAAGTAACGTAAAAAAAAGACACAAATAAAATAAAAAAAAAGGTCGCTGACTGAAAGAGGATAAACTTAACCACTATATTTTTTTTACAGCATTAAAATGCTTAAAAAGTCATGCTTTTAACAGAGCTTAAAACTATTCGTCGAAAGTTTATCCTTAGGACGGCGTGTGTTAAAGAGGAAACCCGTTTTAGAAGAAAAATTGCCTCGTTAGTAAAAAGAAAATCCTGAAAAAAAATAACACTAAGAAAAGAGAAGAGTAAAAGAAAGGGAGTAAAAAAATAATACTTTGTTAGTAAAAAGAGATTACGTGTCTTTTATAATTCAAAAAGTATTTGTAATTTAGCCTACGCCGACGTCGCCTATTATTCACGGCAAGCTTTCGGCAATTGCTAAACTTTTTAATTATATTGATCTTTGTCTGAAAACCGACGTAATAAAATTACACCGTGACACAGTTAATCTCTGAAAGGATCTTTTTTAAATCTGCATTGCATCAGAAAATTAACTTGCGTATGAAATCGAGTAATACTAAGTTCCGTTTCAACTTTAACAAGAGCTAAAGTGAATAAACTCTTGTATATATCTATATATATATATATATATATATTAAGTATAAAAGGTGTTTTACGTCATCATGACAGCCCTTATAGAAAGCAATGGTTATATTACTGAGATTCTATTCTCTTCAATCGAACGGACTTGAGAAACTTAAACTTGTAACTTCCGGAATGTAAGAAAACTTGTACGAGGAACGATGAGAGCAAGATGGAGAAGATGGAGAAGATGGAGACCAAGAACAAGACCGAGAACAAGATGGAGAAAGAGAGGACTAGGAGGAAGAAGTGAATGCAGAACCAGAATAAGTAAAATAAGAGGAAGTAAATGAAGAAGGAAAACTTTGGAATTGTTGTCAGCAGGATCTTGACTACCCCTAGACATTTTTTATTTTTATTTTCAATGCTTCTCGTTACTAACAGCGATCACTTAAGAATAAGTAGCATAAAAATAACTTTAAATTCATTTTTTTATTTTACAGGTTTTACTCAGCAGCCCAAGTATCGGGATCGCGAGAGCATTTCTAGTCAGAAGTTTAAGCGCCTTGAAGATTTCGATGAACCGACGTAAACTATATTTTTTTAATACTTATATACTTTTGGGTTTTATTGTTATTACGTGCCTGTGTGTTATTATTTTTTGTTTTTATTATTATTGATGTTATCAGTTATTGTTTTTATGTTTTAAAAATACAAATAAATTTTTTTTTTTAAGTCATTTTTCGTCTCCTTTATTATTTTGAAAAATGGGGTACAGTAGAGTTACTTCAGCAAATTCACTGTAAAAAATCACCGGGGTAAGTCCAAGCGGTGTAGGTGCACTGAAAAAAATAATTGGTAGCAGCTACCGATTGGTAATCGATAGCCACTACCGAGTATTTTTCGGTAACCGCTACCGATTATTTCCGTACCAGTTACCGAAATAATCGGTAGCTGCTCACGATTAATTTTCGGTAACAGCTACCGATTATTTGGTAACAGCTACCGATTATTTCGCTACCAGTTACCGACATAATTGGTAGCTGCTCTCGAGTAATTTTCGGTAACAGCTACCGATTATTTCGGTATCAGTCACCTAAGTTTCGGTAACAGCTACCGATTATTTTTCGGTAGCTGCTACCAATTATTTCGCTACCAGTTACCGAAATAATTTGTAGCTGCTCTCGATTAATTTTCGGTAACAGCTACCGATTATTTCGGTAGCCGTTACTGATTGGAATCAGTACCAGCGACCGAAAAAAATAGCGGCTACCGAAATAATCAGTAGCGGTTACCGAAAATTAGGTAAATGATACCGAAATAATCGGTAGCGGCGAAAATAACACCATACCCAGTGTAAATATTCTTTACCGGTGTTAAAATAAATTTTCCGGTGTTAAAATATTTTTACTTTGGAAATGTGTGCATATGTGTGTGCGTGCGTGTTTGAGTGCGTTTGCACTAACTAATACTCTGAGCGGACGCAATTTACCCTGCTATTCCACCGGTATTTTAACACCGCCGAATTACTCCTCCTACACCGAAATTTCATTTTAACACCGGGCAGAGTTAAAATGAGTCCATTTTTAACACCGCTCTTTTTACAGTCTACTTAAAAATATTTTTTACAAAATTTCTGAGGTACCCCATTGTGCCCCGGATACCTCATAGAGTTCTTACCCCTCCTATTAAAATTACTTATTAATTACTCTCATTTATAAAATAATTAATATTAACACTAATAATAAATTTTAGCTGGAAATTAATTCTGTCAGATGAAAAAAAACTAAAATTAAAAAATGACACAAACAAATATACAGATTTGGTAATAAAAAACTATACAGTAACACCGAGAATAATAACAACAAATGATACCATTAAATTAAGTGAGTACTCGAATCCCAGTATTTAATAAAAAAATCCTGAAGTAAATTAAAAAATCTAAAAAAAATTCCCAGTGTCGAGTGCTGCGCGCGGTAGCATTAAAAGAAAATCTAAAACGAGAAGTCACAAAAAATCACGGGGAAAAATACGTCGTCTGAAAAAGGGCAGGAAGAAAATGAAAGCTGATGAATTGAAAGGGGAAAATTACCAGGAGATTTTCAAATCCGTGGATATTAAAAATTACGAGGACGAAAATTTCGAGCAGCAGCTGCTCAAGGATTTGCACGAGCGAGTTATTAAATCCAGGGGTTCAATAATTTATAATCAGAGTCAACTCAACAATAATAATAATTATTTAATTAAAAAAAAAAATTTTTTTGAAAATAACGATGCCTCAAATATCGGGAATTTAAATGGAGGCGACTTATCATGTATGCAAGGCGATTTTATTCCAGCGCCACTTGTTCCTCATGCTCTAATAAAATATGTTAAGTAAGTTGATTAATTAATAATTCATAAAATATAATAAATAATTTATAAACAACAACAAAAACAAAAGGTCGTCGAAACCACACCAGGAATATCTCGAGGCAAATTATGAGTGTATTGAAGGTTTTGTATTGTCGTCAAACACAACGCGACTGTTGTGCAAAAATCGACAATGGGTTGGAGCCGCAGTGCCTTCATGTACACCCAAGAATAATAACCACCGTGAAATATGTTCTCGTTCATCTTGCGATCAGATTTGCAAGCAAGTTAACAATAAACCGACTTGTTTTTGTTACGAGGGCTTTTATCTCGAGGACAATAAGTGCATTGGTATGCAAAAAAAAGAGCTTAACTTAATTTTACTGTAAATAATAAATCCCAATTAAAAAATATTTTTTTGTTTGTTTAAATATTCAGACATCAATGAATGCGCCGACACGAACGGTGGCTGTCAGTATAAATGTGTAAACACGCCGGGCAGCTATCGATGCGAGTGTCCAAAGGGAATGAAATATGCACAAGACAAGTCTAGATGCGAAGGTAAAAATAATTGTTATGTGATGTGATGGTTTATTATTTATAGGAAAATTGTTACACTAAAAAATTTTTGGAGTGAACGCGAAATGAATCCGAAGTTGATGGTTTTTTTTATTTAATTCGCTGGGAGTGAATTTCACCCCGAAGGGGAGTTTCGGAAAATATTAATTACTAATACGTAGTGAGCTTATGTCTGAAATTTTGACATTTGTATTGAGTACGGAAATAATTACGAGCTCCTTTGCCATATATTCGCGCGAAATGATTTTTAAAAATTACAGCAGCTGATAATAAAACTTTCACTGAGTTACAAACTGTCATATGACTTACGCGACCATACCTCAAGATGACATTTCATATTGTATCGAAATATAAAATTCCCATAAAAACTATGTCCCATAAACTAAGGGCGTATAAAAATTTCTTTTTTTCAGAAATTGATGAAATTATGATCTATAAGCTGTGCTGTTAGATCGTGTGATATTTTTACCCCTTCCCGAGGTGAAATAGCATGGAGTGTAATGGCAGGAGGGGGTAAAAATATCACACGATCTGACAGCACTGTCTATAAGTATAATAGAGACAACAAAATTTTTTTTTTAAAAATCAAATTTTTTTTATGTGCCCTTATGGCTCCCGAGGTTGGTACTGGGAGCCATGAGGGCGTATAAAAAAAATTTAGTTTCCGGAACCTGTGACCTTAAAGTATAAAAATGATAAAAAACGTTCGAACTTGGGAAAAATTTTTCCGTTGGTTGAAAAGAATTTTAATTAAAAAAAACAAAATTTTTTTTTCTAAGTATGAAAAAGAAAAAAATTTTGAAATTTTTTTTTTTCAGTATCATACTTTTAGAACATAATCATGTCGATTCCCGAAAAATAAAATTTTTTATACGCCCTTATGGCATCTGTAACGCGATGTATATAAAGTTCCTATTAAATATAAATTTATTTAAGTATTAAAAATCCGGAGCGAAGTGAATGCAGATTTAAATAAAATCCGCGTCACTCCGAAATCACTCCGCCCATAAAAAAATCCGTATTCACTCCGGAACTCCGAGTGAGGGAGTGAAATAAAATCCGTATTGACTCCCGATTTTTACAGAGTGTATTGATATATAAGATTATTTATTATTAAAGATGTGAATGAATGCTCGGAGAATAATGGGCGAGGGCCGTGTCAAGATATCTGTCAAAACTTGGAGCCTGGATATTTGTGTGGGTGCGATGGGTTACCGGGTACGAGCCTTTCAGCTGACAATCATACGTGTCTAAACACAAGTCCTTGTGCTATAAACAATGCAGGATGCTCTCACACTTGTCTTTCAACTGTTGGACGTGTTTTTTGTCTCTGTCCGGATGGATTTATGTTGCAAGATGACTGGAAAACTTGCCAAGGTTTATTATTTATTGCTCTGGTAATTTAATTGTAGGTTTAGATTGAGATTGAGACGAAGAGGGGGATATTTGTTGCAGATATTGACGAGTGCGCTGTCCCAGATTTGCAGAATGAAGTTTGCAAGTTCGGGTGTGTTAACACCCCGGGTTCTTACCATTGTGTTGAGCAGGGTCTGGTTAATGATCAGCCTGGCGATAAAGTTGATTCATGTCCCAAAGGGTATCACCCGTCGACGAGATCAACTTGTGTTGGTAAATTTATTTGCTTATTTTTTTTTGTTTGTAGATTGGTTGTAAAATATTTTTACCAAAAATTCATCATTCAAAATTATGACAATTTTTTATTTTTCATTTTAATTTTTTGCCGGGGAAAAAAATTTTTTGTGCGGTAGGGGCAAAATGGATCCCCAAATTTTTTTTAACTGCAGATAAAGTAACACAGACATCATGGAGTAATTTAGGCATCATGGGAGTCGTATTGATTTTTTTTGGGAGCCATTTTAAAAATTTTTTGTACACTGAAAAAAATAATCGGTAGCAGCTACCGATTGGTAATCAGTAGCCACTACCGATTATTTTTCGGTAGCCGCTATCGATTATTTCAGTACCAGTTACCGAAATAATTGGTAGCTGCTCTCGATTAATTTTCGGTAACAGCTACCGATTATTTCGCTACCAGTTACCGAAATGATTGGTAGCTGCTCTCGATTAATTTTCGGTAACAGCTACCGATTATTTCGGTAGCCGCTACCGATTATTCGGTAACAGCTACCGATTATTTCGCTACTAGTTACCGAAATAATTGGTAGCTGCTCTCGATTAATTTTCGGTAACAGCTACCGATTATTTCGGTAGCCGCTACCGATTGAAATCTGTAGCAGCTACCGAAGAAAAATCGGTAACTGCTACTGAAAATTAGGTAACTGATACCGAAATAATCGGTAGCGGCTACCGAAATAATTGGTAGCGGCTACCGAAAAATAATCGGTAGTGGCTACCGATTGCCAATAGGTAGCTGCTACCGATTATTTTTTTCAGTGTATAGTTAATTTAATTATAAATAAATTTGAAATTCTCACAATAGATCGATATTTATTGTCTATTTATTAAAAAAAAAAAATAAAAGAAATTTTTCCACAACAAGAAATGATTTATGATGTAATAATAGAGAGTATAGAGTTTTGTTGAAAGAAATTGAAGAAAGATTATTGTAGCTGATGGTTAGAGGACTAAGCGTCGAATGTAATAATGGGGAAGAAAAATCAGTTGTGTGGAAAAAGCTTTGTCAGAAAATTCACTTTTTATTTTATTTAACTTTATTCTTTTTCGTTCGCGAGTCTACCAGCGATTACAGTGACAGTAACAGTTTGTATTGAAAGGGATTCAATTGAAAGCTCTCTAAATAACAAAATAAATAAATAAAAATAAAATAAAGGCTTTTAATTTTGTAGTCCGGGAAAATAAAATAAAATGTATAGGATGTAAATGAAAAATGAAATTAACGTTAAACCCTTTGTTTAGATGTAAACGAGCTTGGGTGAAAAAATTTAATTAACGCTTAAATCTTTTGTTTAGATGTAAACGAGTGCGAGGATAACAACGGAGGGTGCAGCGAGGTGTGTGAAAACACAAATGGCAGTTATTTTTGCGCCTGCAACGGTGATGAAAGGATTTTATCGCCTGATGGAAAATCTTGCACGGGTAAGTGGACGACAGGTTATTACCTACACAAATTATTTTAATTGAGTTTCGGTAATAACTCTATTTAACAGATTCTCTTTCAAATACACTCTACTCTACCCATGTACCAAATAATTAAACACCGTTTTCATTATTTTATAACTTTATTGTGTCCGTTAAATTTATTAACTGTAAAAAAACCGGAGTAAATTCAGAGCGAATACTTTGGAATTTTAGAAAAATCACTCCGCATTAGGATGGTCGTTAACAATTAAAATTTCTCAGGCGGCCCATAAAAAGCTTCTTTTTAGTGAAAAAATTCCTGGGGAATTTGTTTTTTTTTTTTTTTTTTTTTTTTGTAAGTAAAAAGAACACGTGCCGCAGGATAATCACAATTTTTTGATACAATCGCGGTTTTTTTTTAATATCTCATGAAAGATGCAGATTAGAGGAAAAAATCATAGGAACAATTTTGTAGGAAATTAAATTCTTGACAAAAAAGGTGCTATTCATTTTTTTTATAAAATGTGTATTTATGAAGATATTTTAAAAAACGTTTTGGGATCTTATCAATTGAGCATTTTAAGGATTACGAATGTTAAAAATAACGTGTGTTCTTAAATACAGACAACTTCGTAACTCGTAACATATCAATCAATGCTTGTTGTAGTTTTTATATCTATATACTTAGAAAAACTTTATTTTCAAAATTTGTAATCCTTAAAACGCTCAATTCATCAGATCTAAAAAGTTTTTTTAAAATATCTTTATAAATACACATTTTATTAAAAAAATGAACATGACCTTTTTTGTCAAAAATTTAATTTCCTACAAAAATGTTTCTATGATCTTTTCCTTTAATCTGCATATTTTATGAGATATTTAAAAAAAACCGCGATTGTATCGAAAAATGAACTTGGATTGTTCTGCGGCACGTTTTCTTTTCACTTAAAAAGAAAAATCCAAATTCCCCAGGTATTTTTTCACTAAAGAGAAGCTTTTTATGGGCCGCCTGAGAAATTTTAATTTTTAACGACCACTCCGCATAAAGAGTAAAGGGAGAGTTTATTTTTCCAGGAGTTATTTCGGATTGATTTAGATTTTATTTAAATCCGCAGTCACTCCAATCCGAACTTTGAATATTAAAATCAACTCCGTTTCGAAGTGAATTTTACTCCGTAATTTTTTTGCAGCGTATAATTATTCAGCTATCAGATAAAAAATTTTCAGTCAACCAAAAATTTTAATTTATCATTTTTTCATAAAAAAAAATTTGTATATAAATTTTTATGTCCCTAGTGAATAAATAAAATTCAAAACGCTGTAACTTTTATTCAAATTGACGTATCGAAAATAAAAAGAACCTAATTTTTTTATTTATCAATTTTTTTTTCCATAAAAATTTTTTGGGTAAAATCTGCTGATTAAAATTTAAAGCTAGAGCTTAACTGTGAAATGAGTTTTTCATGTACGATTATTTCCCGCTGAGAAGTGATAATTTTTTATAAAAAGTCGGTTCTTTGTTTTATCGATCAATAAAACACTCAAATTGCAAAAAACTGTAATTTTATTGCCAATGAAAATTTAATAGACCCGAGAAAATCTCGTGTTGACTTTTTTTTTAAGATATAAATGAAGTATCATGCTCGTCTTTGGATGTACCAAAAAGGGGCACATTAATCTGCTCGCGTCAGTCATCTCGTAGTGTGTGGTCAGCAAACAAAGCACTTAATAATCTGCCTGGTACTAAATGCTCCTTGAGATGTCCACCAGGGTATTATATCCTCGGAGAATACGAGCTCACGTGTCGTGAAAATGGAAACTGGGACGGCATTAAAACCGGCCAGTGCACTAGTAAGCATCTATTTCTCACTACACTGAAAACTACTTCATTCAATTACCGTCCACCCAACCCCCTCTTTTAGTTACTCAATTACCAAAAAAACTACCGACCACCGGGATTTTTTTTTACAATAATTATCACCCACTAATTAAGTAAAGGCCGGGAACGACCGCGTATTAGATCCGGGAGTAAAAAAACTAAAGTTTAAAATTTTTTTAGTAATTTTTTTTTTTTGCCTTTGATGCTAAAAAAAATTTATTAAATTTTTAGCCAAATCGGCGCAGTCAGTCGTGAAAAATTTTTTTTGCTCGGAAATTAATTGAACTAGCGGCGGAAAATATTGAGGGTCTTAATTTTTAATACCCGACATATATATATTTACAAATAAAAAAATCGGTTTGTCAGTTGACCCTGCCGGCCAGCCCCAAAACTTCTCGCTGTTTTCGAGCTCAAGAACCTCGAAAACATTATTGTGAATAAATTTTCGAGCTCGAAAATACGTTTGTATGCTGTTGTTTTCGAAAAAAAACGTTTTTTACCATTTTTTCTCCAACGAATTGACCGATTGAGACGTTTGAGGTGGCAATCAACGCGTTTTATCAAGTTCTAAAGCTGATCGAATTTTGAATTCGACTTATCGAGTCGTTTTTGAGATATTTCAAAAAAACAAAAAAAATTTTTTTTTTTTTAATTCTTTCGACAACGGTTTCTCTTGAACGAATGAACCAATTTTGATGGTTGAGGTGACATTCGACGCGGCTTATAAAGCTCTAGAGCCCAGTCCATTTTGGAATCAATCCATCGAGCTCATTAAAAGTTATCCAAAAAAAACATTTTTGAAAAAATTGTATTTTTGGAATATCTCTGAACGAGCCTTACCGATCAAGCTCAATTTCTCACAGCTTCAAGATATTGACAAGCCGCGTCGAATGACACCTTAAAGTTCAAAATCGGTTTATCCGTTCAAAAGATACAGGTACTTACATACGTACGTACATACGTACATACATACACTCGGACATCATCTTGAAATTAGTCAGAATAAATTCCTAGGATCTCAAAACGTCGACATCTGATGGAAATTCGATTTTCGTAAATCGGACCGAAACCAATAACTTCCCGAATTTTTGAAAATTTACAATTTTCTTAGCGGGAAATTAAAAAAATGTGCTGTTCCTAATAATGAAAAAAAAATTTAGGATGTCCGACAGACATAAGAATAATAGAAGAGGAAATTTTTCTCAAAATAAACAAACCAACGACAAGTATTGTATTGACCCAAGAATTAAAACCACTGGAGCAGCGGCGTATGCGTTTGTCCGTAAACTTGGACCGCGGACTCCACAAAATTATTTTCTTCAAAAATCCCTCATCTCCATCTTCAAGTTCTGCGTCAATTAATAAGCAATTAAACTGCACAATCCACACTAATATCAAAGGTAAAACTTTACGTAATTAACTTTGGTAATATCTATTAATTAAACATTTAATTAAAACATTCCATCTCTATACAATTTAATTCAGCTCAACTTGATTTCAAACCGCTTAAAATTTCACTTTCTCTCTCTCTCTCTTTCTCACAAATTGAATTTACAAAATTTCTATATTTAAATATTTTATTATTTAAGACGGCGAGTCACCAAAAATTTACAACTGTCCAAATAATAATAATAGTCCACTAATTAAATGGAGTAAAGAAGTATTTGCTGACAGTATTGAAATCACTTATATTAATAATGAGGTAAAGTATATTTTATGTTTTATATTTACTACTGCTACGGAAATTAATATTGATAATGAAAGAAAAAAAATAATTTATGTAACGGAAATTACAAGCGATAATTTAAATGTAAAAGTAAAATAGACTAAGAATGTCAGTTTTATCGACGTAAAAAAACTTTCTTGTTTATTGTAAGGTGTACCCTATACAAAATGGTGTACATGAAGAGTTAATTAACTGGAATCGAAATATTGGATGCGGGTATGAGTATTTTAGATCTACGAATTAGAAAAAAAAAAAATATTTCGTTAAAATTACGAAATTATCGACCCTAGAAATTTTTAGGTGAGACCCATTGGGCCCTTATTGGGCAGTCCCAGTTGGGCCCCAATAGGGAAATCCCCAAGAGACCCCACAGGTCCCACACAGAACCCAGGTGGGAAATACTGACCATAAATTATTTTATTTTTGTTTGGGATTTCCCAATTGGGTCCTGTTTGGGCCCTCATAAGGAGTTCCCTATTGGGAATGCCCCATTGGGACCCAAAGAGGCCCAGATACATACAGTGGGCGATCCCAAAGTAATTTCTAGTCGGGGTTAAAAATGAATTAAAGAAAACATTACAGTTATTTTTATTATAACTCTAAAATTAAAATAACTCGAAAATAATGCGGAATTTTGAAAAACTTTATCCGAGGTAATTTGTAGAAAATAAAATTGTCTACAAAAAAGATTTTATAACATTTTGTGATAAGTCTGATAGTTTCGCCGGAAAAGTAAAAAGTTCTCAAAATTTACTATTAATTTGACTTCAAACTCCAATAACTTTTGAACAGATAAATTTATCAAAAAATGATAAGACACTTTTTTTGTAGCGTGATAAATTCCCTAAAAAATAAATCCTGAATTTATCTGTACAACACGCCATTGCTGAGGTATAAATTTTTTTTTCCATGTTATTTCAATGGGAAATAAAAAATCCCGATACGCGACCTCAATATTAATATGAAGATCTCTAATTTTAACAGGCATCTTATTTTACCTGCCTGCAAATATAGAAGCTGTGCGTTGGAAAGACCTTAAAATGACACCCTGATATATTTATATATGGTAATTTATGTTTATGAGAATGAATGTTCAGATCGATAATTTGCTGACGGAGTTATTTAATAATGCTCTCGTTAACTAGAATGGCATTTGTGTTGTGTCGTGATATATATCCATAAATTATTTGATAAGATATATATGAATGTATAGGTACATCGAGTAATAGATGTCGGAAATTAATGAGCATTTCTCTAATGCCCGCAGAGTCTTGATGAAAGGTCCTTTGATGTCGACTGGAATACCACTTACAAGCCAATTGACGAGGATACTTGGTCATCTAATTGCACCTTTACTGTTATTATTAACGAAGATTAAATTATTTCCTCTTGTTTTTTTACTGTTAAGGAAATTTAATTAATAGTGAGGTAAATGGCTCGCTTACTTACCTTTCAAGATCATAAATGTGTTAGTTTAATAAGTATGGTAATTTGGTTACAATAATTGAGGGTTGGATTTTTTTTTTTATAGTAGAGTGATTTTGACACGAAGAATTAGCAGACTAGTTTAGTTTTATTTTAAGGAAATGACGTTTCAAATTTTTTAATGGAAGTTTATGTCAGCAGAGATATTAATATTCATGCGAAGCCGAATTTTGAACTGTCAGAAAAATTTTTATTTTTATATTTATAGGGAAATTGAAATTTCCAATATTGTAAAGTAGAAGTATCAAAAATAAAATTTTTTTTTATTTTTTAGAATCTCGAATTGTTTGAAAATAATTGTGATAAATTACAATTCATAATAATCACAAATTGAACCCCGCTTTTCATATATATTTATATATATAAAGGCGGTCTTAAAGAAACTGACAAATTTTGTTTCCTCATTTAAAATTTTTAAATTTTCGGGATTGTGAGAATTATTTTCAAAAAATTTTCATAATTAAAAACTTTGAAAATTTTCCGAGTATGATACTTTGAATACTTGCGATTAATTTTTTCATATAAATATTTAACTACTTGCCAATTATTCAAATGTAAAATTTTCAATTTGGAAAAATAATTTTCAATTTGAAACATTAGTAAAATAATATTTGGCGGTAAAATTTTACCATTACCGTTTGTTTCCATGCAGGAATTTTTTGTAACAAAAAAAAATTTTCCCATAAAGAAAATTACAATTTTTGAATATTTGAAAATTTTCAAATTTTCGGGATTATGAGAATTGTTTTCAAAAAATTGTCATAATTGAAAAATTTTCACTGGTCGAAAGAAAAATTTGAAAATTTTCCGAGTATACTTTGAAAACATGCAATTAATTTTTTCATACAAATCTTTAACTACTTGCCAATTATTCAAATGTCAAATTTTCAGTTATGAAAAATAATTTTCAATTTGAAACATTAGTAAAATAATATTTGGCGGTAAAATTTTACCATCACCGTTTATTTTCCATGCAGAGATTTTTTGTAACAAAGAAAAATTTCTCATAAAAAAAATTACAATTTTTGAATATTCAAAAATTTCCAAAATTTTTCCGTGACCTCTAAAAGTCCCAAAATTTTTTTGAGCCGAAAACCCAAAGTTAAAAATTCTTAATAGTCTCAAAAAAATATTTTTAATTAATGATCCTGAAGTTAGCAGACAATTAAAAATTTTTTGATTTTTTTTTGAACAATTAAATTTGAAGAAAAAAAAATCTAAAAATATGCACATGTAGAAAATTTAAAAAACTACAGGTGCAATTTTTTGAAATATTTTTTTTCTTCTGGTTTATCGTCTAAAAATAAATAAAAAAATTATTAGACGTCTGCTAACTTCAGTATCATTTTTAATTCCCACAATTAATTAATGAAAGATTAAAATTTTGGAAATGACAAAGGCCATTTACTTTATAAAAAAAAAAATAAATTGTAAGGCAGAATATTGCTTACCTAAACACGTGATATAGACGCAACACTCTGTCCTGTCGAGCGAGAAATTAATCACGAATTAATCTGCGGTATCAGCGATCACAGAACGCAATTAGCAACAGGTGTAATTGATTAAATTCAAGCTCGACATCCGATAGATTGTAGTAAAATATAAGACAAAATTTATAGAACAAGAGAAGAAAAATGAATGAATGAACCAACGAACGATAAATAAAAAATAATTGTCATGTTCCGTCTCATTCCTTTCGCTCTTCAATTTACGATCGACTTTTATATTTTTAATTGCTACCAAGTAATTATTTTATTGCTCGCTAATTATTTTATCTCACGTCGAGATGAAGATTGCAGCCGACGAAATCTGAAGAAAAGAAATATATAAAATTTTTTATTTTCAATTAAAAAATATAAATGAAGCGAATGAGGGAATACTCGGTACTTAGTCTTCAATGTACTAGACAGCTCGAATGAGCTAATTGGTAATTAGCGAAGCTATTTCGTTAATTAGGAAACTCTGACAGTATTAACGTCATTCGATTGACTGATTCTCAGCATCAATTATTAACCGACGTCCAAATGGATAATTTCGAGTATCGAATGCCCAATTCCGTTTCATCTTTTTTATTTTTTTATTTTTATTATTGTAATTAACTGACATTTATTTATTAATATTGTAATTAATGTTTATTAATAAATAATAATAGTAATAGATTTTAGAGTATTTAAAATATGTAATGCTTTATAAATAAGTATGTAAAATAAATCGATAAAAAAAATTTTAAGATAAAAATAAAATAGATTCTTGGTCAAAAAAAAAAAATTTACTAGCTCAATTGAATTTCCTCGCCCACACATGTAATCCAATAATTCGTTGACGTCCACAAAAAAAAGTACGTCAGCAAAAAAATAGACTTGAGTACTCGTGTGGTTATTGCTCTCGATTTCGTCTTTCTATTTTTATCTCTTACTTTTTTTGGACTCTCCAGCATTAATATCCCTGGTCCGATCATTTATTACTTATAAATAAAATTATATATATATAAAAAAAAATCCTTTCCTCTAGAGAAAATAAAATAACACATAAATATAAATATATATGAAATAAGACTGAGTTGCAAAAAATAAGAGTGGGCGGACTAAATTAATTTATTAGTCCTAGCTTCGGAAGACGATAACGGATAAACTAACGGCCGCATCAAAAAAATTCATTTGACTTTTTTGTAGGAAATTTTATGCTCGACAAAAAATTCTAATGTAAAATTGCCGTGGGATTATTAGTTTCGCAGTTGCAGGCAAAAGTTTTAGTAGACAGTCAAAATCAATGTGCATTTAGGATCAATCGTTTGACGATAACTTTTTAACTGATAGACTGGGGGTAATTTTGCTGAGGACCTTTTTTGTAGAGCATAAAATTTGCAACAAAAAACTATCAGACTTTTTTTTTGTAGCACTGATAGTTCAGCCGTGCCGAGCGATTAAAGACTACATGCAAAAAAAAAAGGTTTTAATTTCAAAAATTTTATTAAAATTTTACTATTTTTTGTTTTTAAATTTAGTAACTTTCAGTACTGAATATTTGCCAGATCTTGATCTTAAAAAGGGTTTCTTCTGCGACAAATCTTGACTTACTAATTTATCAGGTTTCATTTTTCTGCTGACCGATTTTTTCCCTTTATTTTTAATTTTACTTTTACCCCCACTATCATCCCCATTTAAATTATCACTGACAGAATGTTTTAGCTCCAACGGGGGATTTTTGTCTTCCCCTTTGGCCTGACAGTCGACACTAAACGGATCCAGCATGTCAGCCGTGTCAAAAGTCAAATCAATAATGCTCTCAAGGACCGGCAGCACGGGGTCTGATTTCTTTCGATAAATCTGCGGGTTCGCGGATCTCGGTCTTCTCATCCGCGTCGGAGTTGTAGGAGTTTTACTTTTATTTTTCATCTCTTCAGAATTATCATCCGACCATACTTTACCTGAGATATCAGGAACTTCCCAAGCGAATCCGCCACCCGATGAGCGCGGTCTCGAGTTAACTTTTGGCGTCAGATGTTTAAAAGCTCTTGTGAGCACTCCACTAGACGTGTTGGGTCGCGAACGTTTTTCAATTTCTCTTTGCCCTCCATATCCGATTCCACTCCCACTTCCAGCCCCACCCCCAACCCCAACCCGAGCTCCAACTCCCGTGACAGTTCCAGTCACAGTCGCAGTTCCTGTCACACCTGAACTCCCGTAGTAACTTTGCGAACTCAATACATCACTTACTGCCGCCAAACATTTTTCTACTTCCACATCCTTCTTTACTTTTTCTTCTACTTCTTCATTTAAACTGCATTCGAAATCTTTCCCATTCTTACTCCCACCCCCACCCTCAACCTCGCATCCATTTCCTCTAAGATTTAATGTATCCCCCAAATTATTTTCCGAGTCGACGTTCAATTGAATTGTCATTGAACTTATTTTCCTCTCGAAATTTTCCAACTCGACCTCCGAATTATTCAAATTACGACCGACTCCATTGTTCTCCTCGATAATCAACGAGTCATATTGCCCGCCATTATCATTATCACCTTTAATTAAATGTTTATCCGAACTAATTTCCTTAAAATTATCAACTCCCGCCTTTATTTCCCGCCTTTGCTTGCGTGGCTTCTTAACTTTCCCTTCATTCAAATTCTTGGCGATTTTTCCCGCGCTGGATTTCGAATCTTCCCGCGGACTCGAATCACCGTCGGCACTTTTACCTTTGAACGGACTCATAGGCCGCGAATTAAACTCATTCGAATCAATTTTAAATTTGAATACTTTTACGTTGTCATTTGACGACTTGTCTTTTTTTATTCGATGGATTTTCATTTGTCGCGGGCTCGGAAGTCGCTCCTTGAGCTCGCTGTCATCTAAATCATTATTTAAATTACAATTGACGTTACTGATAAAAAGAGTCTCAGTGGATTTATCAGCAGACTCGTGCCTCCGAGCCCCTTTCCTCAGAAAATGATCCCGCGGATGAATGATCGTGACCAATTGGTCCCGTTTTTCTTGATACGGATCCGCGGGTTCGGGAATGAGTTCAAAAAAACTGTGATTATATTTTTCGCTCAACCGTAAGTCCGTTTGAGAGTCGATTGAACTGAGATGCAGGGAATTGAGGACAACATTTCCGGGTGCCTGGTTACCGTAATGTTGTTTTAAATTTGTCTCTATCAATTTGTGTCTGTAGTAACCGTAGTCGTATGCGACTGAAATAGGATAGTCTGTAGAATTATTACTGTGGTGATAAGAAGGATTTATGTCCATAGTAAAAGTATTTAAATATGAATTTTTAATGTCCGGTGATGAGTTTACATGACGCAGGGGGTAGCGGCTCAGGCTTTCATTGGATCCTGATGTTGATGACGATATCGGCTCGTGGATGTGACGTCGGGGGTTGTAGAGATCAAAGGAAGCGAGTGGCTCTTCTACATAACCCTGATTTAAATATATTTTATTATTATTATTGTTATTATTATTATTATTATTATTATTTGATACGTACGAGAAAGTACTGGAGCCGGGTGATCAAAGGGATTGATAAGAGGAGAGCTATTGTGATAGCGAGAATTATTTCAAGGAGAAACGGGGGTGAAGACTGAAGTGTCAAAACTATTTGCTTTGGTACTGAGTTCAACATCACGGTGATTTATATATTTATACTGTGATAAATTTTGTGATAAAGGGAATACTGACTTCATTATGATCGATGCATTTAATTTGTAATTAATTTTTTTTTTAGGCAGAAAGTTATGGATGAGGTTACAGATAATTTATTTATTTGACTGAATATTGTCTTTTGTTTTTTGTTTTTTTTTTATGAATTTACAAAACGGGTAATTATAATTTTTAAATAATGAATTGATCGGCAAATTTGAAGTCTGGTGATATTTTTATCGGTAAAAAAATAAATATGGACTTTTTAGTCAATAAATCGGTATGTATATGTAACATATATTTTTTTATTCAGGGAAAAATTAAAACCAGTTTCCTATACTGTGAAAATTCGAGTGAATTCGGAATTTTATTTCAATCCACATTCTCTCTAATTTGGAGTAAATTTCACTCCGAGGGAATTGAATAAATAAACAGTAGGGTGGTCGTAAAAAATTAAATTTTCTCAGGCGGCCCATAGAAAGCTTTTATTTAGTGAAAAAATACCTGGGGAATTTGGTTTTTTCATTTTAAGTAAAAATAACACGTGCCGCAGGATGATCACAATTTTTTGATACAATCGCGGTTTTTTTTTAATATCTCATGAAATATGCAGATTAGAGGAAAAAATCATAGGAACAATTTTGTAGGAAATTAAATTCTTGACAAAAAAGGTCATATTCATTTTGTTTATTAAATGTGTATTTATGAAGATATTTTGAAAAAACTTTTTTAAATCTTGTAATCCTTAAAACGCTCAATTCATCAGATCTAAAAAAGTTTTTTCAAAATATCTTTATAAATATACATTTTATAAAGAAAATGAATATGACCTTTTTTGTCAAGAATTTAATTTCCTACAAAATTGTTCCTATGATTTTTTCCTTTAATCTGCATATTTCATGAGATATTTAAAAAAAACGCGATTGTATCAAAAAATTGTGATCATCCTGCGGCACGTTTTCATTTTACTTAAAAAAAAAAAAAAAACCAAATTCCCCAGGTATTTTTTCACTCAAAAGAAGCTTTTTATGGGCCGCCTGAGAAATTTTAATTTTTAACCACCACCCTAATAAAATCATCCAGTTCGCAATAATTCCAAATTTACTCTGCGTTCTCTAAAATTCTTTACAGCGCATGAGCCATAAGATCAAATTTCCAAATTACATTCCATAAAAAAAAAAAATTCAGGAAATATTTTTGAATCCGTCAGTTCCTGAAAAAAAACATCTGTTAAAAAAAATAATTATCTAGATATTTTTAATTTTTTTTATTAGTTTATTCTGACATTTTTAGGATGTATGGACAATTATTACATAATTTTCATATAATGAGAGATTTATTTATTTTTATTTCAATAATTTATTTATTATTCTTAGTGGTACTTTGTAAGATTCGACTTGTGTTTTAATTCAACATTTAATCATTTTATTTATTTAGTTTTTTTTTTCTTTTTCTTACTCCTCTTTTAAAATTCTTACACTCACTCTTTCACAAGATAATTAAAACAAATGTCATTAAAATGAGTTATAAAATAATAAACATCATCATCATTATCATCATCATCATGAAGTAATAAATGAATTAATTAAATACGTGCGCTCATGATTTATCAATAATCAATTAAACATTTATCTTTAATATTATGATCATTATATTATTATCATTAATCATTAATCATTAATCATTAATCATTAATCATTACAATTACAATTACGATATAACGCTATAATTTTTTTTATATCATCATTTTTTTTTCATTTTTCATTTTTATTTTTTTTTTAAATATTAATATTATAATTATTTTAATTACTGATTTAATTGTAGTTTTTTTTCATTCATTAATGATAGAAATTACGTTATAATGCAGTGTATGTATGGCGAATATTCACAAAAAAAAAACATTTTTAAACTTTACCGCGAAAAATTTGACACCGCGTGAGACGTAAGTCTTTGTCGTTATTATTAATTATAATTAATTTGATTAATTACGTACACAAAAAAAAAAAAATAATGAGACCGCGGAATGTTAATTAAAAAAAAATTGCAAAAAAAATATAATTAGTAAGCTGCCTATTTAGAGTAATTAAAAATAAATAGATATTTATATTACGGAATGCTGGAATATAAATTAAAAATGGAAGCATATAATTAGTATATAAAATAGCAAATTTAAAAAAAAATTTTTTTTTTTATTCAAAGAATTTTTAAATTAATTGTCAATTAATTTGCGCACAATTTGAGTATCACGCAATTGTGCGATTGAATAATAAAATTTTTTTTATTTAATTAGAGGGAATTAATTAATTAATTAATTTAAAAAAAAGGCGTGTGCGTTAATGGATGCGTGTCGTAATAACAATTTAATGTGACTAGAAACACGAAATGGATAATTATTTAAATTAATAAAAAATAATTGTTGTTGATTAATATTTATTTTGTTAGTGTCTTATTTTTATATGACAATTATAATTAACAATTAAAATTAATAATACTAAGAGTTTTTAGATAAAAAAAAATATATATTTAAATTAAACTTTTTAAAGATCCTGAAGTTAACAGACAATTAGTTATTTTTGAATTTTTTTTTCAAGAATCAAATCCAAAAAACGAAAAACTAAAAAATCCACATGTTGGAAATTTAAAAAACTACAGGTGCAATTTTTTCAAATATTTTTTTTTTTATAATTTATATAAAAAAAAAAAATCCAAAAATGATTAAAGGTCGGTTAACTTTAGTATCGTAACTTTTTTTTATGAGTGTAGCAGACAGACAGATTTAAAATTGTAAATAAATAGAGTAAATAATTAAAAAAAGAAATTTCGAAAAAATACACTAATTAATTTTTTAATTTATTAAATGCGCATTTTTTTTTATTTTAGTTTATTAATTATTTAGTCTGTTTAGTAATAATTTCAAATTTGTATGATACTGCAGTTAGCTGACGTTTAATTTTGGATTTCTTTATTTTTACTAAATTATAAAAAAAAAATATTTAAAAAATTGCACCTGTAGTTTTTTAAATTTCCTACATGTGCATTTTTTTTAGTTTTTTTTTTTTTTTTTTTGTAATTGATCTGTTGAAAAAAAATCCAAAAATTACTAATCGTCTGCTACATTCACTCATTTTTTTTAAAAGAATGTTTATAGTGAAATGCATTTTTCTTTATTAACTCAAGTAAAAATATTGCGACCCTATTTCGGGACAACAGAATTTCATACTCGAAATTCAAAAAAATTTAATTCAATATTTGAAACCATTAATAAAAATTTGTGACCTATGGCACGTAAATAATCAATGAGTGTCAATGTAACAGACATCAGACGAATTTAAAATTACAAATAATTAAAAAAATAAAATTTCAAAAAAATGCACTTATTAATTTTTTAATTTTTTAAATGGGCATTTTTAAAAAAATTTATTTTGTTAATTATTTAGTCTGTTTATTAATAATCGAAAATTTGTCCGATACTGCAGTTAGCTGACGTTTAATTTTGGATTTTTTTTTTTTTTTCACTATATTATAAAAAAAAAAAATATTTGAAAAAATTGCACCTGTAGTTTTTTAAATTTCCTACATGTGCATTTCTATATTTTTTTTTTTTTGTAATTACTAATTGTCTGCTACATTTATACTCATTTTTTTAAAGAATGTTTGTAGTGAAATGCATTTTTTTTTCTTTATCAACTCAAGTAAAAATATTGTGACCCTATTTTGGGACAAAAGAAATTTTATACTCGAAATTTAATTTAATATTTGAAATTATTAATAAAAATTTGTGACCTATGGCACGTAAATTATCAATGAGCGTAAATGCGGCAGACATCAGACGAATTTAAAATTCCAAATAATTAAAAAAATAAAATTTCGAAAAAATTCACTTATTAGTTTTTTAATTTTTCAAATGCGCATTTTTTAAAATTTTATTTTATTAATTATTTACTCTATTAATTAATTGAAAATTTGGCTGATGGCTGCTACATTGACACTCATAATCATCAACTTCTCAGACATTAATATAAATAATAATAATAATAATAAACTTAATGCTACAAATTTTTTTATAGTAAAAATATTTGTCTGATTGCAATTAAAAATAAGAATAATGGTAACGTATATTAATTAATAGAATAAATTAAAAATAATTCATCAGTAGAATGGTAACTTGAAAAAAATAATTAGACTAGATAGAAATTGTAAGCATTGGCGTAACGTAAATCTCAAAACCTCATATATATTTATATTAATGAAGACCAAAGGTCGCCTATTAATTAAAAAAAAATTCCAAGGCTTAATTATAGATCACCCTAAGAATTTATAAATAAAAAACTTGTTATTTATATCGCAAATTCCCTTTATAAATTTGAAATCGAGTGACGATTCGCCTTCGATCTCTATAAAATTTAAAAAAAGCGCGGGATAAATCGACGATTCATCAGACTTACGACTCGCGACCGCGATTATTTTAAAAAATCAACCCTCGGAAAATAAATAATTATTATTATACTCTTAATAATAATTGTTTAAAATTCTTCTCCACCGATCTAGCAAATGATGGCACATTTACATCTCACACTTAAATAACCACTCATACATTTTACAATTTAAACTAGTGTAATTAATTATATATTTTTTCTCATGTATACAGAGACATCACTTACTCAATTTTTTTTTTTAATATTAATTAATTAATTAATTATATATTTATATATTTATATATATTTATATATAAGTAAATAACGCAATGATCGGTAGATTCTTACAAATATATTTTTATACTTCGCCTGTAATAATTATTTGGAAACAACGTAGTTTTTTTTTCCTGTCTGATATTTTTTGGTATTCATTAAAATCCACATTTTTTTATTTAAATTTTTTTTTACCCACCATTTTATCCGCGACGTTTACGCGTCTATTTATTATTTTAATTGTTAATTATTTTAATTACGGATCCATTATAATTAGACAAAGGCATGGATCAAAATCTTCCATTTAAATGCAGGCTTATTATTTTTAAATAATTTTTTTTTTTCGAGATACCGCAGTGGTCATAATTTCGGTAACTCGGCAAGCGTGGCAGTTTTTTCTATTCAAATTTTTAAAAAATATATGATTCTGAAGTTAACCGACGTCTAATAATTTTTGGAATTTTTCAAAACCATAAATTATAAAAAAAAATATTTGAAAAAATTGCGCCTGTAGTTTTTTAAATTTTCTACATGTGTATTTTTTTTTTTTAATTTTTGTAATTAACTAGTCGAAAATAAAATCCAAAAATTTTTGTCTGCTAAATTCAGGATCAAAAAAAATATGATCCGAAAGTTAACAGAATTATTTTTGAATTTTTTTTTAAGAATCAAATCCAAAAAACGAAAAAATAAAAAAATGCACGGGTAGGAAATTTAAAAAACTAGAAGTGCAATTTTTTCAAATATTTTTTTTTTTATAATTTAGTGAAAAAAAAGAAATCCAAAAATTATTAGTCGGTTAACTTTAGTATCATAAAATATAAATAATAAATAAATTAAATTAATTTATTAATAAATTAATTAAATTAATAATTTATTAAAACTTTAGCCCGCACTTAGTACTCATAATAATTCAGTTCGTTTCCGTTTTAATAATTTAAGTTAGTGCATTTTTATAATTGTGCTTTTCAACCGTAAGTTTAACCGACATTCGAGTTTATTATTTGTACGTTTATTCAATTAATTTAATTTAGATTTAAATAAAGTTAATAAAGCCTTTATCAATGAATATAATTCATATTAATAATAATAATAATAATAATAATAATTCCATGCGCATTGGCACGTTTTTTTTCATTCTTTTATCACGTTGGTTCAAAAAAATAATTAATAATCAATTAATTAAATTTACTAGAGAAAATTTGTGCATTGTGTGCGTTAATTGTATAAATAAGTAGTAAAAAAAAAATCTGTGCTTTTTTTTTGTGTATTCGGCACTGAAATTGGAGTTTCAATGCCTACTCAGACCGAAAATTTCATCCCTGGTAGAAATCATCAAATTTCTGCCGCTAAATTTAAATCTTTTATTCGGTCGCGTGAAAATCCAATTTTTTTTACAGTAAACCTCAGAATAATCATAATTATAATTAGTGTCCTTAATTAAAAACTTGGATTGAAACCAAATGAATTCCTTAGAAAAATTCAAAAAAATTTCAATCGTAATTTTCAAGGAAAATGCGCTATCGGTTTTAAAATTTCTCTTTTAACCGACTCTAGATTTTGAGCTCAGTTTCATTGCGGAATAATTATAATTAGTGTCTTTAATTAAACTTGGACTGGAATTGACTAAATCCCTTCAAAAATTCCCAAGAGTTTCAACCGGAAAATGCGCTTGGTCTGAAATTTTTTCTCTTAACCGACTCTAGATTTTAAACTCAGTTTAATTGCAGGACAATTATAATTATAATTAGTGTCCTTAATTAAAAACTTGGATTGAAACCAAATGAATCCCTTTGAAAAATTCAAAAAAATTTCAACCGGAAAATGCGCTATCGGTTTTAAAATTTCTCTTTTAACCGACTCTAGATTTTGAACTCAGTTTCATTGCAGAACAATCATAATTATAATTAGTTTCCTTAATTAAAAACTTGGATTGAAACCAAATGAATCCCTTTGAAAAATTCAAAAGATTTCAACCGGAAAATGCGCTATCGGTTTTAAAATTTCTCTTTTAACCGACTCTAGATTTTAAACTCAGTTTCATTGCAGAACAATCATAATTATAATTAGTTTCCTTAATTAAAAACTTGGATTGAAACCAAATGAATCCCTTTGAAAAATTCAAAAGATTTCAACCGGAAAATGCGCTATCGGTTTTAAAATTTCTCTTTTAACCGACTCTAGATTTCCAACTCAGTTTCATTGCAGGTAATTTGAAAAAAATAGAAATTAAAAAAATTTATGTAAAAATTAACAAAAATCGCGTGTAAAATCGGTCAGCAATTTTCTTTATGCGTGATACTAATCAGTGTTAATTTCCTAGATTCTAACCTCAAATTTTTCGTCTCAAATTCTATTTGCCACAAAAATTACCCACTAATTTTAACAGAAAATTCTGTTAAATTTACACACATGTTAAATATTCAACTAAAAATTTTTTACTCGTGGCGCGCAATGAAACGAATTCAAATTCGGTGGCAGCAGTCGCCTTCGGCTCAAGCCAACCTCGCCCGTAAAAAATCGTGTGGTTTCATTCCTCAGCACACAATTTTATATTTTATTATTAAAAATCATTAAGGAATAGAACAAAGCATCAGTACAAGTACATAAAATATTAAATAAAAATAAAAATAGTAAATGACAAGAGATAAATAAATAAAACTCGATGTCGGCGTGCCCTTGGTATTAATTAATTAGCGTTTGTTCGACGCGGATAACAAACTTATCCATCACGATTGGATCAAGGCGTGTTTATTATTATTATTATTATTAATTAAATAAATTTATTTTATTTATTCCGTATAAAGCGACGGTAAAACTCGGCTTCGATAAATAAAATATTTAATGCGATTGTCCTGTATGTTTTTTTTTATAAAATAAAAATATAAATTAAAATTTTAATTTAAAGCATTTTAAGTCCTTGTTAAATCTTTCATTTTTTTTTCTTTATTGTTAATATTATTATTTATTTTTATTTACTGAGAATTAGAAGCACGAGTTACACGTGCGATACTGATTGCAAGTAATTAAGATAATTACTCACGTGATGACAATTAATCGATTAGCACGCAGATGAACCGTAGCTGCTAGACGATCGATGTTTTTTTTTTTAAACATACGTCTGTATTTTTTTCGCGCTTACTGTTTTATAACCAAATAATAGTGATAGTAATAGTTCATTATTATTATTAATAATAGTTATGGTAATAATAATAATAATAATAATAATAATAATAATAATAAATTTCTAATAAAGACCGCAACCACGAAGATTATTGGCGATAATTACGTCTGTTACTGCGTCAAACACAAATTGAATGTTGTTTGTGTCCGTAGCGCAGGTCATGTGGCAGTAGATCTCCTTTGTGGTCGACTTATTTTTCGCTTCAAATTGCGCCTGAATGTACGCCGCAGCTTCACTGTACTCTTGAGCTCCTGTTTATTTAATAAAATTAATTATAAATTTTGTTTTCAGTATACCAGCAACGGAACTTAGTGTTCCAGTGTCTCTACAGCCATTGGAAAATGCCCCATACGGAAAAAGTATATATCCGTATATATTCGGGAAAATCTGAATATATATTTTTTTCGGTTCCATGCGTTTTGAGCACCTGACAAAATATCCCCCACAAAATATCCCCAGTTTTGTGTCAGTTTTTTTCGCTTTTTTCACTATTTTTGCTTTCTTTTCATGGGGATATTTTGTCCGCAGATATTTTGTCGGGGATATTTTGTCAGGTGCTCAAAACGCCTGATACCATTTTTTTCGTACGGGGCCGCGAATTAATACACAGAAAAATAGTAAATTACACACTTAGGGAGAAAAGTAGGGCATTCTAACCCGCGTGTAATTGCCTGGCTTAGTTGAAGGCGAGTCCTAATTTTCTACGGGTGTGCATACAATTTTTCACCAGATCTACACCTGAAAGTTCAAATTTTTGTCTCTGCTTATGGAAATAATGGCGCATGCGCTAATTTTTATCATTAGTTTTCTTATAAAAGGAAAGAATGACTTTTTTCTGTCTAAACAGGACAAGAATTCAAACTTTCGGTGCAGGTATGGTGAAAAATTGTATACGCCCTGATTTAAAATACTTATTGAAAAGTATTGAAAAAGATGAGAATTGAATACTTTTGAATAAATCCTATCCCACAAGGTTTTCATCTGGACATAAAATTAATAATTTTCAATTATATGGAATCTAAAAATAATATAATAATTTCTAAACTTCCGAAGAATTGAAAAAGATTCGAATAAATTGACAGTTTTCAATCTTTCTGAATCCTTCTCAACACCAAAATAGTTACAAATTTTGGATCGAGTGTAGGATTGAAAAGAATTGACAGAAATTGAGAATTTCCAGTCTTTCTGAATCTTTCTCAATACTAAAATAGTTTCTTATTTCAAATTATGACTTGAATTGAAATAAATTAAAATGAATTCACATTTTCGAATCTTTTTGAATCTTTTTCAATAGAAAAATAGTTTCCACTCCACTTGGGAATTGGAAGGTATTGAAATGATGAAAGATTGAATTCTTTTCAATACTTTTGAATTCCATTATAAGAATTAGAAAGTATTCAAATTATCGAAATTTCAATTCCATTTAATATTTTTCAAAATCTCCGTATGGATTGAAAAAAATTGAAATTATTTTCAATACTTTTCAATGAGTATTTTTAATCAGGACGGTCGGAATGTCTTACTTTCCTCCTTAAGTGTGTAATCTACTAATTCTTCGCGCAGACTGAAGACATTCAAAATTTAAGCTCTGATTCTTGTCATTTGTTTAGTAGTAATTTCAGAGTATTAATTTTATTTACGTAAATGACAGTTCTGACTTAGAAATTAATGTGAATAATAAATAGTATTTATAGCTTCTGCTTAATTATAAATTACAAATGACAATTTACGCTTACGTAAATTAACTTCTGACACTAAAACTTTAAGCTCCAATGCAGGTGATAAGGAAAAATATTTTGTGTAACTCGGAATGAAAGACAATTTCAGACTGCGGGTGATGTCAGCCTTCACCCTGGTCTGAAATCGTCTTGTTTCATCCCTTGTCACACAATTTACTATTAAATAATTTCAAAAAAATATATAACGAGTAGAAGTAAACTCACCGTTGTATTCGGGGAAGCAGATAGTAAGCGATGACTTACGGATCTTTTCTTCAAACAAATCTTTTTTATTCAAAAATAAAATAATCGAAGTGTCCGTGAACCATTTGTTGTTGCATATTGAGTCGAATAATTTAAGACTCTCTTGCATCCGATTCTAAAATCAATATTACAGATAAAACATTTAACTTTAAATATATATTTTTCGATTACGTAAATATTTATGTAACTGAGATAATGTTTATTAGTTTAAAACTGCGCGGCTAAAAATGGATTTGTTTTCTTTTTTTTTATCGCTATTTATAATAGTCTGCAGTCATTAATTGTCAAGGCTGAATAAAATTCGCGATTATTTTCATGGCGAAAAAAAAAATTTGCTCATAAAAACTTTTTTTTTACCATCAAAATTACTAACGTTCCAAAAAAGTTCCATTTGAAGTTCTAATCTGTCTCATGTTTAGTTCCACATGCGGAACTTTTTTGGAACGAATTTTTTTTACACGAGAACAAAAGTGAAATTTATTATTCTAAAATTTGGGTCCAAGATCTAGTTCCAGCCCTTGCCCAATCATGCAACCCATCGCGTCCACTTGGAATCAATCTCCCAACTCTTTACTGCCCACCCTCTCTAATTGCAATTCGTCAGGCCTATTAAGTTTTAAAGTTACCAGCAGAGCATCTCGATCATAAATAATTGATAATAAATATCTCGACAAGCCGTTAAAGTCACGTAACACCCGAATAAACGGTTAGCTATCATGTCGACTGACAAAGCCCACACTTTACTCGATGTTAAATTGGCTCATAAATATAAAAGCTGAATGAAAATGGCCTATTAGAGCCGTACAACCGACTTAGACTTAAACTGCTACACCTAATCCTGTCAATTGATACATTGACACCTCGTTACGTCGATTTTATACGTCATAATATAATATGAATGAAAGTCTTCCCACACGATCTGACCCGTCTAATTGATCCCTTCATTACGATTCATTCTACTCACTCTCCTACGAGCTGTCTCACCACACACTTAAATACTCCCCACTATTTTTATTACCATAATTAACTATAAATAATTACTAAAAACTCGACATTCCACCTCATTAATTTATAATTATCTCCCTGATTAAACAACTGAATTCGAGCGAATTAAAAATTTTAATTCTGTTATATTCTGTCGAATTTTTCTGAACAGAATTCAATTGAATTGAAAATTTGAATTTGAATTAAACAGAATAAAAGCGATTTTAAAATTTCAATTCGTTTTAATTCAGTTTAATACGGATTCAAAACCAAAAATTGGAGAATTATTTTCGAATTAATCAGAATTAAACCGAATAGAATTATTCAAATTCGTTTTAATTCGGACAAATTCTGGTTTTCCTGCCGAATTAACAGAATTTATCTGAATTAAATAGAATTAAAAATTTTAACTCTGTTATATTCTGTCGAATTCTGCAAAACAGAATTCATCTGAATTTAAAATTTGAATTTGAATTAAACAGAATAAAAGCGATATAAAAATTTCAAATTCGTTTTAATTCAGTTTAATTCGGATTCAGAACCAAAAATTGGAGAATTATTTTGGAATTAATCAAAATTAAACCGAATAGAATTATTCAAATTCGTTTTAATTTGGACAAATTCTGGTTTTCCTGCCGAATTAACAGAATTTATCTGAATTAAATAGAATTAAAAATTTAATTCTGTTTAATTCGATCGAATTCAGTTGTTTAATCAGGGCTATTACGATAAATTATTCCATAGATAAAATTATGTTCCGTGGGCAGTAAAAAGTTTGGGCTTCAAAATATAAATTTTTTTTTCTGTTCAAGTATGAGATACATCGGAAAAGTGTCTCATTATCTATAGGCTATAGTATACAGATAATCTGCACATATATTTATATAAATTTAAAAAAAACAGTAGAGTAAATCCAGAGACGTTTGCAACCTAGTTTTTTTAAACTATAAAAGAGACTATGGCTGTTGTCTCTAGACAATGACGTACATAAATTCTCATTACTAAAAATATTTATAAATATATCGCGTTACTAATTCCAAAAAGACATACATTTATCCAAAAAATTAAAGGAACGAGAAAATTTTGTAAATTTTTTAGTGATTGTTAGAGGCTGTTTCGTGAAAAATTATCGTATCGAAAAAGTAAAAAAAGAAAATTGAAGCTTGAAATCTCTAGTTTGAAGATCTTCCAGCAAAATATTTTTTTGAGCTACGGTTTTTGCGGAATCATAAGAAATAGCTCGAGACAAAATTGTTCTAAATTTTTCGGGTCTATGGGGCCGGGAAAATTTTTTTCAGAAAAATCAATTCATGGCCCGTTTAGGAAATTTATTCGGCTACTTGTTTCTTTGTACAGCAATTTGCTGCTGAGATATCAGCCTTCAAATGAAAAAGGATCTTTTTGTACGTTTGTATTTTAATACGCCTTAGATTTAGTCACTGAGTTTAAATCCAAAAGGGCATATAATTTTTTTTTTACTGCCGATCGCTTTGTAAATTTATTTTAAGGTAAGAGACCCAGTACCCGATCAAAGAATTAGTACCCGATGACTCATGTATTTGTATACATATTCATTAAATATATTTATACAAAAACATGAAGTGATTTACTAGTTCCCTGGTCGAGTACTAGATCTTTTACCTTCTGGCTAAAATTAAAAAAAAAAAAAAAATTATACTCCCTTTTGGTTTTAAACTCAGTGACTAAACCTAAGGCATAAAAAATGTCCTTCCGAAATTAGTGGCGCGATATTTTATTAATTAAATGAATGAATTATTAATTATTAATGTAAATAAATTACCGTAGTCTCATCTTCATGTAAAACTTGATCATATTCAGACATTGCCACACAGAAGATAATTGCCGTGACGTCTTCAAAGCAGTGTATCCATTTTTTACGCTCACTTCGCTGACCGCCCACATCAAATAATCTGGAGACAAAATAATAACACATATTATATATAAGCCTACAAACTAACTTGCATATCTAACAAATTTATTAAGTAACCAATTATTCTATTTAACATTTCACCGCTCATACTCTCATATATACTATTTATAACATATATACTGTGTAAAATTAAAACACACTTTTTACGCTCGTACTTTATTCTATACGAAAAATTATTTTAATTGTTCAATTAAAATAATTAATTCATTTAATTAGTGGGTTCAATAATTTATTATCAATCAGCAGATTAATGGTTGCAATTAAAAATTCAATTTTATTTAAAATAGTGAAAATATTTAAATGAAATCATAAATTGTTGCATCAAAAATAAATTTTTTAGTGTCGGAAAAGTTTTAATGAAAGATCTGAGGTACCAATAAGTCACTCGGTATGAATATTTATATTTATATAGAATATGTATATAAAGAAGCACTTGAAAGAATGAACTTACTTAAAGTTGAGGTTCTTGAAAGAAAAGTGTACTTCAACTATTCCCGTTGTTTTGACTCGGGTCCTCAGAATATCTTGCTCCGTTGGCTGATAGTCTTTGGCTCCTAGTCGATCCAAGTCGTCCAAGAAGCTGCAATAAATCATATTTTTAATTACTCTTATAAAATAATTAAACTCTCTCTCCAGCTCAAGCCTAAAAAAAATCATGTACCTGAAGATCTAAACGTTTTTCGTGAAAAAAAATAAAAACCAAAACGAAAGTTAAAATTCTGCTGGATCTAAATTTTTTAAATGTCTCGCATACGCGCTAATATGTCAGCTGGAAATTGCAGGCCACTCCTAACACCCCTTCAGCAGTCAAATTACATAAATTTTTAATTTTCATTGCGTGAAAAACGTTCCGTTCTTCAGATACATAAAAAATCCATATTTACAAAAGCAACGACTGAGTAAGTGAAAGTAAATCGATAAGAGTAAGTCTTCAATCAAGTGTTACAGCTCCCATATCAATGAGTCAAAAAGCTAACAAACATTTTCTAAGACGATCTCGATCTTTCACGATCTGGATGACGTCTATGGCAGCCTCCAGTTGCTTTGCTGCCCAACCCCCAGGTAATTTATTCTGTTCCCAGTCCCCAGTTCCCGGTTCCTGGTTCCTATTCTCATTTTTTTTCATCATCATCATAAATACCAGGATCTAAAAATCAGCCCAAAATAAAAACCTTCAGGTCAAGCCCGGAATTGAAAGCAAAGGCAAAGGGTAGGGCGGCGCCAGCATCAGTAACTTCACCACCACGTGACACGGGCGTGGCGTGACGTCATTCCAGATCAATACAACAGACTCCTATCCACTGTGCTCAACTGCTCGACTCAACTCTTAACTTATCTATCTATACATACATATATATATCCACGCTCTACATTTCTACATGCAATATTATACCATCCATCTCTTTCCTTTATACTTGATCCCAATGCCGTTCCGGCATCTCATCTTCATCTCTATCATCTCTACCCGATAGATATATAATACCCAGACCCAAACCCACCTACGCTTGACATCCACCTACGCTTCCTACTGCCACAACTAGTGTAACGTTCTGTTAAGTTACTAGTATACTAGCAACAGCAACAGCAATATCACTTTGCATCTCGACTGTACGTTTCTCACTCGAAGAAAATTAAATGTCGCACGGGATTTACCCTACTCTGGAGCTACACCTATCGGCTTCAAGGGAACGCGGCCAACCGAATCCCTTGATAGACTCCTGCTACAACTCGACATTTATATATATTTATATATTTATATATGTACTTAAGACTAGTTTTGTTTTTTTAAATGATACTAAGGTTAGCAGACGTCTAATAATTTTTGGATTTTTTTAAGACGGTAAATTTGAAAAAAAAAAAAATTGCACATGTAGTTTTTAAAATTTTCTACATATGCAAATTTTTTTGCAATTGATTTGTTGAAAAAAAAATAAAAAAATTTTTAATTGTCTGATAACTTCAGGATCATTTTTTTAAAACTGACATACATGGAGTTCATGGACCAAATTTCGCAAACACACATGACCTTCATGTATTAAAAAAAAAAATGTGATTTAAAAAAAGGACGTACTATTTAGCGGAATCGTTCAATTGATACTCATTACTTCTGCCAAAACATTCTTGCACACCGGCATCAGCCCACAGCCTCTTCATAGCAGCTAATAATTCTTCGCTAAATGGTTCTGTGTCTTCCATTCGTTGGATGACGTCAAATACCATTTTACCATCAGTCTGAAAAAAAAAAAAATAAATAAATAAATAAATATTATTTTTCCTCGCTATTTGATAAGTCGAGTTTATTATTTTTAAACTTAATCTCTTATGACTCCGTCGCTGTGACTTTAAGTGTACGTGTGTACATACTTGGTATGTTATAATATATGTATGTGTATATATATTTAATAGAATTGAATGCTTCATTCATAAGTTAAGATAATCGTCGAAGCGTGGCAAACCACATCCACAACGGGACTCAATGTCTTAGCGCCGCAATGAGTAATCATTGTAATGTTTTTTTTTTTTTTTTTTTTTTTTTAATGTGAGATTAAGTAAAAAAACTCGCTCATTTATTTCAATACCAATATTATTATTAATGCCAGCACTTTTTTTTGGGACTCAAGTAGTTTTTTTTGGGCTTAAGTTTGTTAAGTAAAATTGATATCAAGTGTGTAATTTATTTTAAAGTGATAATTATAATTAAATATCATTATTATTATTTAAGAAAAAATTGCATCTGTAGTTTTTTAAATTTCCTACATGTGGATTTTTTTATTTTTTTGGATTTGGTGAGTTGAAAAAAAAATCCGGAAATTGTTAATTGTCTGTTAACTTCAGGATTTTTAAGTTAGCTGAGGTCCAATAATCTTTGGATTTCTTTTTAAAAGATAAATTTATAAAAAAAAAATATTTGAAAAAAATGCACCTCTAGTTTTTTAAATTTCCTAGAAGTGCATTTTTTTATTTTTTGTTTTTTTTGGATTTGATGCATTGAAAAAAAAATCTGAAAATTGTTAATTGTCTGTTAACTTCAGGATATTAAATTTAGCCGTCCAATGATGTTTTGATTTTTTTTTTTAACAATAAATTTATGAAAAAAAATATTTGAAAAAATTGAACCTTTAGTTTTTTAAATTTCCTAGATGTGTATTTTTTTATTTTTTATTTTTTTGGATTTGGTGCGTTGAAAAAAAAATCCCAAAATTTTTAATTGTCTGTTAACTTTAGGATATTAAAGTTAGCCGAGGTCCAATAATCTTTGAATTTTTTTTTAAAGGATAAATTTATAAAAAAAAAATATTTGAAAAAATTGCACCTCTAGTTTTTTAAATTTCCTACATGTGCATTTTTTTATTTTTTATTTTTTTGGATTTTATGCGTTGAAAAAAAATCATAAAATTTTGAATTGTCTGTTAACTTTAAGATATTAAAGTGAGTCGAGGGCCAATGATGTTTTGATTTTTTTTTTAAACATAAATTTATAAAAAAAAATATTTGAAAAAATTGCACCTCTAGTTTTTTAAATTCCCTACATGTGCATTTTTTAATTTTTAATTTTTTTTGATTTGATTTGTTGAAAAAAAAATATTTATGAGTGTGAATGTAGTAGACGTCAGACAAATTTTCAATTATAAATAAATCGAGTAAAAAATAAATAAAATAAAATTTTGAAAAAATGCACATTTCAAAAATCAAAAAATTACCAAGTGCATTTTTTATAAAAATTTCTTTTTTAATTATTTACTCTATTTATTTATAATCATAAATTCGTCTGTCTGCTACTCACTCATTATTATTTACTTATACTGTAAGCAGTTAATTTACAAAATATAAAAGGGCACAACTTTAAAACGGTCGAAGACCTCGGCAACCTCGACCGTGTACTTGCTAAAGTTAATTATTTCACCTGTTGCAATCTCGCGCTTTTATTCAACTAAAATTTATCAACTAAATCAGTATACAAAAAAAATACGTGAAATTACCTGTCGTTCATTTGATGAAAAATTAATTTCCAAATTTGGCATTGCTCTTAAAATAGCAACTAATGATTGTATCGTATTGCTGTACACAACAGGCCTGTACTGCTTGAAGTCTTCCGGTGTAAATCCACTCTCGTGAATGATTCTATTAATAATTTACATATATATTTTAATATCTTCATTAATTCCATACTAATTATTTTATTAACATGAGTATTGAAAATTTTTAAAAAATAGACAAGATCACGTCATAAATTTTAATCATTAATGATGATTTTAATCATCATGTATGTTTTAAAAATTTATATGAATAAAAAGAGAAGTGACGTAAAAAGTCGCGTATAGAAAATAGCGATAATTTAAAACAATAAAGTTTGTCGAAAAATATTATGTCGCGTGTTTTTACAAGCATGCTTCACTACAACTGCTCACACTAGACCTCAAGTGTTAGTCTATGTGTCTAGTTATATATATGCTGGAATATAACGTGTTAATATCGATCTCTTGTTTTATATTCGCGGCTGTAATATAAGTAGAGGATGAGTCCGCAACAGTTTGTTCGTTAAATCCAAACTCTTTGTTATCAAATGTCTATTTTTCAGCTTAAGCTCTTATCAAAATTAATCAATACTCATATTAATTAATATATTTATCTAACATACTTCATCTGTTTCACGATCGTACTTTTTCCAGACTCTCCAGCTCCTGAAAAATAAAATAACTCATTAGTAAGACAGTTTAAAGTTTTGGAATCCGAGGAAAAAATTCAAATATTAATGGAGTAAAAAATTTCATTGCTACTAGAATTTATTTTATAGGCGGATATGACGTACACTGAGAGAAAAGTCGATAGTCATTTTAACTAAAAAGACTTTAACTATTTAAAATTAGTTACTGGTACTAATGCGTTAGTAAGGCTAACTATTCAGTAGTTGCTCAAACTAAAAAAAAATTAATTAAAGCAACTAAAATTTTTCAGTCTCCGAAAATTGTTGTTTTAACTAAAAAAATTTAGTTGATAGTATATGAATTTTAAAATTAACTATAACTTAATTTTTTTAGTGTATGTAAATAAAAATTGTTTTTATTATAACTGCTGATTTAAAGTTAAAATAAAATAGTTGTTATAAATATAAATCTAGTTAATAGAACTAAAATTTTCAAGTTACTCCAATTGAGTTAAATGTAGGCAGGAAATGGATTTTTAATTTTTTTTCAAAACTTAATGATTGAGTAAATAAATGTTTTTAAATCGCCAAAAAGTTTTTATCAAAAACTTTTTCTCGAACATATTTTTTTTGCAAGATTATTTTTTTCTAATAAAATTATTTTTCAAAGAATTTTTTTTTCCAAAAAATTTGTTATCTTAATTTTTTTAGAAAACTTTAGTTGTTAAAAATATTTTGAAAATAGAAATACATATTTATATCAATTATTTAAGATAAATTGGAATACTTAAACTGAACTGTCGTACATAAATTTTCGATTTAAGCATAAAAATATGTTGACTTGAGAAAAAAAATTTTGATTCAAGATAAAAATTGTAAGATAATTATTTACTTGGTGCAAGAAGATTTTTCTTGAATCAAGAACATTTTTACTTGATTTGAGTTAACTTTTTTCGATGTAGTTATAATTCGCAAAAATATCGGATAATTTTAAAAACCATTTAGGATCAATATTAATAGCTGACAAAAGTTTTTCCTTTAGCTAATAAGGTTCTTCATTTGTACGTTATCAAAACCTAAATGCGTCTTTCAAATTTTAGTTTGTCTACACTGTAAAATATTATTGGACTCGGTGTAGTGTAAATGTCTGTGTAAAAATTGTGGTGTGAAAATTACACTAAATATTGTATTAAATTTAAGCGGTGTGAATTAGAAATTTTTCCTCTGTCAAGCGTGTAAATGTGTAATTTATGTTTAAATTTTGCGTTTAAGGCAAATAATCATAAAAAAATTAAAATGTTCAAAACACGAGTTAATATTTAAATAAAATTGCTTAAACCAAGAGAAAAATTTCTTGAGAGAAAACATATGTATGGAGGAGAGGAAAGTCACCGATACCAGACAGCAGTAGCGGGAGTAGTTCGATGCTCGCCACGAGATCGCGCCCAGCCGCTGTGTAGTGTCCCTGGCAAGATATATATCTCAGAACTGTTAAATTCCAAGGTTAAAAACAATTTCGGCATCAGTACAACTCTGTCATTTGACAAAGCGATACTTACATTTTTGGATTGTATTATAGTTTATCCTATATTACATCAAGACATTAATATTTATTATTAATGGTTCAATAAATAATTTATCTTTAAAATTTAACTTGAACTTTCAAAAAAAAATTAATTCTAATCAAAACTCTATAGAGTCTCTACTTAATAATTAAAACCATGTGAATGGTATATTTTTGCGAAAAAAAAATTATTTAATTAATGGATTTAACTAAAAAATATTCATTGAATTAACTAAAAAAACATTGTAATGATACTTGATATTTTTGTTTGCTTTAATGAAAGAGTTATAGATGAATTAACTACCTAAGTTCAGTTTAAAAAATTAAAAATTATTAATTGAATACAAGTTTAAAAATCAGTTACATTGACTATTTATATAGTTAATTGAACTAAAAAATATTTAACATAACTATTTAGAGATATTTATAATAACTATCTATTGGTGTTGTAGTAACTCCGAAAAAATAGTTAAAGCGCTATTTAACTGTCATTTTATAGTTAGATTTACTGGATTTTTCTCTCAGTGTAGAAGCGGAACTTGCTTTCCTGCTCACCGCAGTCTCCCTTTTTTTTTATTTAAAAAAGCTCTCGGTTAAGTTGCCTTCTATAATAGACTCGCAATTCGCAATTCTCATTCTCATTCTCAGTCATATTTTACATTAAACTTAACTCTGGTTACTCCAATACTCGATTGAAAATCCGCGTGTCATAAATAGTAAATAAATTTCATTTATTTATTTATATAAAAAAAAAAAATAAATAAATAAAAATAAATTTAAACCTGAGTAATAAAAATTCAAACACGTAAAAATTAAATATAAAATATATATAAGATTTATCGGTATTGTCATATATTTTTACCGGCGACCTTCATAAATTTTAATTTATAATAAAATATATGATAAAAATTTCAAATCTCGATTTTACTGACGTCTGAGAAAAGAGAAAAATTTTTTAACGCAAATTTATTAATTAACAATTAATTAAATTAATTAATTAGTGATTTAAAATGAAATGATTTTTTTAAATATTTGAAGAAATTAACGGAAGTTAATTGAGTTTTGAAAAATAAATAGTGTACTTAATAATTTAAAATAATAATAAATATACTGAGAGACAACGTCGACGTCAACTACGTCAACGTAAACGTCGACACATGCTAACAACATGTTATGTATTTAAGTTGAGAATTTTTTTCCCTTTTTTTAAACAGTCTATACAATTCCCACATAATGGCTTCATACTTTTCAATACCTATAGTAATAATAACAATAAAAAAAATCGTCCTAAATAGATCATTAAAAAAACGGCCATTAAAATTTTAGCTATTGTATGAAATTTTTAAAAATGAGGTAAAAGACCTAATACTCGTATTTATAAATAATCCCATATTCTAGTTCCCGGCCGCGAGTTAGGTCTTTTATTTGGATTCCTTTTTATAAACGATAGATTGTAAAAAAAAATATTTTAAAAAATTGCACTTGTGGTTTTTTAAATTTTCTACATGTGCATTTTTTTATTTTAGTGATTTTTTGAAAAAAAAATCCCAAAACTGTTAATTGTCTTTTAACTTCTGGATCATTTACCACGATACTGACTAGCCGACGTCTATAAATTTTTGGATCTTTTTTTAAACAATAAATTACAAAAAAAAAAATATTTAAAAAAATTGCACTAATAGATTTTTAAATTTTCTACATGTGCATTTTTTTATTTTGTTAATTTTTTGAAAAAAAAATCCAAAAACTGTTTATTGTCTTCTAACTTCTGGATCATTTACCACGATACTGACTAGCCGACGTCTATAAATTTTTGGATCTTTTTTTAAACAATAAATTACAAAAAAAAAAATATTTAAAAAAATTGCACTAATAGATTTTTAAATTTTCTACATGTGCATTTTTTTATTTTGTTAATTTTTTGAAAAAAAAATCCGAAAACTGTTAATTGTCTTCCAACATCATTATCATTTATCACGATACTGGTTAGCTGACGTCTATAAATTTTTGGATTTTTGTTATCAATGACAGATTAAAAAAAAAAAATATTTAAAAAAATTGCATTTGTAGTTTTTTAAATTTTCTACGTGTGCATTTTTTTATTTTGTTGATTTTTTGAAAAAAAAATCTGAAAACGGTTGACTGTCTTCTAACTTCAGAATCATGAATTCAACCGACGTCTAATAATTTTTGGATTTTTTTTATCACCGATAAATTACAAAAAAAAAAGTTTGAAAAAAATGCACTTGTAGTTTTTAAAATTTCCTACAAGTGCATTTTTTCATTTTTTTTTTTTTAAATCCCAAGATCGTTAACTGTCCGTTAACTTCAGGATGACCTTTAATCTAAAATAATAATAAATAAAATAAAAAATACCAAGAAGTAGAAGTTTGATGTCCTTGGCAGCTTGCAATCCATCTTCCTTAAGATTTTTTTCGATCTGTTTGCTGCGGGCCAAAGCGGCCCGCTCTTCCGCAGACATGGCACAGCCCATTTTACTACACGTTGCTTTCACAAACGCCACCCCCGTCTCTTTTTATTTTCACCCCTATCGCGGGACGGCAGAGCCCCCGCCACTACGTACTCCTAGTAACACCACACCAACACCACTCTTTTATTTTATTATATATTATTCTATATATCTATTATTATATATATTTAATATATATATATATACAATATAATAAAGAATACACAATCGCGCACGCACCTACGACACCTACGTGACGTCTCTCCCTCTCTTTTCTTCCTACTCCCGTTACACCCGTACTTCTTACTACCCTATTCAATATATACTTATATATATGTATCAATATATATGTCGTGCACCTGATTCACAGAAAAACTTCTTCAAATAATCATTTAGTCACCCTTATATTTTTATTGATCTGCAACAAAAAAATGACAATTAATTTACCACCCGAATTTCTTATAAAAAAAAATTGTAAGTGGGGTAAGTGGGCGCAAAAAACGTATAGGTACCTGTTGCAAATAAAATATGTATGTATATATATAAGATGTGGTGTAATAAAATAATTTATTGTGTCAAATGTTAAAAATGTGGATTTAAACGTCTGCGTACTGTGAAATGACCTCTTGTATTCGGTATAAAAAAAAGTTAAATAAAAAAAGACGGTAATGGACAAAAATATAAGAAAGAAAGAAAGAGAAATGGTATTTAGTGCGCATGAATGCAGTCAGAGCGACAGTAGAACCAAGCGGAAGAAAATAAAAGAAATATATCTATAGATATATAAGCGTCCAAATTTTGCTTTTTTTTTTTTTTTACTTCAATTGAAAATTCGCGATGACGTTTAATTGTGATACCGAATTCAGACTGATAATTTTTGAATCTGTTTTAAAACGCAAATTGTAAAAAAAAAAATATTTGAAAAAAATCCACCTATAGTTTTTTGAATTTTCTACATGTGCATTTTTTTTATTTTTTTTTTTTGTAATTCCTTTGGTAAGAAACGAAATTCAAAAATTTTTGCTAACTTCAGGATCATGTTTAATTGTGATACTGAAGTTACCCGACGTTTTTGGATTTTTTTCAAAATAATAAATTTCGAAAAAATTGCACCTGTAGTTTTTGAAATTTTCTACATGTGCATTTTTTTAGTTTTTTTTTTTTGAATTTATTTGTACAAAAAAACGTCAATTTCAGGGTGACATTTAATTAGTAATTAACCGCTGGCTTAATTAGCAAAATTTAATTGTAAAATTACTGATTGATAACTCACTTGATAAAATCATTGGCAAGTTGGATTGGTCCGCGAAACCCGATTCAAATGAATGTCACGTCAATATTTAAATACGCGATACATTTGCACGTTAGCACACACTGCACTCGTTTGAATAATTAATTATTTAATAGTAATAATTATTATTTTAATTGGTAATTTTTTATATATATATATATATATATATATTTATTTAAATATGAGGGGTAGTTTTAAACTCGGTGGTTAGTGTGTTGTATTTGATCGATAATTCAGAGGAAACTCCGGACCGGCACAGCCCCTCGACGTTTTCTCTCTGTCACCACTCGCTTAAATATCTCCCGAGTTTAAATGTTACTTAAAAATAATTTATTATATATTTAACTGGGGTAATGTATAAAAAATAATATCAATAGTATAAATATAAATAAAATATAACTCACTACCGAACAGTTTTACAATAAACTAAAACTCCTCACACCGTTTCCCCACACCCGCGATTAATTTATCCATTTAAATATTAAAGGTAAAAAGTCACCCCCTATTACTCGCGAGCCGTCCACGAGTACGACGGGTGTAGATGGATTTTTTTATTTAAACTTTCCTTTGACACTCACGAGATTCTGACGAAGATCAAGATCAGGATTTATTATTATTGTTATTTAATTGCCGCTTATTAATTTGAATTTGAATTTAAATTTAAATTTAAATTTTAATTTTAATTTTAATTATTTTAAATTTATAAGAGTTGCGGGGAAACGGATAGGATATGATACAATAGGAGAGATAAAAAATCGACTCGTGAACTTTTGACAGCAGCAGTAGCAGCAACACCAGCAGCTAGTGCTAGACGCGTATATTCACTGGAGATTTCACGACTGGAGCGACCTCTCGCCCCGCCCCACCCAGATCTTTTTTACTTACACCCACATGCACACCACCTACACATATATTTATATATATATATATATATATAGATATTTAAAATTTCATAAGTATATTTAAACTCATACATGCGCTGAGCTTTGAAAACTGATATATGTAGTAACAGATGCGCATACACTGAAATATAAATATATGTGTGTATATATATATATATATATATAAATATATCATATATGGGGAGACATGGATGTATGTGTGCGCAGATGTTCATAAAACTACGAGGGGTCTGTGTGTATGAATAAAACCGATAGTATGGTAAATATATGTGTGTGTGTGTGTGTGTGTGTGTGTGTGAGTGTGCGCTTGTGTGCAAAGAGTGTGTGTCATCCCGACAACGCGGCGACATCGATCGATCCCCAGCCAACCCCTGTGACTAACCATCTCATGTTAGATTGGTGAACTCAATTCACTTGATACTATATATATATATATATATATATTTATGTGGATGTATATAAATGTATGTGGTTGTGTGTGAATATAGAATTTATAAGGATGGATGTATGGAGAATGAATATCAGCGCCACTTATTTTTAACCCTGCGCGGGAATTTAAAATTTGAAATTTAAATTTCCCGCCAGATTTATAAGAATTTTTTATTATTGAAATTTAACGAAAGAAATGGGTTTTTGATATGAAAATAGGGTAGATTTGAAGAGAATTAATATTTATTTATTTTTTAATTAACTATCTAATTGATAATTATTTTTATGTACAATGTATATAAATATATAAATAGTTTAATAATTAAATATGGCATTAACAATTTTTTATAACTTAACTGTAATATAAATATATAATGATTATTATTATTGTGTTTATATAAATATAAATATGTTTTACATTAGATCATATTTTAATTATGACTGTAGAAATAAATTAGTAATGCAAATTATTATTTATTTAATAAGTAAAATAAATAAATAAATAATTATTATTTTTTTTTAAATTACACCTGAGCTTCTTCGCCACATTGTGACCGCAGTAATTAACTAGAAATAATTATTTTAGTAAATATGACAAGTGATCTATACAATCCCATACTAATTTTTATAACAACAAAGTAAATAATTAATTAATGGATTAGTTAATCACGTATTGGTAAAGTAGTTTAGCTTAAATCTAATATTTACATTGAAGGATTTATCATGTACTCTTGACTCTGTCTGTCATAATCTGATACCTTAGCATTCTTTTGGTCATTTATTTTATTATCATCACTTTCTTCTGATTCTAAGTCATTGTTATCTTTTCTGTAAGAAAAAAAATAAATTTTAAATTTTAATTTTACCGCCACCTCATTTTCATTAAAAAAAATTTTCTACAAAAAATAATTTGATTATTCTGTAAGCAAAAAATTTAAACGCAAAATAATAATTTTTTGAATTTCGCGGTATCTGCGTTAATTCTTATAAACTTATAAATTAAAAATTTTAATTTTACCGCCACCTCATTTTCAGCCAAAAAATTTTCTATAAAAAAAAAATTTAATTATTCTGTAAGCAAAAAATCCAAACGCAAAATAAATTTTTTTGAATTTCGCGGTATCTGCGTTAATTCTTATAAACTATAAATTTTTAATTTCAATTTGACCGCCACCTCATTTTCGGCCAAAAAAATTTAATTTTTCTGTAAGCAAAAAATCCAAACGCAAAATAAAAATTTTTTTTTAAATTTCGCGGTATTTGCATTAATTCTTAAACTTATAAATTTTAAATTTCAAATTTATCGCCACCTCATTTTCTGCCAAAAAAATTTTCTATAAAAAAAAAATTTTAATTATTCCGTAAGCAAAAAATCCAAACGCAAAACCAAAATTTTGCTTTTAAATTTCGCGGTATCTGCGTTAATTCTTATAAATTTAAAATTTAAATTTCAAATTTACCGCCACCTCATTTTCGGCCAAAAAAATTTTCTATAAAAAAAATTTTATTATTCCGGAAGCAAAAGATCCAAACGCAAAACCAAAATTTTGTTTTTAAATTTCGCGGTATCTGCGTTAATTCTTATAAATTTAAAATTTAAATTTTACCGCCACCTCATTTTCGGCCAAAAAAATTTAATTATTCCGTAAGCAAAAAATCCAAATGCAAAATAAAAATTTTTTTTTTTAATTTCTCGGTATCTGCGTTAATTCTTATAAACTCTGTAACTAATTGACTAATTTTTTTTTTTTTTAATTAACTCAACAAAAGTTTGTTCTATAACCCGATTAATAAATCAATTTAAAAATCCCTCTCACTTAAATTAATTTACTAAATTTATCTTCTTACTCTACTGTCGGATGCGAGCAACTCCGCGTGTGATAATTAAAAATAAATTAATAAACTTACGGTTCCTAAAATAAAATATTTTTCTTGAAAATTTGCCAAGTATTTAATTAAATAAAAGTGGATTAATTGAAACAAACGAAATTAATTGAAGAAAAAACAAAATTTCGATGTAATGATAAAATAGTTCTTAGGTGGCCTTTAATTTTTGAAAGTTAGTTAATTAATTAAACAGTAATATACTTACGTATATCGATTTGTCGAGGGTAAAAATAATGACTTTGGACAATTTTTGTAATACGGCCAGCACTCGCCGTGGATTTTTCCACGATTTTCAGCTTCGACGTACTCGTTAAGTAAATTTGCAAATGGTGACTTGCTTGCCCTATTAATAAATATTTTGTATTTTTAATTAATTGTAAAATACACGAGTAATTAAATGAATGATAAAAATAATTACGTGAAAAAGAGCTTGAGCATTTCTCCAATAAGTCCAAAATTACTGAGCGGATGGCCTTGAACTTCGCAAATAGCGCGAAGCAAACAAGCTTTTCCATCCATACCCAGCGTACTCAGCATTTCCTCAGCAGTTATGTATAGTAATGCACGTTCTCCGCCATGAAATGCATTTTTAGGCGGTGCTTCCTCTAAATCACGTTTATGTAATCGTCGTTTTATGAAGGAGGCGATAAAATCAGCCATCATCATACCGGCTCTTCTACTTTCCATTCCTCTGCCAAACACTGGCGGCAATGCGCCATAAGGATTTTCATTGTCTGTCAATCCCAGTTTATCGAAATCAACTGTAATTAGAATTTTTAAAATATATATATTAGACTGGGTCAAAAAAATCTACTATTTTTTTTTTTCGATGCTGTGAAAATATTATTCCTGATGACCAAAAAAAAATCCTTTACAGGTTGAAATGGTTTTGACTCAACTTCAACCTTGAATAACTTTCGAAGGAGTGAATTTAGCAAAAAATGTTAAGAGACCTTTTTTGTAGGGCATTAAATTTCCTTCAAGAATATGTATTATGACTAATAAGAATTTTGATATTTCTAGTAGTTACAAAAATCCAAAATAGAAACAAAGAATTTGAAAAACAAATCAATGATGTTTAAGGCAGGGTTACAAGGAAACGGCTCGTTTTACGTCAATTTACTAAGAGAGATTTTTTGTAGGGAATTCAATTTCCTTTAAGAATATACATTGCTCAAATTTTTCAGATAGATGTTTTACGAGTTTTGGGTAAAAAATGGAATTTCTGTCAAAAAACTAATAGTCGTAACGATACACCTCTTAATATCAATATTAAGGGCTCAAACTTGCGAAATAATTTTTTTTTGGTTATCAGGAATAATATTTTCATAGTATCGAAAAAAAAAAAAAAATAATCGATTTTTTTGGCCAAGTCTAATATACGTATATATATATTTATATATAAGTAACTGTTCATTATTAATTATTAGTCATTTGTCACTGCTGATAAATTAATGGCCATTAATAAATAATAATTGTCAATTAAAATTTTTTAGTTAATTTAAAATATTGATAAAAATTATTGCTAATTAACTTTATAGTTAAGTTCAAATTTATTATTAATAAAGACTGCGGTTTAAAAATTGAGAAATTTTTATTAGAATATTTTTTTTTTTTTTTTTGGTGATAAAGAAATGATTAGACGGTAATTAGAAATGACGTTTTGTCAAAATTTTGAAATTTGAGTATTTTTATTAATTTTTTTCAATGGTTCAAAACGATCCTGAAGTTAGTAGACAATTAAAAATTTTCGGATTTTATTTTGAACAATGAAATTTGAAGAAAAAAATAAACTGAAAAAATGCACATGTAGAAAATTAAAAAGACTATAAGTGCAATTTTTTTAAATATTTTTTTTTTTATAATTTATTTTTTTTTTATATCCAAAAATTATTAGACGTTGGCTAACTTTAGTATCGTGTTTCAAAATAAAAAAAAAATTACAAAACTGTCAAATAAATATTTTTTGCCCGAAAATTTTTGAAATTTTTGACAGATGAAAAATTATTACACGTCGGCTAATTTCGGTATCATGTTTCAAAATAAAAAAAAAATTACAAAATTGTCAAATAAATATTTTTTGGTCGGAAATTTTTGAAATTTTTGACAGATAAAAAATTATTACACGTCGGCTAAATTCAGTATCATGTTTCAAAATAAGAAAAAAAATACAAAACTGTCAAATAAATATTTTTTGGTCGGAAATTTTTGAAATTTTTGACAGATGAAAAGTTATTAGACGTCAGCTAACTTCAGTATCGTGTTTCAAAATAAAAAAAACTGTCAAATAAATATTTTTTGGTCGGAAATTTGTGAAATTTTTGACAGATGAAAAATTATTAGACGTCGGCTAACTTCAGTATCATGTTTCAAAATAAAAAAACTGTTAAATAAATATTTTTTGGTCGGAAATTTTTGACATGAAAAATTATTTAATTAGAAAAAAAAAATGCGTACTAGTAAAAGGAAGACTGATGGTCATATTGCTGAGAAATCCATGTGGAGGATAACGTACGAACGGTAGTGCCAGTGTGGGAGTGATGGTCATTATTGTCCCAGGAGGCAGAGCTATCCTGCCGTCATTGGTGATCCAAAATACTCGTTTCTGTCGATGATGGGGTTCATTTGCGCTATCGGAATTTCCATTCACTCGGCAACCCGTCAGCAGCGCTATCAATATCAATCTTAACATGATTCTGTGAACGATAACCACACATATATATAAATATATAGATATAAATACAATCCTCGTAAAAAGATAATTTGCATTAAATAAAGCTTAAAAGAATGTGATGTAAGATAAGTAATAAATATATAAAATAAAACAGGTTGTCTTCATGAGGTTGGTGGGTCGAGTCGTACGCGCCATAGTAATGATACACATGATACTCATGATCTTGTCACTATGATGATGATGGTCCACTAGCTGAGGGTCTACCGGTAATATGGTACTTGCTCGGATGACCAGTTTTATTTTTTTTATCCTATCGTATCATTTCAACGTAACAGTATATATATATATACATATATATAAACTGTAAAAGTTCGTTACATATGGAATGTTCATCAATGAAAAAAATACCGACATTTATACACGTGACCTTTAATTTAAATTTAAATTTTATATTTCAACTCAATTAATTTTTTTTTTTAATTAATTAATTATTTTTAAAATTAAAAAATAATAAATTATTTAAAAAAAAAAATTATTTTTGAAATAGTACCAGATATTGACCAAGTGCCATTTAATGACCGGGTACCTAAATCCTAAAAATGGAAAAATTGATGAGTGTGAATGTGGCGGACATCAGACGAATTTAAAATTTCAAATAATTAAAAACATAAAATTTAAAAAAAAATGCACTTAATTTCAAAATTTTTTAAATGTGCATTTTTCAAAAATTTTATTTTATTAATTATTTATAATTTTATATGTATCTGATGTCTGCTACATTCATACTCATCAATTTTATGAATGATCCTGAAGTTAGCAGAGATTTCAAAATTTTTGAATTTTCGTTTTTCTATAAATCAACTGCAAAAAAATAATATAAAAATATGCACATGTAGAAAATTTTAAAAACTACAGGTGCGATTTTTTCAAATATTTTTTTTTAATGTTTTATCGTCTAAAAAAAAAATCCAAAAATTATTAGACGTCTGCTAACTTCAGTATCATATTTTATGATACTGAAGTTAGCAGACAATTGATAATTTTTGGATTTTTTTTTTAAAAATCAATTACGAAAAAATAAAAAATAAAAATATGCACATGCAGAAAATTTTGAAAACTACAGGTGCAATTTTTCCGGATATTTTTTTAAAAATAATCTATCGTTTGAAAAAAAATTCAAAAATTATTAGACGTCGGCTAACTTCAGTATCATCATATTTTATGATACTAAAGTTAACCGACTAATAATTTTTGGATTTCTTTTTTTTCACTAAATTATAAAAAAAAAAATATTTGAAAAAATTGCACCTGTAGTTTTTTAAATTTCCTACCCGTGGATTTTTTTATTTTTTCGTTTTTTGGATTTGATTCTTAAAAAAAAAAATTCAAAAATAATCGTCTGTTAACTTTCTGATCATTCAATTTTTCCATTTTTCGGATTTAGGTACCCGGTCATTAAATGGAACTCGGTCAATATTTGGTACTGTTACCCTAGATAGGATATTATTGATAAGGTTCCATGACAACTGATCCCCGACAAGTAATCACACGATAATTGATCCCACTGAAGTTCATAAAATAATTAATTACTGACGAGTAATTAAAATTCACTGTAGTAAATAATAATTGTTGGGATCAGTTGTCGGCACACCATAGTAAGGATTTGTTGAATAACTAAAAAAAAAAAAAAAAAAAATAATTTATAAGATGAATTGACTGCATCCCGCAACGGCACTGTAAGATTTTTCCGATCCGTTACTACAGAGTACAGGCCAGTCCGGCGTTTTCAGAAAATTAGCCATGTGATATAACACGTAACCGTTAGTTGCTGCCGCGACTGGTTGTTAATAGCTGTTGAATATCATGTTGAATTTTTATATCACGTATCACGTGAATATCGCAAACAATTTACCCACTTTTTAAAATATAAATAATCCCGAGTTTTTATTGCATTTAAATTTTGACACCAAACGAAATCTTGATATTTTTAAATCTTAGTATCCCTCGATTACCTGGTAAACTAGTTTTTTGTTTAAAAAAAAAAAATTATACGTGATTGTAAATTCGGTAACTCGTGAACGCGACCTATTTCATAATATTTAAGTTCGGTATTTTTTTTTTATTGTCTACAATTAATAACTGAGGTACGTAATTTTTTTAATGAGCGACGAAGGCCAAGAAAATTGGAGACTCGAATTTAATAAAATGCAAATAAGATCCGTTAGGCTTTTAATTTATTCGAGATTCCATTATACAATTGGGAGCGACATTTGGTATTCTCAAGTGCAACGGCACTGTCTTGGGTCTGTACGATCGAAAAAAGAAATAAAAAATAAGAGAAATATAAATGGATGAATTAATGAATAAATAAATATTTTTTTTAGCGGACGGTAATAATGGAGGAAATTTAAATTATTTAAATAGTCTAGGTGCTGCTGACAATTGGGTATTTGCTGTAAATTAATCAACGAGGTTGAAATTATAAATAAGTACGACAATTGAATGTAATTATAGTGAGTCAATTGCTTTAAGAATACTGATTAATGTCCCATTTTATTTAGTTTATTTACATTACTATCCCATGTATTTGTATGCAGTGTCAAGTACTTGTTTTTTTTATAAACAGTTTTGTAATTCGTATGAAAATTTTATCAGCTGCATTCGAAATTATGGTCAATCATTTTTTATTTTAATTATTATTGGAAAGTTTTGGATTGGAAATTTTAGTTTTTGATTTTTATTAAAAATTTTTAGATCGGTAATTTTGGTTTTTTATTTTTATCTGAAATTATTATCAATAATTTTTTTATATTATTATTGTAAATTTTTGGAATGGAAATTTTGGTTTTTTATTTTTGTCTGAAATTATTATCAATAATTTTTTTATTTGAATTATGATTTGAAATTTTAATTCTTAATTTTTATTCGAAATTTTTTGATCGGAAATTTTGGATTTTAATTTTTGTCTGAAATTATTATCAATAATTTTTTATTTTAATTATTATTGTAAATTTTTGGAATGGAAATTTTGGTTTTTAATTTTTATCTGAAATTATTATTAATAAATTTTTTATTTGAATTATTATTCGAAATTTTACTTTTTAATTTTTATCCGAAATTTTTGGATCGGAAATTTTGGATTTTAATTTTTATCTGAAATTATTATTAATAATTTTTGATTTCAATTATTACTAAAAATTTTGGGATTGGAAATTTTGCTTTTTAATTTTTGTCTGAAATTATTATCAATAATTTTTTATTTTAATTATTATTGTAAATTTTTGAAATAGAAATTTTGGTTTTTAATTTTTATCTGAAATTATTATTAATAATTTTTGATTTCAATTATTACTAAAAATTTTGGGGTTGGAAATTTTGCTTTTTTACTTTTATCTGAAATTATTAAAAATTTTTGGATCCGAAAATTTTTTTTTTATTTTTATCCGAAATTATTATCAATAATTTTTTTTTTAATACGTGTCCTAATTTTTAAATGAGTTTTTATTACATACATTAAATAATAAATACTAAAATATGTAATTAATTATTGAGAATTAATTTCCAATGTTTTACGGAATAATTTAACAATTTATATTTTGAATTTTTATTATTTTTTTTTTTTTAAAGCAGAAATGTCAATTAAAAATTTCTTATATATTCTCAAATATCTAAAAAATTCATTTTCAAAATTCCACTTCAAAAATCCAATTCTTTCCCACAATTTTTACCGATCGTTTTTCCAAAATTTTCATAAATAAATTAATCAATTTCACTGCTTATTTTTTTTTGTATCAACAAAATTTTGATCCTCGCAATAAAAAAAATAAAAAACTAGTTACGGATCTACGGATCTGATACTCAAAGTCAATGTGCTTCTAATAAGTACAGGGCGTAGAAAGTTACAAACACTCTCGATGCGCTTATAATTAATTAATTCATTTCCTCGCACGTAAATCATTCTTACATATAATATAAACATATATATAGACATAGAAGTATATGAAAGTAACCGAAAGTCGATGGGACATTCAATCGGATAAAAATTACTCAGGTCATTTACCTACTAACCGATTAAAAAAAATTTGTCGCCTACACGTTATTCAAATTTTCCCCACGACAACAAATAAAATAAAAAATTAATTAACAAACTGTACTAATATTTATTCAATTGAGACAATTAAATCTTAATTAATTGACTTACATAAAAAATAACAGTAAAAATGACTTAATCTTGATTACGTATTAATAGGATTCAAATAAAATTATTTACTCTCCGTGTATTATTATTTTTTTTCAACGCCTCGATGCATTTACAACCTTTACAGCATCGTTAGAAAAAAAAAAAACTATCAAATGATAAATGTAAATGCTACAAATTCTTGACCCAGTGACTCTTTTACAATCGATTATTTTAGCTAACGGACCTAACATCCATATCAATCATTTATTTTTTTGTTACAGTTCCAAATAAATAAAAACTTTGAACTTGATAACATAAAAAAATATATATATATGAGTTATAAATTGAACGCTAAATAAAACTTTTTTGGCAAAGTTATAAGACACTAGCCCGGCATAAAACAGGTCACTATAATTCATTGAAACGTGCTCAGCAAACAGATCAATTTAATGTTATTATTATATTGGATAATTCACAGAAATTTTTTTGCTTAAATTTAATACGTATAAATTTTATGAACCGTTAATTTTAAATTCTGATGTAATTTTATTTTAAAAATTTCTTATATAATCATATGGTTCCACGAACAAATTTTGAAATTTGGACATTATTAATTTGAACCGTACGATTTTTTATAGACAAATTTTGAGCTTGTAATAAAATCATAGATTTTTTTAATGGACATATATTATAGCTGTCAAAATTATTATATTAATTTTTTACCAAATTTCTTATATAATCATACGGTTCCACGAACAAATTTCGAAATTTGGACATTATTAATTTGAACTGTACGGTTTTTGATAGAAAAATTTTGAGCTTCCAATAAAATTATAGATTTTTTTGAGGGACAAATATCATAACTGTCAAAATTATTATATCGATATTTTACCAAATTTCTTACATGATCATATGGTTTCATTAACAAATTTCGAAATTCGGACATTATTAATTTGAACTGTACGGTTCTTAGTAGCAAAATTTTGAGCTTTCAATAAAGCGATAATCTTTTTTAGTAGACAAATATTACAACTGTCAAAATTATTATATTAATTTTTTACCAAATTTCTTGTATGATCATATGGCTCCACGAACAAATTTCAAAATTTGGACATTATTAATTTGAACTGTACGGTTTTTTATAGACAAATTCCGAGCTTCTAATAAAATCATAGATTTTGTTAATGGACAAATATTACCTATCAAAATTATTATATTAATTTACAATCATTATTCTCATATTTGACCATTCACATAAATTATTTTTGCCAAAATTTACATCGTGTAAATTTTTGAAGCCGTTAATTATAAAATTCTTATGTAATTTTCTCTCCAACAAAATTTTATATAAAGTTTATAGTATAATCATATGATTCCAAACCGAACAAATTTCGAAATTTGACTCGTAGGATTTCGTACTTTACGGTCTTCTTCAAAAAATTTTTGAACTTGCAATAAAATTATATTTTTTTCATGGACATTACAACTGTCAAAGTGATTATAATAATTTTTTTATTATTGATATTAATACACGTTCAAAAAAATGTGTAATAAATGGCGCTAAAATTTGAATTCAAAAAATTAAAATTTACTAAAATTATCAAGTTTATTGTACTCAGTCACCGACTACCTTTCAAAATTCTTATATATATATCTATATATATAAAAAATTATATATGAAATTTCTCAGATGTTTTCCTTAAAAAAAATCCTCGTAACTGTAAAATAAATCAAAGATTGACTGATGAAAGATTAAGATTAAAAATCAATAATTTCGATAGACAATAAAAAATAAAAATAATAACAAAATTAATAAGGATAATAAAGAAACAAAGTATATGATTAACGGTGATAGGAAGTAGACAGAAGCTGTGTATTGCATCTTAACATGATGACTATGCCGGTAAATTATTTTCTCGCCACTGCCAGAGGATGTAATGCAAAATAACATTTAATAATACACTTACATACTTCAAGTATTATATATACATATATATATAAACATGAATAAATTACAAATGACCTTGACGCAGGTCACAATCAATCAAAAATTCATTTTTAAATTAACAAAATATTACATCAGTTAAATTAATAAAAATATTTTTAACGGATTATTTAATTTATTTAAAAAAAATGTCAATAATTTAAAGGCAAAATGAACTTACCGGTAATATTTGTAAGGCGTAAAGAAACGTATAAAAATTAGCGCAGTGACTATGACGGTGTAATTTTATTTTTTTACACGCTAGTTAACAAAACTATGGCATAGTTATTTTTTTTTTAATTAACTAATCACACTTCCTTATTAACTTTTTTTTTTTAATTTATTTAAATTAACCCGCGGTTACTTTGGCGCCAAAATTGTAATTTTTTAAAACTGGTGTTTAATTTATTTGATTTTTTTTTTACGAACAAGTGTAAAAAAAAATTTTTTGTCGGGTGGACGGACAATTGAGTACTGGGTACTGGGTACTGGTTACTTGGGGATATACATTTTAGCGGGTGGATTTGAATTTAAAAAATTTGAAAATAATAATAATGAGATTGAAGCGGCGGTGACGAGTGTAACTGGAAGACTGACCGCATCTGATTCATGTTCACGTTACTATCTTACCCCACTGGATCTCCCCCTTCTCTTTTTACCTTTTAAGTATTAAGTATATATATATATATATATATATATATATATATGTATATATTTTTATGTGTGATCGTGACTACCTTGTAAGGTGTAATAAAGTCATGTTTTATTGATAATTTTTTTTATTGCCAGTGACTGGAATAAAAAATAAAAGCAAATTTAATTTTTTTTTGGAAATCAAAATTTGATTTAAGATAAAATTTTTGGAGTTCAATGTTCTCATTTATTAGTTTAGAAAAAAACTGAGGTGGTGTCGATTTATTAAATTGAAAAAGGAAAAATTAAATGACAATTATGTTGAGGTAAACTTTCACTAAATAAATTTAAAATAATCTGTCACTTTTACCCACGTGGAGCCCTTGACTATAAATTTTAAGTTTTAGAATATCAAGAGGACGTTTGACACTGGATTTAAAATTTTTTGTTAATTTATTATTTTTATAATTATATTTTCAACAAGACAGTTGTGGGTAATTTTATTTTTTTTTTCTGGGATAATTTATGGGATTATTTTTAATTTCTTTTTAATAGGGTCAGTTGTCATGAAAATTTTAATTTCGAAATTATGCTTACTAATTCCTAGCGCCTTAACTACTGGGTCTACGTACAAAGTGATAAGGACCTTTTTTGTAGAGAATTGAATTTCCTAAAAATTGATACTCATAAATTTTTACCGTATCTTTGATAGTTTCTTCAGAATTTCAAATTATAATTCAAAAAATATTCAAGTTACATTTTCTAAAGAAGTCAAATAGGAATTTTATCTTTGAAAATTCCTAGCGCCTTAACTACTGTCTCTACGTACAAAGTGATAAGGACCTTTTTTGTAGAGAATTAAATTTCCTAAAAATTCATACTCATAAATTTTTACCGTATCTTTGAAAGTTTCTTCAGAATTTCAAATTATAATTTATAAAAATAATCAAGTGACATTTTCTATAAAAATTAAACAGGAATTTTATCTTTGAAAATTTCTAGAGCCTTAACTACCGTGTCTACGTACAAAGTGATAAGGACCTTTTTTGTAGAGGATTGAATTTCCTAAAAATTCGTACTCATAAATTTTTACCGTATCTTTGATAGTTTCTTCAGAATTTCAAATTATAATTCAAAAAATAATCAAGTTACATTTTCTATCAAAATTAAACAGGAATTTTATCTTTGAAAATTTCTAGAGCCTTAACTACCGTGTCTACGTACAAAGTGATAAGGACCTTTTTTGTAGAGGATTGAATTTCCTAAAAATTCGTACTCATAAATTTTTACCGTATCTTTAATAGTTTCATCAGAATTTCAAATTATAATTTAAAAAATAATCAAGTTGCATTTTCTATAAAAGTCAAATAGGAATTTTATCTTTGAAAATTTCTAGCGCCTCAACTACTGTCTCTACGTACCAACTGCTAAGGACCTTTTTTCTAGAGAATTAAATTTCCTACAAAAAAGGTCTCATACATTTTTTCCATATCTCTAATACTTCGCCCAAAATTTCCACATCTAGATGACAGTAAAATGTAACAAATTTCTCATGGTCAATTCCCAAAAAAATTAAACTCCAATCACTCCAATCTCTCCTACCACTTAATTACAAAATAAAAAAAACTAGATATAAATAAAAAAAAGTCAGTTTTCACTCCATAAATGTTTTTTATTAAACTAAAATTATTAATTACGTCACATCTTAACATTAAAAAAAATTCATCGCAGGATACATAACAGTTTGCGTATAAGAAAAATAATAATAATAGTAAATAAGAAAAAGAAACAAATTATCATCAACTTAAATTGTAAAAATTAAATAATGATGTCAATAATCATTATTACTAATTAACTTTATTCCAAAAATTATTCTCTCCTCTTTTCCTTCTCCATACTCTCATACTCTCATACATTTATATGGCATCATAATCATTATAATAATAAATCAATTATTGTCTACATAACTTATTAATAATTATAATTATAATTACAGTTAAAATTAAAATTACTATAATTATAATCAAAAATTATGTTTTCATACATCTAATTAATCAGTAATTGAGCGCAGTTCCGTAAAACGCATACGTCGTCCTTTATTTTTATCATTATTATTAATTATTGCGTTTTTTTTCGACACATTAATTAATTAATTAATAAAAAAAACTGCATTGTTTAATGCATTGCAATTTAACGTGAGCATTTTTTCGTTTAAACATTTTTTCAAAACCTCAGTTTTGTCACGATAAAATAATGCGTTAATTAATAATTAATCATAAATATTTTTTTTTTTAATTTTTATATAAAAAAAAAATTACGTATAAAAGGCATCGGCAAATTTAATTGACTTGTTAATTATTGCTATTAATATTTTAATTAAATTTTCGACAGAGCATTTTGGTAATTATTTAATTAATTATACGACTAAAGGCACCGCGCATTTTATTTTTATTTTTTTACTTAATTATTAAATTTAATTCTAATTATCGGAGTAAATTGGAAGCTCTAATTTTAAATTCTATATAAAAAAAAAGAAAAAAAAATAGACTTAGAAATTCTAATACAAATCCCACTGCCTAATTAATTGTCCGTCGACTTACGTTAATATCACTGTACAGTTTTATTTAATTAATTAATCAATTAATTAATTAATTAAAAAAAAAAAATAAAAATAAAACTGAGGACTTAAAAAATATTTATAAAATATTAAAATTAATTATAACTTATTTATTAATTAAAATAATGATAATTAATAATTAATAATTAATTGTTTATAAATTATAATTAAGTATTAAGATATTAATTATTAAGACACTTCGGACCTGTGGCAGTGAGTCTGGTTGTCTGCTAAGAATTAAATCTATAGCTATTATTTTTCATACATATATACACATATATCTCATACTTTCACTCATATTTTCCATTATTTATTTTATGTATACGAATAATTAACAATATTTTATTTAAACTTGCCCAATAATTAACAGTAACGGAAAAAAAATAATTTTGTTAATTCAATTCGCCTTTTATTTCAAAGTCCCGCTTTTTGGCGCGAATTTTAAATATTATTTATTTATCATTTAATGGCAACGTTTTATTATAAGTATACGATAATATTTATAATGAAAAAAAAAAACATATTTCTCACTCGTAGACACAACTGATAAATATTCCAATCCATCAAACACATCAGGTACTAAATTTTATCTAAATTATTTTTTTAATTTTATTTTAGACACTAGTATTTTTTTTTTCGCTAAAAATTTCAAATTTTTCAATGAGTATTTAAATTTTTTGAATACTAATGAAATTTAAATTTTACTGCTGGTACCTGAACTTTTTTTTTCAGATTTAATAAATAAAATACCAGTGTCTGAAATTTACAACTTTTAAATAAATTTTTTTTGGCGCCTTTTTATTTAAAGTGATACCAGCACCTGATAATGTTACATTTCAATTATCAATAAATTTATTACATATAATTTTTTTTTTTTTCTTTTTTTTAATTTATTTTTCCTTAACTCATTCCCATTCTTACATATTTATTATTCATGTATTTGCTTTATCAGTAAAATAATTAAGCGCCAAACTTATCGAGTATTAAATATTTTTAAAAATTATATGGTAATTTTTTAAATTTGTACATTGAATCAATCAGTTTTTTTTTCTGTATTAATTATTCATACGGATGAAAAAAAAAATAATCACTAGTTTTTTTTTTATAAATGTGGAAATCTACATAATTATTTATTGTGTAATTATTTGTTATATTTTTAAGTCTTTGGTGTTTGTACCTATTTTTTATTCCATGATATTTTTATTTATTTTAATGATCAAGCTTACATATTTTTTTTAAATTAATTAATCATTAATTATTTATGATCCTGAAGCTCGCGACGGTCATGAAACTGCCAGACAATTTAAAATTTTTGAATTTTTTTTTCTACTAATTAATTGCGAAAAAAAAAAAATGAAAAAAATGCACATGTAGAAAATTAAAAAATCTATTAGTGCAATTTTTTGAAATATTTTTTTTTTTTATATTTTGTCGTTTTTTTTAAATTCAAAAATTAGTAGTCGGCCAAATTCAGTTTCGAGACAATTAAAAATTTTTGGATTTTTTTTTCAGAAAATTAGTTACAGAAAAAAAAAAAATAAAAAAATGCACGTGTAGAAAATTAAAAAAACTACAAGTGCAATTTTTTTAATTATTTTTTTTTTTGTAATTTCTGGGCTTAAAAAAAATCCAAACTATTAGACGTCTGTTAACTTCAGTATCATAATTATTTATATCGATTTTTTTTTAAATCCAAATACTTTTGTATCAAAATTTTTTTTATCAAATTTTTCAATTTGTTTTTTTTTTTTTTTTTTTTTCTTACGTTTCTTAATTACGAAATAATAAGGAAGTAATGTTATAAAAAAAGAGTAATTTTAATTATAATTCTTATTAATTAATTAATTAATTACGAAAATCCTTAACTAGGTCGTGTACTTATATTTTAATATTTATACTAATGATAATAATAATAATAATAATAATATAAATCGTTGATTATTGTAATGGAAGAAAAAATACGAAATCGGGGGTAAGGTACAAGGAAGTTTTTTTTTTTTAATTGAGCATATTTTCGATTTTTAATTGCGAGTTACGTTTAAAAAATTGATTATGATTATAAATATATAAATATTGCAATGACTGTATTTTCATTTCCGGTCCTTATACAGGATAATTGTTGTAATATTTTGTGGAATAGTAAAAAAAAATTTTTTTTTAAATTTGCACATTATTTTGAAAATTTTTCACGTGTGCGTATTTTTTATTTTTTGATTGATTTGAAAAAGACCCGAAAATTATTAATCGTCTGTTAATCAGGGGTAGAAAAAAAATGTATGGGTTTATAATTGAGGCATAGATAGTATAGAAATTTTGAAATTTTGTTTATTGGGTAAAACAGTAATTTATTTGAGTAATACTGTGTAGATTTTATTGATATGTCAATCTATATCAATAAATTTCCGTGTGAGCGAAATTTAATTTTTGGAACTGGAAAATTTTGAGAAATACAAATATTTTTATTTTTTAAAACTTGATGTGAACGTAAATTATTTTTTTATTTTACTGATGGTCAAAATTTTAGCAAGTTGTCATTTTGACTTTTATACCAACAAATTTTTATATTTTTGTATAAAAAAAAAAAAACAAAAACTGAATACTAGTCACAATTTTTTCATATTAAAGTCGAAATTTTTCCACATCAAAATTTTATTTTTTACTTCAACTTTTTAATTTTTTTAAATTTTACTGGTCGATCAAAATTTCAAAAGTTTTAATTTTGACTTTTATATGACCAAATTTTTATATATTTTTATAAAAAAAAAAATTGAACTGAACACTAAAGTCAAAATTTGTTCATACAAAAGTCGAAATTTTAAATCATCTTTTTTATTTTTAAATTTTACAGGTCGATAAAAATTTCAAAAGTTTTAATTTTGATTTTTATATGACCAAATTTTTATGTATTTTTATAAAAAAAAAAAATTGAACTGAACACTAAAGTCAAAATTTGTTCATACAAAAGTCGAAATTTGTCATCATGAAAATTTAAATCATCTTTTTTATTTTTAAATTTTACTGGTCGATCAAAATTTCAGAAATTTTTAATTTTGATTTTTATTTGACCAAATTTTTATAAAAAAAAAATTAACCGAACACTAAAGTCAAAATTTGTTCACCTAAAATTTTAAATCCATTTTTTTTCTCTCATTTTCCAGCCGCTCAATTTAACACCAGATAAAATTCATAAGTTTTACCCGCGAAATATTTTTAAATTTTTTTCACACGGAAGTGATTCTAAAATAAAATGAAAAATTCACGACTGCCGTTTCTGCTCCCGAATATTAATTACTTCTACTACTCAAAACCTCCCGTCTCTGCCTCAACCATTAAACGCCAATGTTTAAATTTTTTTACTATCTACCATTTCTATAAAAAAAAAATTCCACAAAATATATCATAGTCATTACAACATATATTTAAACAGAATCCATCAAAGTAGAAAAATAAAAATAATTATAAATTAAAACCACCGAAATAATCGTCGAGGTAAAAATAAAAAACCTCAACTTAAATTTCTATTAAAAAATAAAAAAAAATCTGAATCATGAACCAAAAGTTTTAAACGTCTCGCCTCACACTAGTGTAAACATCACAAAACTATAAATAATAATAAAAAAAAAAAAAGTTATCGCTATTTTAAACACGAATATTTAATGCGATTGCGAATTAAAAAAAAACGTACTGACAAAATAACGTTTATAAACGCTAAAAAAAAAAGTCATACCTTATACTTGATAATAATTATAATTACAATTATAATTATAATCATAATCAATTGTTCATATAATTATAGTGATAAGAGCCGTGTATTACATTATACTATTTAAATTTACACACGTGCAAAGACATTTTTTTTTTGCTATATATATTTATATCTTTGCTGACTTATTGATTTACCTCCAGTACTTATATAAATATATATATAACGTCGTGTTTTAAGATAATATAATAATAGTGTATCAATTTAAAAACATTTAGGCACGTTAACGAGGACCGTGACTAAGTTACGATAGTCTAATTGACGCACAAAAGGCACACGTATCGTTAAATCGTGACTGATTATACATTTTTTATTTCTTTCTTTAATAATCATTATTGTTCTCTGTCCATTTTGAACTATATATCATTTTTTTTATGTGTAGTCATTTTAATAATAATAATGTACCTGAAAATCGGAACGTTTTCCGCGGGAAAAAATTAAAAAATTTAAATTATTTTGAGTATCTGAAGAAAATAAAAAAAAAATGAAGTAAAGAATTTACTGGGTATAGATTTTGAAAATGTTTCGTATGTCCTAGTATGTCAACTGAAAATTGCAACGGCCCGATTTACCCCCCACTTTTAAGCAGTAAAATTGTGATCCTGAAATTAGCTGACGTCAAATAATTTTTAGATTTTTTAAAAAACGATAGACTATGAAAAAAAAAATTAAAAAAAAAATTGCACTTGTGTTTTGAATTTTCTACATGTGCATATTTTTAGTTTTTTTTTTTTTCAAATTTAATTGTTCAAAAAAAATCCGAAAATTGTTAATTGTCTGCTAACTTCAGTATTCTGTAAAATTATGACCCTGAAGTTGACAGACAATTAACAATTTTTGGATTTTTATTTTCAATTCGATTGCAAAAAAAAAAAAAAAAAAAATGCACATGTAGGAAATTTAAAGAACTATAAGTGCAAATTTTTTAAATATTTTTTTTTTCGAAATTTATTGTTTAAAAAAAAATCAAAAAATTATTAAACGTCGGCTAACTTCAGTATCATGTTAAATTTTTTTCATTTTCATTGAGTGAAAAATGTTACGATCTTCAGGTACATGTAATTTTACTGCTTAGGGGTAATTCGGGTGACATATCCGGACTTGAAAAAAATTTAAGAAATCTAGACCCAGTAGAAATTTATGATAAATTTTAAATAGCAAATAATTAAATTACAGCGAGAGTTGGATTTGAACCCGCCTCAAAAATTTTTCGCGCGAAAATTAAAAAATTTAAATGGAGTCAAATGGATGACTAGATTTCCGACATTTTTCGCACGTAGATGCTGGTACGTCATCCGAAAATCAGGCCAACCTCAACCTCCAGAACTGTCAATCAGTTCCGATCTTGAGGTACATTAATAATAACAATCAATTAATAAATGAGAGAACAATTTAAAAATCGGTAAAAAAAAATCGGTTATTGAGTAATAAAAAAAAACTGAATAGTGAATGACGTTAGCGGTTGATTTAAAAAAAGTAAATAATAAATAAATAAATATGAATTTATTTACATATTATTGGATCAGTCGTCAGGGAGATATCTATCTTCGATCCTATCAAGAGCGATTGCCGTCTCAACAAGTACCATCAATCCCTGCAAGTTACTATTATGGAGACGGGCGAAATTAAATGGGATTGTAGTGCGATAGTTACTGTTACTAATTACAACTGTAGTGGTTGGTGTAGGCGGCACATCATTGTTCATTGTCTGCATAATAGTGCAAGTACTGCGTTCACTTGTACTGCTGGTGCTGCTTACGCTGCTACTACTGCTCATGCAGTTCTCCGACTCTGGTACTTCCGATATCGCGGGTAAATGCTGCCGCGGTGCGCTCCAGTACGCCGATTTACTGACCGTCTCTTCACTAAAAAAAAATAGTTCATATATTAATTTGCTGGCGATATCACGAAATCAGTATTGGGCAATTGAGAATAGAAAAAAAAAATTATGTATACATGATAAAAAAAAGTGTTTAAAGTCAAATAAAAGATAGTTGGCGCCCGGTGTATCAAAAATAATAATCACTCTTATCGCAACTATTACGCAATTGGTTAAAACATTTTTTTTATCTTCAAAGATACAGTATTAAGTAATTGTAATTTTTTGTAATTAATGTTAATGTATAAATTAGAATTATTTTAAAAATAGTTTGGATCCTTACCCTCTTCTTGCGGGATGATTTATTGCTTCGTCGTAATTCAATTCAGTTGACGGCTCGACTTTTGTTTCTGAATATTGCGGATACACGATAACACTTGACCATTTTGACGAACGTTCTTCTTCACTGTGACAACTACTTTCGTAACCAATCAGACTGTCTTCTTCACTTCTGTAATAAAAAATAATAAATTAATGTATGAATATATAATTATTATTTAAATAAGTGTTGATTAAGTGTTGAGGTGACAGCTGTCTATCTTGAGGCGACTAATTAATATAATAATTTGAAATAATTTGCTGGAGTTTGTATGGAGTAATTTAACGATCGGTATCTGTGGAAAATATCCATGGGCGAATGTAAAATAATTTAGGCAAAAAATTATGTTGTTATTATTATTGGTAAGTTAATTGGGGGCATTAAAAAAGCTCACCTGTACATAACGCGATCCTCGTAATCACGACCGTGGGTACGTGGTGCAGAGGCACTGTCGGGGATTGTCGTGTCCCATTCGGCATTCGCGTTGGGGCTCAATCCAGCCGCCTGCTGATCATTTCCACCTGGCATCTTTTTGCCGCGACGAGAAATTGTGAACTTCAGAGGATCATGACCCTCACGTCTTATCATTTCCGGAAGAATACGACGCCTGGCATTTATAAACCAGTTACACACCTGTATATAATCATTATTGTTATTATTTTACTTATAAATATATGACGATTTCATTTATATATTGTCATTTTATTTATTCTTTGTAATGACAATTTATAAAATTTTTTTTTTAACTTTAAATTAATTTTGTAATTTTTTAAAATTTTGATTTTAATTTTTTGTATGAAATTCAGACGTGGATACATTTTAAAAAAAATTTTTTCAACTTTAAATTAATTTTCTAATTTTTTAAAATTTTGATTTTGATTTTTTGCATGAAATTCAGACTTGGATACATTTAAAAAAAAAATTTTTTCAACTTTAAATTAATTTTGTAATTTTTTTTAACTTTTAATTTTGATTATTTGCATGAAATTCAGACTTGAATCCATTTAAAAAATTTTTTTCAACTTTTAATTAATTTTGTAATTTTTAAAAAATTTTAATTTTGATTTTTTGTATGAAATTCAGACTTGGATCCATTTTTTACAAAAATTTTTTTAACTTTAAATTAATTTTGTAATTTTTTTTTTTAATTTTGATTTTTTGCATGAAATTCAAACTTGGATACATTTAAAAAAATTATTTTCAACTTTAAATTAATTTTGTAATTTTTTAAAATTTTGATTTTGATTTTTTGCAGGAAATTCAGACTTGGATGCATTTTTAAAAAATTTTTTTTCAACTTTAAATTAATTTTGTAATTTTTTAAAATTTTGATTTTTTGCATGAAATTCAGAGTCGGATACATTTTAAAAAAAAATTTTTTTAACTTTAAATTAATTTTGTAATTTTTTAAAATTTTGATTTTTTGCATGAAATTCAGACTCGGATACATTTAAAAAAAAAATTTTTTCAACTTTAAATTAATTTTGTAATTTTTTAAAATTTTGATTTTTTGCATGAAATTCAGACTCGGATACATTTAAAAAAAAAATTTTTTCAACTTTAAATTAATTTTATAATATTTTAAAATTTTGATTTTTTGCATGAAATTCAGACTTGGATGCCTTTTAAAAAAAATTTTGTTCAACTTTAAATTAATTTTAAAATTTTTTTAAATTTTAATTTTGATTTTTTGCATGAAATCCAAACTTGGATTCATTTTAAAAAAAAAATTTTTCAACTTTAAATTAATTTTGTAATTTTTTTAAATTTTAATTTTGATTTTTTGCATGAAATTCAGACATGGATAAGTTTAAAAAAATTTTTTTTGATTAATTTATGATAAAATAAAATTATAATAAGCGCCAGTATTAATTAATTAAATATTTGCATTAAAAAAAAAAAAATAACTTACCTGAAGATTTGTCAATTTAGCTTCTTGACTAAGATAAGTTTTTTCAGTCTCATTTGGATAAGCATTAAAACGATGCTCAAATAACCATCTCTTCAATATTTTAACAGATTGTTTAGGTAAATTCCCACGACGTTTACGTATTCCGTGTGACTCTACGTGTATTGATATTCTCTGGTTTTTACGAGCTAATGAGGAGGAGCGCTCGTGATCTACATCCGATCCACTTTGATCGTCATCGGTGCTGCCGGATGATTGGAACCGTCCTCTCGCTGCAACAAATAAATAACAGTTGTTTAATATAAATGACGTAATTATTATAGTTGTATATTAAGTAATTAATCATCTGGTTTTTTTGTATATAGAGATTGCGAATCGGTCTGTCAGTTAGGCAACAGCATGCCAATCGCATTTGATATCAGGTCAACAGAACTGTCGGATCGATAGTTCAAAGCTCCCTATTTTTATTGCAACATATATATAAATATACATATTAATATATATTAGAGTAACTTTTTTTATTTTTATTTTCAATGCTACGGAAAAAATTTTCAGTAAACGCGAATTAAATCCGGAGTGGATGACTGTGGGTTTATTTAATTCCCTTGGAGTAAAATTGACTCCGGAGTTTATTTTAATATTCAAACTCCGAATCAGAGGGAATGAGGATTTAAATAAAATCTAGTTCTCAAAAATTACTTATGGAAAAACAAACTCCCCCTTAACTCCGTAACGGAAATGATTTTTTTTTAAACTCCGAAACTCTGAGTGAATTCAAATTCAAATTAAAATTCATAATTACTCCGATTTCTCTATCGATTTACACTGCAAATTATGCGAAGAAAATTCAAAAAATGTGCAATTTTTTCTGATCTCAAAATTGTAAAAAAAAAAATTTACGACTATTTTCAAAAAGTAACAAAAAAAATTATGACTCCGAAGCTAGCAGGCAAATAAAAATTTTCAAATTTGTCTCCAACGAATTGTTTACAAGAAAAAAAAAAACCAAAAAAATGCACATGTAGAAAATTTTAAAAACTAGAGGTGGAATTTTTTCAAATATTTTTTTTTGTGATTTATCATTTTGAAAAAAAAATCCAAAAATTATTAGACGCCGGCTAACTACAGTATCATCAATTAAACTTAGAAAATTAATTAATCATAATTAAAAAAAAAAAAAACTAAAAATATGCACATATAGAAAATTAAAAAAACTAGAGGTGGAATTTTTTCAAATATTTTTTTTTGTGATTTATCATTTTGAAAAAAAAATCCAAAAATTATTAGACGCCGGCTAACTACAGTATCATCAATTAAACTTAGAAAATTAATTAATCATAATTAAAAAAAAAAAAAACTAAAAATATGCACATATAGAAAATTAAAAAAACTAGAGGTGGAATTTTTTCAAATATTTTTTTTTGTGATTTATCATTTTGAAAAAAAAATCCAAAAATTATTAGACGCCGGCTAACTACAGTATCATCAATTAAACTTAGAAAATTATTTAATCATAATTAAAAAAAAAAAAAACTAAAAATATGCACATATAGAAAATTAAAAAAACTAGAGGTGGAATTTTTTCAAATATTTTTTTTTGTGATTTATCATTTTGAAAAAAAAATCCAAAAATTATTAGACATCGGCTCACTTCAGTATCATAAAAAAATACGATATTTGGATCAAAAACTAAAAACTTTTTTTTTCACAAGCCGAAGATTTTTCAGTTACACAATCTGACAAATAGTTTAGCCGAAAAAAAGGTGTAAACCCGATAATTTTTGTTGAAAATTTGAAAAGTTATTTAAATATGAATCACCGAACAAAGGCAATAAAAAAAAACGACTACTCCAATATATAAGTACGATAATGGCAGTATTAACTATGTCTGTAATAAAAATTCTTAGACTATTGGTTCAGCTAAATAAATACGTGAGAAAATATTGCCTGAGGTTAACTATTAAACAAAAATTAATAGTTTTTTTTATTATTTAAAAGTCTTTAAAATTAATATCTATATAAATCTCCTAATGTATTTTATATTACTTACACAGTTAAGTACTCAAAGTACACAATCATTACGACATATTTAAAATTAGACATTAAGAATAAGTAATTTTTGATATATTTAAAATTAGATGCCCAGATAAAGTTTTCCAAGAATAAGTAATATATACATATATATATTTAAATTATAAACTTTGACAATGAAAATTTGAATATAAATTTTTAACTTTCGGTATTTCGGATACAGATGAATAGAATTTGTAATCAAGGTTTGAATAAATTACCGTTTACCTGCTTCATCAAAAATTTACTCAACCATTTATACACCTTCCTAATACTCATATATATGTTTTTCTATTTCTATTCATTTTAATAGTGGAGCAACTAAATAAAGAATATTCTACGCCCTTGTGATCTTTTATTCCTTTCTCAGTACCCGAAATTCTTTATCTCCCGAAAAAATAAGAAAAAAAAACTACCATAGGGGAACTAAAAATCTTAAGGACTCTAAGGACCCATATATGTGTAATGCTATATATATTTTTTCTCCAAATATACTTTCTCTTGATCTACTTAGTAAATACACCCGAGCATATTTTTTTCCTCACAATAAAATAAAATATGATCCTGTTAGCAATTGAAAATTTTCAAATTTTTTTTTCAGCGATTTAATTTAAAAAAAAAAATAAATAAAAAAATACACATGTAGGAAATTTAAAAAACTAGAGGTGCAATTTTTTTAATTTATCAATTTTTCGAAAATTCCAAATTTAATAGACGACTAACTTCAGTATCAATAAAATGTGATCCTGAAATTAGCAATTGAAAATTTTCAAATTTTGTTTTCAGCGATTTAATTTAAAAAAAAAAAAAACTAAAAAAATACACATGTAGAAAATTTAATAAACTATCGGTGCATTTTTTTTAATTTATCGATTTTTCGAAAATTCCAAATTTAATAGACGACTAACTTCAGTATCAATAAAATTTGATCCTAAAGTTAGCAATTGAAAATTTTCAAATTTTGTTTTCAACGATTTAATTAAAAAAAAAAAAAAAACTAAAAAAATACACATGTAGAAAATTTAAAAATCTATAAGTGCAATTTTTTTGATTTATCGATTTTTCAAAAATTCAAAACTTACTAGACAGCTAACTACAGTATCAATAAAATGTAGTCCTGAAGTTAGCGATTGAAAATTTTCAAATTTTGTTTTCAACGATTTAATTAAAAAAAAAAAAAACTAAAAAAATACACATGTAGAAAATTAAAAAAACTATAAGTGCAATTTTTTTAATTTATCGATTTTTCAAAAATTCAAAATTTAATAGACGACAAACTTCAGTATCAATAAAACATATTCAAATTTTCGCGCGTTGTAAATAATAATCAATTTAAAAAAAACCTAAAAGTTAATTAATAAAAAAAAAAATTCTTTTTTTTAACGATTGAAATTGCAGCAGATGTAACGGCACGTGTACCGGATATTAAACTCCATTTTTATAAGCGTATTTATTTATTTACAAAATACTGTTATTAAATACCCGATAATTATTTAATAATAATATTTATCTCATTCATAAACTAAATGTTTTTTTCTTTAATAAAATAAAATTACAAGTTGTAAATTTAAAATGTTATGGTGATGGGAATGAAACTATGGATCAATTAAAATGGTAATTCGAATGAAGAAAATATTGCGGAACAGCCGGAACCGGGAGTTCTTGACATTTGACCTGATTAGAAGCCATTTCCTAAACTTTACAATATTTAAAAAAAAAAAAAATATATATATATATATATGGCTTTATTTATGCGATTGATAAATAAATAATTAAATGTTATCAATTATTGTAAGTGTTGATAGTGATAGCGATAGTGATATCGATAGTGAAGTGACAGAGATAGGGGCGGGGATAAATTTTAATTAAATGGAAAAAGCTTGGAGCTGTAAAATGTATTTAAAATAAAAAAGTATATGGTGGTGAATAAATTTACATTAGATATTGTCTTTCGTAACACAAAAAAAAAAAAAAAAAAAAATGACGGAGCCCGGTCTGGATGGTAAGGTAGCAGAGACCTTGGTTCACATACACGTGGGTCTGTGACGTTTCTCGCGAGTTAACTTTTTAGTTTTGTATAATATTTTACTTTTTTATTAATATGCGACTCTATAGACGATGATCGAGGCCAGACTTTCGGGTATCGCTAATAAAAATCCAAATGTCTGACACCTTTTTAATAATTTAATATTTACTCAATTTTGTTTAAAAAAAACTATATATATGGATGTGTATCTGTATATATTTAAGAAGCAATTGATAATTTTTTTAATCTATATTCTACACGTGTACGTTATTATCAGATATAAATATTTGCAACTGTCTCCAAAATAAGATAAATTATATAAAAAATAAATAAATAAATAAATAAATATAATTAATAAAAGTATTTGAGATTTAAAAAGTTCGAGAGTTTATCAACTCGGATAAAAAATTTATCGTCCTGCTATAGACGTCTCTCTAAAACGATCTAGCTAAAAGTCTAAAGTTTTTGGCAACTATCCCAAGTGTCATTACACTCTTTTGAATTTATTTTCATTTTTTAATTCCATGACTCAATATATAATTAAATTTATTCTGAGTGTTTCTTCATATCAGTTATAAAAAAACTCACAGAAATAACTTTTCATTTTTTTAATTAATAAATAATTTATGATACTGAAGTTAGCAGATGTCTAATAATTTTTGGATTTTTTTTTAGACGATAAATAATAAAAAAAAAAATATTAAAAAAAAATGCACTCATAGTTTTTTAAATTTTTTACATGTGTATTTTTTTAGTTTTTTTTTTTTGTAATTTCTTTGGTGAAAAAAAAAATCCGAAAATTACTAATTGTCTGCTAACTTCAGTATCATGATAATTTTTTTAAATTTGAATTAAAAAAAAAATTTATTTTAAAAAATCTAAATAAATAACATCAAGATATTGTTTTGGGTGTCACGTGTTTCCGGCACGTCTTTCATCACAATCTACATACTGTTAGCCATTGGTGTGACAACAGACAGACATCAGTAGACATCAGTTGGGTAGACACGAGTGGAGTCTGAATGTCTGTGTTATAAATACCTGGATGTCCAGCGACAATAATGTCAGTCTTGGGTCGTATTGAGATGAGATACGAGACTAGACTCGGAAAATTAAAATTAATACTGAGACGGACTCATTAGACCCGGACCCAGAAAATTAAAATTAATACTGAGGCAGACTCATTAGACCCAGACAGTCGTTGGAGCCAGGGGCTGATTATTTTTTCCAGGGTGTATGCTAATGTTTCCGCGGGTAGATAAATATATATATGAGTTTTGCGACTAGAGGTTCGCGAGCTGTAAGTTTGCTTACTCAGTGACCAACATAGACAGATAATGTCGCAAAGTTAGAACACTGGTAGAAGATAGAGTTAGAAATTACACGGTACCAAAATAAACCCACGTTGCCGCTCGTTGTTCCGTATTTAGTCCGGGATATATGGAGATCAGTGGATAGACGTGTTGTATACTAGTTGCGTCGGCAATAAGTGTTTTAGTATGTACCATTATATATATATATATATATACTATATCTAAAGCCACACACACATAAATATAAATATATATATAATACTGGTTTAGTATCATTACCGACAAAGCTTGACACCTAATACTCCGTAACCGCGGGCTGTCAATTTTAACGATTTGTTCAATGTCATATTTTTTATTACACCTATTATCACGATTTATGTTCCTTGATTTATATTTTTTATCAATTAAAACTAATTAAAAGTATACTTGGAAACTATGATTTTTTTTTAAAATCGGAGTAGACGTCAGTTCTAAACATAATCGGCCCATTTAACCCCTTATAAAAAAAAACTTATCAAAATTTCGAAGATACTGAAGTTAGCAGATGTCTAATAATTTTTGAATTTTTTTTTAGATGATAAAACATTAAAAAAAATATTTGAAAAAATTGCACTTGTAGTTTTTTAAATTTTCTACATGCGCATATTTTTATATTATTTTTTTGCAATTGATTTATTGAAAAACGAAAATTCAAAAATTTTTAAATGTCTGCTAACTTCAGGATCATCAAAATTTCGAGCTGCCTAAAACCAATGGGTCATTTTTAAATTTTTTAAAAAATGAAATAAATTGTCAATGAAATTTGAACGGTCAGTCAATGGTCAATTTGGTTAATTAGTGGAGTTTTAAAAATAAATATATTAATGAAAATAATATGACTTGGAGACGGTTTTTATGTACGATGCCAGGAAGTTCCTCGAGCATCAGACGGCGCCTGTGTGCGAAAAATTACGTAAGGTCCAGTAACCCTCCGGGGTAATTTTAGTCACTAAGCTAAAGCTGTAAGCTCTTCTAAGCAACTTGCTAGCGCGACCGGGCAAAGCGGCTAAACCACATATATATTTATATATATATATATATATATATATGTACATACATACATATGCTGACTGACACACAGCTAAATCATCATACTGTAGAATAAGTAACACGTTTGTTGTCTACAGTCGGCATCACCAGCAAAAGCCAGTTACATCCGTCATATTCACGAGTGTCGCGTTTCGACTGACCTAAATGTTGCGTGCGAACTGTCAACGATCAATAATATATATACCACTCATTTATAGACATATATACCAGTACAAATAATAATATACATATTTGACAATAAAACTATCCGTCTCCACCTGAATCAACTTGATCACTTTTATCATCTCAGATCGATACAAAATTTAACTTTAAAAAAATTTTTTTTTTTTTTTTATCTGTCAAGGTAAAGCTCAAATAATCCTATCCCAATGGAGATAAAAAAACTTTTCTCATTTCAAATAAAATTTATTTATTTTTTAATTAATTGTAATAATAATCTAATCGGCTGTCTATTTCCTGGGCCATTATCGCGTTAAAATATTAAAAAAAAAGAAAAAAATTTACTGGTAATATTTAAGCGAGATAAAAAGTAATTAAATGTAAAAAAATGTGGGAACAAAAATTTTTTCTATTTTTGTTGCACAAATAAACGCAATGTCGAATATGTAATAAGGCGCATTTGTGAATACATATGTATATGTATATGTATATGTATATGTTTGTTAAAAGGTAATAAGAGACAAAAGTGACGTTGGGAATGACAGGGCGATAATCGAGCCTCCAGAATTATTATCGTTTACTACTTATCAAACGTAATACAATAAGTGGCGGGAAAAATTTTTTTGCGCGTACATATGCACTTAAATACTCGGTAAATTTATTTATATTTACGAGGATAAATATATATGTCAAGTTATGACTCTTTATTGTTATTATTTATAAAATATCTAACTGTACTTTAAGCTCGTCTTATCTTATTTAAATAATTTGAATTAAATTGGCGCGTGATACTAATTTTTTTAAATATTTATTTATTTGTTACTAATATATATATGTGTAATAAAAATCGAGATGCAAGTCAATAACTTCCGTAGTAAACTTGGTAATTAATGGCAAAAGTAAAAATTATTGACGATCTTGAAGTTAGCAGACAGTTAAAAATTTTTGGGTTTTTTTTTAACAATTAAATTTGAAGAAAAATGAAAACTAAAAAAATGCACATGTAGAAAATTTTAAATACTACAGGTGCAATTTTTTCAAATTTTTTTTTTTTAAATTTACCGCCTAAAAGAAAATTCAAAAATTATTAGACGGCTAACTTCAGTTAGCAGACAATTTAAAATTTTCGGATTTTTTTTTGACAAAACAATTATAAAAAAAATGAAAAATAAAAAAATGCACATGTAGAAAATTTAAAAAACTATAGGTGCAATTTTTTCAAATTTTTTAAATTTACCGCCTAAAGGAAAATCCAAAAATTATTAGACGGGTAACTTCAGTTAGCAGACAATTAAAAATTTTTGAGTTTTTTTTTAACAATTAAATTTGAAGAAAAAAAAAATTTGAAAAAATTGCACATGTAGAAATTTTTAAATACTACCGGTGCAATTTTTTCAAATTTTTTTTTTTTTAATTTACCGCCTAAAGGAAAATTCAAAAATTATTAGACGGCTAACTTCAGTTAGCAGACAATTTAAAATTTTCGGATTTTTTTTTTGACAAAACAATTATAAAAAAATGAAAAACAAAAAAATGCACATGTAGAAAATTAAAAAAACTACAGGTGCAATTTTTTCAAACTTTTTTTTTTTTTAAATTTACCGCCTAAAGGAAAATTTAAAAATTATTAGACGGCTAATTTCAGTTAGCAGATAATTAAAAATTTTTGAGTTTTTTTTGGACCATTAAATTTGAAGAAAAAAAAAACAAAAAATGCACATGTAAAAAATTTAAAAAACTACAGGTGCAATTTTTTCAAATTTTTTTTTTTTTAAATTTACCGCCTAAAAGAAACTTCAAAAATTATTAGACGGCTAACTTCAGTTAGCAGACAATTTAAAATTTCGGATTTTTTTTTTAATAAAACAATTATAAAAAAATGAAAAATAAAAAAATGCACATGTAGAAAATTTAAAAAACTACAAGTGCAATTTTTAAAACAATTTTTTTTTTTACCATCGTTTCTAAAAAATCCCCAAAATTATTAGACCTTCCTAACTTCAGTATAAAAATTATTGAATGATCTCGTACTCGTAACGCAACAATTAAAAATTTCTGGCATCGCAACAAGACGTATTTTAAAACTATTACACTTTTCAAAGCAACATATCATATATATAAATAAGAAAATCACGAGACCCTCATCCTGTGCCGTCCGAGTCACAAGACAAAATTATGTCACGTTAAAAAAAACTAAATAATCAGTTAATTATTTCTGAACAATAGATCCGATAAAACATTAATTAATTTTACTACTTTATTATTTTATCCAAAGCGTCATTAAGTGGAATGCTGTGTCTTGGAGCCATATTATCCATCAAAGACCTCGAGAAAGTAATTGAACTCAGTTGACTTAATAATCGCCGCTTACTCACTACACTCGTACTTTATTTTGTACACTACAGTATGTAATTCACTGTCGTAAATATTTGATAATCAATAACTTATATTATTTCAAAATCCCTAATCTCCATTTAATCCTCAATTTATTTTCAACAACCAAATAAACGTCACATTAAATCCGATTCTTTTCTCATAAAAAATTATTTCTACTCCAAAGTGTTACTGTAATTAATATAAAGATAAAATCTTGTTTAATAACAAAGCCAACAAAGTACAATAAAAAAAACATATATACATATATATATATATATACCAATGAAAACGATTCTACTGACACGTATACACTAACCTCCTTGACATCTGCTTGCGCACGCGGTTAATGTTTTGCATTGAATATAACGCGGATGACATTACAACCTTAAATGTGAATGGATATGCGCTATATACATTAATCATTCGACTATTACTCTTTCTCTTAATGGACTTGCTCGATAATAATATATATAAACATAAATAATAATAATATCACTTTATCTAAGTAATAACTGATAAAATTATTTTGTAATCTAATAGTTTCATTTGAAATTATTTAATTACCTATTAAAATCACGAGTTAATTAATATTTCATAAGCTATATATATACATATATATATATATATATGTCTGTAAGTGATAAATTACTTTAATGACAAATGATAAACATGTGCATCGATACATGTGTCTCTACACATGTACATTAAACAATATGGGTAAAGAGTTTTTAAAAATCTCAATCAACATGTGTAACTCATATATATATATGTACATGCACATAATGACAAGTTTTGAAATTTGAATTTTCTCATGCGGCGTCAGTGGCATCACCACGTGGCGGACGTCTGGATTTTGCCGCTGTCGGTTCTCGGTTTTGTACGGGGTCTACATCACCGCTCACACGGTTTACACATACGTGACAAATATATATATGTATGTATATATGTAAACCTACACTTGTCTCAGAGCAGAGCGTATAAGCGGCGTTATATATATAAGCGATAGGAGGAATCCAAGGAGGAATAGAACGCGGTTTTCACCACGCGGTCACGCGTTTCTCGGATCACATCGCGACTACTCTAAATTCAAACCTCACATCCTTATCGTCTACTTCTATTTCTATATCTATTTGCGCTAAAATAACATCATCTACATTCTTCATACTTTATTTATATACCTTTTTTTTTATTTTGTTTTGACTTGGACATTTTATTTTTAAACTCTAATTATCACAGACAAATTTATCGCAAATGTCACAATGACATTTGTCAAAACAATTATTTATTCGAAAATTTATATATATATATATATTTTTGTTGACAATTAAGATTATAAATTCCTGATATTTTTTGCGCGGAAGTGACTGCATACGAGTAATAAAAAAAAATATTTTGGAGGGAATTTTTTTTTTCTTGACGTTCCCTCAGACTTTTTGTCCAAATAAAAGATAAAATAAAATAAATGTATATGTATTTATATAACAAGTGTGAAATATAAAAGATTACACATCTAACGCGACCTCCATGGGCAATTAATTATCCGAGGACATGAAAACGTTTATGATTTTCAGTAAAAAAAAAAATTACTCAATATGATAAATTATTAAATTGTAAATGTATGAAAAAGTGTATGATAAAAATTCCATGGGTGCCGCGGACGAGCAAATAAATTAAACATGGGGACGAGAGTTGTCTAAGTCGCGGTCTCAAGAACCTTCGACTTTGTGCTCATGTTCGATATGAGTGCGAGAGTAAATTCAAGTCAAGTAAAGTCAAGTCGAGTATCGGGTAAAATATATGAAGCATTTTTACATGGAGTTTAATAGTTTTGCATTAGAGTCAATGCTCACTGGAATATAATAACGGAGTAAGGGGAGTTTATTAGTAAACATCAGCAAGTGTTTTATAATAATATATAATAGTAGAGGTATTATGTGTAAAAGTGTTGCCTAATCCCGTCACACGATCCTATCGCTGTTACCATCTACATCCATATCCATATCTACAAAAGCGTTTATTTCGTTCCACGGACTTTGTCCGGTATCCAGGAATTATCCAGCTTTTTTATTTGTTATCCAACTTAACTATTTTATTATTATATTTATTATTACATTCCGTCATCGAACGTAAGATAAAACGCTCCCCATAATGTCCATAAGAGATAACGCAAATGACAATAATTCTTTTAATTAAATCAGAGAGATACCGAAGTTAACTGACGTCTATACATTTTTGGATTTATTTTTAATGATAAATTATTGAAAAAAAAAATATTTTGAAAAATTGTACATATAGATTTTGAAATTTTCTACATGTGTATTTTTTAAATTTTTTTTTTTTTTGTAATTGATGTGTAGAAAAAAAATTCGAAAATACTAACCAGGATCATAAGTTTACTAACGTCTATACATTTTCGGATATTTTTTAAACGATAAATTATTGAAAAAAAAATATTTTGAAAAATTGTACATATAGATTTTGAAATTTTCTACATATGTATTTTTTTAGTTTTTTTTTTTTTGTAATTGATGTGTAGAAAAAAAATCCGAAAATACTAACTTCAGGATTATAAGTTAACTGACGTCTATAAATTTTTGGATTTATTTTAAACGATAAATTATTGAAAAAAAAAATATTTTGAAAAATTGCACATATAGATTTTGAAATTTTCTACATGTGCATTTTTTTAGTTTTTTTTTTTTTGTAATTGACGCGTAGAAAAAAAAATCCGAAAATACTAACTTTAGGATCATAAGTTAACTGACGTCTAATAATTTTTGGATTTATTTTAAATGATAAATTATTGAAAAAAAAATATTCTGAAAAATTCCACATATAGATTTTTCAATTTTCTACATGTGTATTTTTTTAGTTTTTTTTTTTTTGTAATTTATGTGTCGAAAAAAAATTCTAAAATTATTAATTATCTACTGACTTCAGGATCATAAGAGCCGACGTCTGTAAATTTTTGAATTTCTTTTACAAACGACAGATAAAAAAAAAAAATATTTTGAAAAATTGCACATCTAGATTTTTAAATTTTCTACAAGTGTATTTTTTTTTTTTTTTTTTTTCTAATTGATTTGTTTTAAAAAAATCCGGAAATTGTTAATTGTCTTCTAACTCCAGGATCATTAAATCCGATACAATTTTTTTCCCCCTCTACCGCGACTCGACTGATAAAATACCAGATACCGGCAAATCTTTAGACATCATACCCAATATCCATAATAAAAAATTACTCGACTCGTATCGTCTCAACGGGAAATTCGGGATAAAAAAAAGCATCATGACAGCTGCGCGCGGGATGTGCGCACTTGAAAAAGGAAGCTGCTAAATGAGTGGGGGCTCACGCACACAGTTTCGCGAGTCGTCAACATATACCTGCACTTTTTCCAGACGCCAGTATATATATATTAAAAAAATTAAAAAAAATAAAAGTAAAAACAGCCGTCATTTGTCAAAAAAATGACAGTCTAAATTTAAAACAAAAAATATAAATCCTTAAGTTTAAAAATTCAAATTTCTATAATTAGCCGCCAAAACTTGCGAGCCGACAATGACAATTACTAATTATTAATATATGAATATATATATGTAAATATAAAAAATATTAATTGACATACCTCTTCTGTCCGCCGTTATCCTCTGGTCGTCGCTAACAGCTGCAGACGACAACATCGTTGATTGAAGAACAAGAACAAGAATAAAAAAAACAAAAAAAAATGATTGTGTTCTTGTAAACCTCTTGCGAGAATTGCCAACCGAATTTAGTCCCACCAACACTCTTGTCTTTGCCGTGAATTTACGAAATCGTGACCGTTCTTTGTGTCAGGTAGACAGCAGCTCTCAAGGCCGCTTTCTGGGCCTCCACAACCACTTTTAAAAATCACAAAAAACTATTTTTTATCAATAATAATTACTATTAATATTTATAATAATACTATTATTATTTAAAAACCGCGGTAACCTCGAACGCGCGGCCGGTCTCACGTGCTGTCACTTTGAATTCTCACGAAAGTATATTTATTTAAATAATTTAAAACCAATAAATATTATCAGCCGGGAAAATTCAAATTATTTAAATATTTAAACTCACTGACAGCTTTTCAAATTTTTTAAAAAAATTAATAACTTTGTTCACTTTGACACGGCAACACGCGGGTAAAATGACGGCGTCGTAGCAGTTGATCTGAGTGACGCTGGATTTGACACACCGCACTTTAGCAACTATCGAGTTTAATATATATTGATTTATATAAATAAATATATATATAAATGAATAAATTGTTTGATATTTATTGTAGTAATAACTGTTGAGTTTGAATGTAAGGTTCGACGATGTGACGCGCAACTGAGGTCCCAACGAAATAAACCAAAGTCGAAATGTCGGAGGTTGCGCTGATGCGAATGCCGAAATGCGACTGAAGCTGAGTCTGAGTGAGGTAGCAGTAGCACGCCGACGCCGGTTGACAGGACAGGACGACGCTGAATTCACAAGCCCCCCACTCCTCGACAGCCGTAATGACAGTAGAAGTTATCCCTACCAATTGGAGCAGCCATTGCCTGTTGGCGGGAAAATTTATCCTATGACAGCTGCCCGGTCGCACTTACACTAAAACTCTGCTGACCATGTCACCCCACTCCTGTTCTATGGTTAATGAGTATGGGTATGTCTGGGTAAGTAGACATGACATTATCAGGTAATGACATTGTCTCGCAATGGGTACTTGTAAATGTGCAGCTTCATTAAGGAACAAAAGACCTAGACTGACCTAAGGTAAGGGTCGATGTTTTTCCCAAATTCAATTCAACCCGACACTTTAATTTAGAAGCTACTAAAAATTGGTTTGAAATCCAAAAATTCATGGCCCATTTTTCCCGTTTATTTGTACCCTCTTAACATGACGAGTCGTAATATTAGACGTAAATTGAACGTTTTGGACATTAAAAACTCAATTTGACAGCTTTTAACTTTTTCAAAACGTAGATTGGAGTATCATAAATCGAAAACGTAACTAAAACCTACTTAGACTATGATCCTAAAGTTAGCAGACATTTAAAAATTTTTGAATTTTCGTATTTAAATAAATCAATTGTAAAAAAATAAAATAAAAATATGCACATGTAGAAAATTTAAAAAACTACCGGTGCAATTTTTTCAAATTTTTTTTTTTTTATCTTCTATCATATAAAAAAAAATCCAAAAATTATTAGACGTCTGCTAACTTCAGTATCACACTTAGACTTACAATAAGAAAACATAAGCATACTGAAAAATTTTTTTCTTCGATTTTGTACTCCTGGATTATAATCACGTCAATTCCGTAAAATTTTGTCGTCCGCCTTTCTGGCTCTTAAATAAAAAATATGCTCCTGAAGTTAGCCGACGTCTAATAATTTTTGAATTTTTTTTTTAAATAGTAAATCATAAAAAAAAATACTTGAAAAAATTGCACCTACAGTTTTTTAAATTTCCTACATGTGGATTTTTTTAGTTTTTTTTTTTTTTGTAATTTCTTTGGTGAAAAAAAAATCCAAAAATTCTTAATTGTCTGTTAACTTCTGGATCATTAAAAAATGTATGATACTGAAATTAGTATGGGTATGTCTGGGTAAGTAGACATCACATTATCAGGTAATGACATTGTCTTGCAATGGGTACTTGTAAATGTGCAGCTTCATTAAGGAACAAAAGACCTAGACTGACCTAAGGTAAGGGTCGTGTTTTTCCCAAATTCAATTCAACCCGACACTTTAATTTAGAAGCTTAGTTCTTATTCTGGGCATAATTATCTCAACAAACGGCCCGGATGTGAGAATATGACGTAGGGATTGTAATGACAAGAGCTTAAAATTTGAGAACGATAAACCACTTAAAGCTGCAGTAATTTACGGCTAGAAATTTATCGTAATGCCTTCATTTATTTCAAATTAAAAGATTCCTATTTTGTTTCTTTCAAAATTAAGCATCGACGTTTATATTTATGGTCTTTAGACAAATGTATAGTGAATTTTAAGTATATACATATGTATAAAAGTATGACGTCAGTAGATGGGAAATTTTCAAAAGCTTAGGAGATTACTTTGTAGATGTACTTTTGAAAATGTCTGGATCTGTACTTGGGATTACGGATTTGTGTAGGTATTATTTAAATAATGGGCATGTAGAATAATATATGGCTAGACAGTGCAATTACTGACAATGTAGTTGACAATATTACAATGTTGATAATTTGTGACTATAGACAATCCAAGATCGATAAATTTATTACTGAGAAGACATTTAAATAAAATGACATTTCTGTTATTATTTTTGAAATCAATTGTGATGTAATTATGGTAGTAAAATTAATGATAATTGTTATGATTAATTATAAATAATTGTTGAATACAAATTCCGCGGAAGCTTGAATATAATTAAAATAAATTATAATTATTGATAATTATTATGATACTTAAAGTAGCCGGCGTCTGATAACTTTTGAATTTTTTTTTCAATGATAAATTATTAAAAAAAGAATATTTCAAAAAATTGCACCTGCAGTTTTTTAAATTTATTACATGTGCATATTTTTATTTTTTTGATTTGTTGAAAGAAAAGTCAAAAATTTTTTGATTGATAATTTTTGGATCGTAATTTTATGATATTAAAGTTAGCCGGCGTCTGATAAATTTTGGAATTTAAAAAAAATGATAAATTATTAGAAAAAAAAATATTTCGAAAAATTGCACCTGTAGTTTTTTTAATTTTCTACGTGTGCATATGTTGATTTTTTTGATTCGTTGAAAGAAAAGTCAAAAATTTTTGGATTGATAATTTTTGGATCGTAATTTTATGATATTAAAGTTAGCCGGCGCTTGATAAATTTTGGAATTTAAAAAAAATGATAAATTATTAAAGAAAAAGATATTTCAAAAAATTGCACCAGTAGTTTTTTGAATTTTCTACGTGTGCATTTTTTTATTTTTTTGATTTGTTGAAAGAAAAATCAAAAATTTTTTGATTGTCTGGTAATTTTTGGATCGTAATCTTATGATACTGAAGTTAACCGGCGTCTAATAAATTTTGGAATTTAAAAAAAAAGATAAATTATTAAAAAAAAAAAATATTTCAAAAAATTGCACCTGTAGTTTTTTGAATTTTCTACGTGTGCATTTTTTTATTTTTTTGATTTGTTGAAAGAAAAATCAAAAATTTTTTGATTGTCTGGTAATTTTTGGATCGTAATCTTATGATACTGAAGTTAACCGGCGTCTAATAAATTTTGGAATTTAAAAAAAAAGATAAATTATTGAAAAAAAAATATTACAAAAAATTGCACCTGTAGTTTTTAAAATTTTCTACATGTGCATATTTTCATTTTTTTGATTCGTTGAAAGAAAAGTCAAAAATTTTTTGATTGATAATTTTTGGATCGTAATTTTATGATATTAAAGTTAGCCGGCGCTTGATAAATTTTGGAATTTAAAAAAAATGATAAATTATTAAAGAAAAAGATATTTCAAAAAATTGCACCTGTAGTTTTTTTAATTTTCTACGTGTGCATATTTTGATTTTTTTGATTCGTTGAAAGAAAAGTCAAAAATTTTTTGATTGATAATTTTTGGATCGTAATTTTATGATATTAAAGTTAGCCGGCGCTTGATAAATTTTGGAATTTAAAAAAAAAGATAAATTATTAAAAAAAAAAAATATTACAAAAAATTGCACCTGTAGTTTTTTGAATTTTCTACGTGTGCATTTTTTTATTTGTTGAAAGAAAAGTCAAAAATTTGTTGATTGGTAATTTTTGGATCGTAATTTTATGATACTGAAGTTAACCGGCGTCTGATGAATTTTGAAACTAAATAAAAATGATAAATTATTAGAAAAAAAAATATTTCAAAAAATTGCACCCGAAGTTTTTCAAATTTTCTACATGTGCATATTTTTATTTTTTTAATTCGTTGAAAGAAAATTCAAAAATTATTAATTCTCTGTTAACTTTAGGATCATATAATTATCAATGAGTGTAAATGTAGCAGACATCAGTTAAATTTAAAATTATTAATAAATAGAGTAAATAATTAATAAAATAAAATTTTTAAAAAATGCTTCTTTAAAAAATTTTCAAACTAATAAGTGCATTTTTTCAAATTTTATTTTTTAAATTATTTACTCCATTTATTAATAATTTAAAATTTGCCTGATGCCTGCTCCCACACTCATTAATTATTAAAATAATTGATTAGCGATTACCTAATTTGAAATTTAGATTTAGGGAAACTATTAATAAGGGAGCGATAGACTTTTGACCGTTTCGCAATCGGTTGCGTAACCAAACAGAGATATGCTAAATGGGTAATAACCCCTTCCTTATATTTATTCATACATCAAGAAGTACACATTTAGCAATGCGTTAAAAAAATATAATATATGGTGACATCCTAAAGAGTACGTTAATATTTAGCCCTCGGGCGAAGCTGCGAGGGTCTGCATTCCCAACTTCCCGTCTTAAGAATTTTCTTCTCTGTGGGGATCTATCACATGTTTTACGCTAAAAAACATAACACACATATATATGTCTTCAGAAAAAAGATAAATAAAGAGGAAATCGTAAACTTTCTCATCTTCTCTCATCTCAAGTCATCTTATCTATTAATTTTTTTTCTCAAAATTAACTGCTGTCTATTTTACTTGAGTAAGATGAGTAAAACTCATGTCCGTTTTAATGTCGATTATGTCCTTGTAGTGCACAAAGCCGTAACGTAATTTACACGCAACCCAATACTCGTCTTTGTGAATACATATACATATAGATTTATATTAAAAAAATTTATATATGTACATGTGTGGATTGAATCGTCTAGTCTCTAGTCTGTCCAACACCAGTACAATCCCGCGTGCGCTGGAAAGTAGCGTTTTATGAATGGAGCAACGCCCACGAAGCGCCGGAAGCCACTTGTTTTCCACGTTAGTCCTCTTATAGTATATATATATATATATATATATAAATATATAAGTACCGACAAGAAGCTTTACATCGAATACAAACTAGCTCTGATCTGTTAACATAAACTCTTTTTATTATCATGATTATATATATATATATATGTATTTTTTAATCTCACGTACTCCACGTTGGCATTAACATATTTTTAAAAAGAATTTTTATTAGTAGGGGAAGGGGGGGGGGGGCAAAACGAGATAGGCCGGCAAAATGGGATACCCTCAAAATTTCGTCAAAATTTTTTTTTCTCGAAAAACTTTCGAAAATGGTCAAAAATGACATCTAGTATCATCTTACACTATTGAAAGCTAAAAAAAAAACATTTTTATATTTTTTGCGAAAAGTATAATATTGGCGCCAATTTCAAATTTTGAAAATAAATAACAAGGAAAAACTTCTTTAAAAATATGTTGAGAGTAAATTTTATTACTTACATCAATTTTATTCACTTGAAAAAAAAAAAAAAAAAAAATTTACTTTTTTTTGGGGTATCCCATTTTGCCCGCAGAAAATAAAAATTTTTTTTTCTGATGGCAGTAAAATTCGTTATATTTATTTTAAATGGAGTCAAAATGAAGCCAATTTACGATATGTATGTCCCTAAAAACTAAATTTTTCGTTAAGTATCCCGTTTTGTCCCCCCTTCCCCTAATAGCAATTATTATTATTATTATTATTATTTTATATTGTCTAAGCAGATATCACGTGCGACGTAACGTCATGTAACAACGACGACCTGTTCGGTCCTTGATTGTGTATGAAGAAATTGAGGTTACTAAGGTCACAACATCGACATCCGGACGATACATAATAATAATAATATATGTTGTGTAGGTATAGTACATATAAATAAAAAATAATAAAAATAATTCTAGCAAATTCGTTTTATAAATTCAACTACAATCATACCAATTATTTTAATTCGTGTCCTACATAAGTTTATTATTATCGCATCCTCTTACGTTAGTTGTGAGGAAATTTATGTATAATAAATAATAAATAATAAATAAATACATATATAAGTACATATATAAATGTATGGATTCGATGGGGAAAAAAATAGAAATGATAAAAATATATATATAGAGTGAGAGAAATAAAATTGAGTTAATGATTAAGAGTTTAAAAATTAAAAGGTTGGGTTTATCGTAGGTCGGCAATCGACTTGACCTTATAAAAAACCTTTGCTTTTAAATGTTTAAACATTAACTATTTATATTTACATTTAAATATATATATTTGTATTTATATATATATTTAGATGGAACTGTTATCTTAATGACGTAGATTATCATGTTGATACTGTAACAGTTTTACGAAAAATAAAAAAATTACGTATATCTATATATGTATATATATATATGTAATAAATTATCTAAGAAATTTTTAAAATTTCATTTTTTTTGAGTGCTGTAGTTATCTGATAGTACACAATACTCATCAACATCTTCAACGCAGGCAAATATTGTACGTGTGTTATAACTTGTAAGACACACATCACTTCGTGTTTCGAATGATGAATATTGAATTTTTTTAATACGCAGGTCATTACTCTTTGATATCGTTTTATCATAACTTATAGCTACATAGCAATTTTTGGACGTCTGTTAATTTAATGTACATATGTTTTTTTTTTGTATGGAGATAGAAGGGGAAGGGGAAGGGATTAGAGAGAATTTTATAGAAAATTTATGAATGATTTTATTTTTTTTATTTTTATTTAGATTAAATATGTTGCGATATGATAGGATCATTCGACTCTGATTTTTAGAGGTGGGAAAATATGAAATAGTTTTTTTTTAAATTTTATTATCTTATCATCACGTTGCTGTCGTGGGATCGTATATTTCATATATTAATTTAGTACAAGACGTAGCAGAAACGTGAGTATCTTGACGATAAGATGATATACTTACCCTCTGACAAAAAAATTTAGTTTATTTTTTTTTTTTAGTATCAATATATGAATGGTTCGATACTATGACTTTAGTATGAAGATTTCGTATCATAAATTGTGAATAAAAATAATCAGGCGAAGGGGCAGGATGGGTCATTTGCTAAAAATTTACTTGATTTTTATTTCTTAGCCGCTGAATTAGTTTTTGAATATGACCTAGTTATTAAAAAAAAAACATGTGCGTAGAAAAAAAATGAATTTATTTTCTACTAAAAATTGGCTTAAAATCCAAAAATTCATGGCCCATTTTTCCCGTTTATTTGTACCCTCTTAACATGTCGAGTCAAAATATTAGATGTAAATTGAACGTTTTGGACATTAAAAACTCGATTTGACAGCTTTCAAGTTATTCAAAACGTAGATTGGAGTGTACCATAAATCGAAAACGTAACTAAAACCTATTTAGACTTACGATAAGAAAACGTAAGCATACCGAAAAATTTTTTTCATCGATTTTGTACTCCTAGATTATAATCACGTCAATTCCGTAAATTGAAAAAAAATTTTTTTCAGTTTCATACTTCTATCTCTAACACTATATATTTATACCTGTTCATTAGAGTGAGCCAAAAAAACCAACATATCGAATTTACGCCTTAAAAAGGACTTATATATCGAGAAAAAAATTCTTTCATTGGGCAAAATTTTTAGCTGAATTTTAAAAGGTGTCGGTAGTCATTTAAAATTTCCCATTTAAATAACATGCAAAAAATTTTTTTTGATTAAAAATATTATAACTTTTGAACCGTGTGAGATAAAAATTCGGCTCTAGAATATTCTTGTATGGCATTAAATTTTTTTAAAAAAAGTCCTGGAAGTCAAATTGTTAAACTTGATATTCTGTTTACTCTAGACTTTGATAGCCTGCTAGTATACGAAATATCAAGTTTAAAAATTCGACTCCCAGGTCTTTCTTTTAAGAAATTAAATGCCCTACAAGAATATTCTAGAGCCGAATTTTTGACTCACATGGTTCAAAAGTTATAATATTTTTAATCAAAAAGAATTTTTTTTGCATGTTATTTAAATGGGAAATTTTAAATGGCTACCGACACCTTTTAAAATTCAGCTAAAAATTTTGCCCAATGAAAGAATTTTTTTCTCGATATATAGGTCCTTTTTAAGACGTAAATTCGATATGTTGGTTTTTTTGGCTCACCCTACTGTTCATATATTATGATATCAAGGTTATGAAAATTGTGATTACAAATATTGAAATAAATTAATTAATTTTATCATTAAACTAAAATCATAAATCATGAAATTACCAATTTTTTATGAACCAAAATACAAAACAATCGTTCAATTTACTTTCAAAACGTTAAAAACGTTCACTTTACGTTTAAAACGTTAAGAACGTTCAACTTACGTCCAATATTTCGACTCGGATTTTAAGAAAATTTCAAATTCTTGTTCTATTTTTCTAAAAAAAATTTAATTTGCAGAAAAAATCAATCGAATATTTAATGCCCGCAATAAAATTACAAAATCCATTTTTATTAAAAATAAAAATAAATATTGGCACCATGACCTCACGACACAATAAAAGTGAAACCGTAATTACCATATAGCAAAAAAAAAAAAATTCCCATAAATGTAAATAATAGCGATCGATTATTAAATTATTTTTAATCACTTAAAATAAGAGTGTCATGACCTCATCTGAAAAAATTTTTTCTCGTTATCAGTGGCGTTGAAACGTGACGTCTCAAGTAATAGCCGTTTATGCAACCTACCGTGTAGTACCTGAGACAAAGCAACAATTGGTTACAAGTAAAAAAAAACTAAAGTAAAAGAAACAGGTAAATAAATATGACAATAGTATATAATGAGAAAAGGTATTGAATTAAATGAAATGGCGCCGGTGTCTTGGCATCAGAAATTGTTGAATGTGCATCTATACTAGTGTCTCTAGCCTGCAGGCCTCGTCGTCGTCGTCTAAGTTTAGCATTAAAGCAAAAGCATTCGTTAAGACGAAGACGAATTGCATGTGTGTAAGTCTACATACATATACATATACATATATATACATATATATGTAATATGCTATGCCGCACCTCTTTCATTTAATTCTTTTTGTATGGTCGGTAACCGCGACCTGCATTACGCACTCGACGAGCACGTACTTACGTTTCGTTGTACAAAAGTACACTACTAAAATACATACACACATATATACATATTTATGTACAAAAACAATGTACATGTAGTAACGCAAGATGAAGGAACAAAAATAGTTGCAACCTGCAAACTCTTGCCAATACAATTCATCCAAATGACTCATGTTTGGTCTGCTCGTAAACTAAAAACATTTTTATCTTTCACGACTTGCCGATTACTTTTTATTATTATTTGAAATTTTTTAAACATATTTTCTTACATATGTTAAATAGTACACAACTGTTTACTACTTGATACCCGACAATAAAGCAAAACATAAATAAATATTTAAAAAAAAAGGCGGCATTATTATGGTTAATATTTTTTAGCGAGAGTTTAATTAGTAGGTGAATACTAATTAGGCTTTAGAAAATAATTTCTTTCAGCAAATTGTGAGTTGCATATGGGGAGAGTTTGCGTGCTTGTTAGTCCATTCGCGTCAAGTGGTTACACTGAGTGTCGAGTATTTTTATTCACTCTTACCACTTTACTAATGGTAACAAGGACGAAAAAAATTTATCAAGAGATTAGTACTGACTCTCGAGCAAAGAGAAATTATTTATATAGTATTTATATATTTATAAGTATATATTTTACTATCCTGTACTAGTTATCAACCAAACATTTGCCTTTGACTTTTAACTTTTAACTTAGCGCTTGTCAATGAGATCAAAGGTCATTATTATTTTTTTTGCAAGCACTTTCTAATCATCGGCATAAAAACGCTTAATTTTTTAGGTATGACCGTCTTAGAACACTTGTAATGTCTGACAGACGTCAAATATTAAATAAATTCAATTTTTAAAAACCGCGGGAATTTCAAATTTTTAAATTCCCGCGGTTTTTAAAAATTCAAATTTTTTTTACTAAAATCGCCTATTGGGTATCGAATTAAAGCTCAAGATCGATAGATTTTTATAGCAGGGGTTTAAAAAAAGTACAAAAATTAAGGATGAGTCGGTGATTTTTTTTTTCCTTTAAATTTTCAATAGACCGGGAAGAAATAAAATGAGTAAATATTTAAATTGCATAATTATGAGAACTATAGAAACTCGAAATATCCTCGGATTTTACGACAGTAATAAAAATAATTGTATATATAAAAAACAAAAATAAAAAAAAGTATCTATATTTTGTTTATCTTTCAACTGTTTTTTATAGCAAATATTTTTTTATGAACTAATATTGTCGTTCGAGTTATCGTAAGTTCTCACAACGTTTACACAATGACAAGCCCAAGTAATATGCCATGTATATTTATATTTATATATTTATATATGAGCTCGACGGGCAAACGAACCCTTATGAGATATCGTCGTCAAGTGTACCTGAACATTTGCGTCGAGATATTTATTTTTATTTGTATATATGTTTGTAATGTTAACGGAAACATAAACCCATGGATACTGTATACTGAAAAAAAAAAAAAAACATTATAAATACGCGATATAATTTTTTATTTGTACTCAACCTACTGAAATTTACAGAAATCAGTACAAGTTCACTTAGAGCATAAAAAGTGAAAGCGAGATATTAACACGTTTACACGAAGATAAAAATAATATGAATAAATATATGTAATACGTTGAAACCTTATCGGAAAAAAGAAAACAGGAATAATTGCTGTTCGAACGAGGATTTATTTAATTTTCAAATAGTAACGCGGCGCTTTAGAAACGAAACTGTAAAAATTAGTTTGGTGCCGCGCAGTAAGTTTTACATTTTAAGTATGAAACATAACAGTTTGAAAATGTATTAAAATTACTTTCTCACTCGGTAATATTTGATGAAAATTATCAAAGTATAGGGGCGGGAGGGGCAAAAGAGGGTACTTAAGGAAATACCAAGTTTTCGAGGACTCAAATACGCTAAATCTTTTTTTTTTAATGATATTCAAAGTAAATAGAAGAAATTTTCAGTTACTGCCCGTGTAAAAAAAATTCGTTCCAAAAAGATTCCAAAAAAGTTCCGCATGTGGAACTTCTAAACATGAGACAGATTAGAACTTCGAATGGAACTTTTTTGGAATATTAGTAATTTTAAAAGTAAAAAAAAAGTTTTTATGATCAAATTTAGAGTCAAAAAAGGACGTTTTCGGAATTTTATATGGACTTTCCAAATAAGCTCCAGAATCACCACATTTGACTTTTTTATGGACTAAAAAAGGCGTTTCAAAAACTTTCCAAAATCACTACTTTTGCATCTTTTGAAGACTAAAGACATTCTAGAAATATGCCAAAATAGTTCAAAAATCACTACTTTTGAATTTTTTATATAACAAAAAAAAAGTCTATGATAACTTCCAAAAAAGTTCCAAGAACGTCCTTTTTTGACTCTAAATTTGCTCATAAAAATTTTTTTTTTACTATCAAAATTACGAACGTTCCAAAAAAGTTCCATTCGAAGTTCTAATCTGTCTCACTTTTAGAAGTTCCACATGCGGAACTTTTTTGGAATCTTTTTGGAACGATTTTTTTTACACGGGTGTTGAAAAAAAAAAATTTTCATTTCTGCGGGGAAAGTGGGGTACCCCCTAAAAAAGGTAAAAAAAAAATTTCTGGATTTTAAACGAATTTGATTAAGTTTAATTTTTTTGTAAGTAATTTACATGAAGAAAAATTATATTTTACATGTTTATTGGGTACAAAAGAAGAAAAAAAATTTTTAATAGTTTTTATCATAAAACAAACGTCATTAATATTTTTCAACTGACAATTGATTTTTGAAAAAGTTTACCAAAAAAACCCGAGTCGAAATTTAGAGCCTATATAGGTCCCTATAGCCCTAAATAGATCCGATTTAGAGCCCTGTAGTCCTGTAGCTCCGACTTTGAACCCGGAGGTCCTAACATTCACTGAGAGGTCCGATTTTGAGCCTTCAAGTCCGACAATATTAGTCCCGTAATAAATTTGGATTCATTATAATTGAATAATTTATGATGATTATTATTAATATTATTATTATTACAATAAACCAGGGCTTACAGGCCCTAAATCGGACCTAATTTTAATTTTCATCAGGTCCTAGATTGAGCCCGCAAGTGCCGAAAACGGAAATTTGTAGCACCTCAGGGACCAAAATCGGACCTAATTTAATATAGAAACAGACTCTATTCAGAGTCTCCAAGTCCGAAATAGGTCCGACTTTAGAAGGCTCTAAATGGGCTCTAAATTTCGACTCGGGAAATTCAAAGTAGCGCTTAATTATATTTACAGAAGTGATTTTGGAATGTTTAAAAACCATTTAAAATATCAAATTTTTTTTTATCAAATTTTGGGGGTACCCCGTTTTGCCTACCCTACCCCCTTTCGCCCCCCCCTTCCCCTATATAATCATAAATAAACAGAATTTAGTCGTTCTTTTCTGTTAATTAATTATGAGATACCACGAAATTTTAAGTATTTTCTATGAAAATAAATTATTATGTACGTCCATTTTACCCCGATTTTAGTCGTAATTGTCGTTAGTCTTATAGCGAGGTTTCGGCGCGAAATTTTTACTGAGTTGTTGGTGAGGGAAGCGTTTCAAGCGAGTTTCAATAAATTGAGGGGAAGAGTCTTATAACGAGGTTTTACTGTAATTATTATTACCGGGAAAAATGTTATCACTATTCTAGATAGTTAAAATTAAAATTTTGTACTGAAGATAGAATCATTAAAATCTCTCCGTGTGGTGATAAAAAATTTTAATCATAGAATTAAATGATATTAAAAATAGCGAACACGTGATATTTATTGCGCACGTGGAATATTTTTAAAAAGTACAACGATGATTTACGTAAAAAAATCACTGAATTTTTTTCATGCCTTGTTGTTAATATTCAATTTGAAAATATATCATTTGTTTAGTTAATACCGAATAATATCGAATGTTTGCTATTTTATGTATCGTACACAGAAAAAAAAATTTCTTGGCGTAAGAAATATAACGTATTATTAAATGAAGAAAATATTTTTCTTAGAACTAGAAAAAATTTTTTGTTGCAATAAATTATTTCTTGCCTCAAGAAAATTTTTTTTCTCCCCAAGAAAAACCACGTTTTCAATTTATTTTCTAAAAAATTTCTTAGGGCAAATAAAAATTTTCTTGGGGCGAGTAAAAATATTTCGCGCCAAGAAATCATTTTTTTGTGTATAATTATTACCACAGAAATTAAGCTTTAAAAAAAAAACTTATTTTTGAATCGACAACTATTAAAATCAATATAAAATAATAAAAAAAAAAATAAATTATTAATAAGGAGAATTGTATAAAAAATTTATTTACTTACCAAAAATAATCATTCAATTATTAACACACAATACTGGATAACTTTACACTTTACTAGAAACACCACGTGGTACAATAATTTCACCTGAAACGGACTCGAAATAGAAGACTTAATACTGTATCCTTTACTATTCAGGCATGGGTCTCGGCTAAGTGCAACGTACACTTACATATACTATTGCAAAAGTTTTTGCCGGTAATTTAGCAGAATTGATATTTTCGCACATTCAAATAATTGGGCGGTACGGTTTAAAATTTCAATATGTAAAATGTAAAACTTGCAAATTCAAATGCAATTAATTTCATGGAATTGAAACATATATTTTGAATTTTCAATCCCTGGTTAAGAATTCCGATGGTGTCCGATTGAGTATAATCGTCATGAATCGGTCTCCATCGGAAAAAGTGCATAAAAATAAAAATATTATTTCCCGATTGAATCCCATTCAAAATTTTTAATCGAAATGAATCGGTTCCAATCGGAAAATAATATTTTTATTTTGTTATTATTTTCCGATTGAAACCGATTCATTCCGATAAAAAATTGAATGGGTAGAATTGGAAAATAATATATTTTTCGGAAATTTCCGATTGAATCCTATTGGAGTTAATCGGATTTCTCAATCAGGGATCATTAATAAATGGTTGTCAAACTGCAAAAGTTATAAAAGTAAATTTTTAAATTTATGAAACTTATTAACGATATTTTAAAATGTAGTTTTACTACCCGAGTCGAAATATTAGACGTAAGTTGAACATTCTTAACGTTTTAAACGAGAATTGAACGTTTTGAAAGTAAATTGAACGATTTTTTTGTATTTTAGTTCGTAAAAAATTGGTAATTTTATGAGTTATGATTTTAGTTTAATTATAAAATTAATTAATTTATTTCAATATTTGTAATCACAATTTTCATAACCTTGATATCATAATATATGAAAAGATATAATAGTGTTAAAGATAAAAGTATGAAACTGAAAAAATTTTTTTTCAAAATACGAATTTTTGATTTAAGAGCCAGAAAGGCGGACGATAAAATTTTAGGGAATTGACGTGATTATAATCCAGGAGTACAAAATCGTTGAAAAAAAATTTTTTGGTATGCTTATGTTTTCTTATTGTAAGTCTAAATAGGTTTTAGTTACGTTTTCGATTTATGATACTCCAATCTACGTTTTGAATAAGTCGAAAGCTGTCAAATTGAGTTTTTAATGTCCAAAACAATCAATTTACGTTCAAAACGTTCAAATTACGTTTAAAACGTTAAGAACGTTCAATTTACGTCTAATTCTTTGACTCGGGTATTTTTACATTTTAAATAGTAAAAGTTCGTGATTGCTAAGGCATTAATGTTACATGTATATCTATACAGTAAAATTGAATCGTCATGAATCGTTTCTTTTAATCAGGGTTAATATAGAAATTTCAAAAATTACTTGTAATTTACTAATTACTAATTTTCTACATTAAGGTTCATAATTGATTGCCCGCACGGTAAATCTTATCGAACCACTCAACAAAATTTCTTATTTGGTACTGTAATTTTTACATAATGGCTAAACGGTAATTATTACAATTTTAAAGAGGAATAAATGATTTTTAACGAAAACTACTTTCTGTGAGCAAAAGTTAATAATTATTACATTTTATTGTGTTCGATTTACATTTTCAAACTGTAATTATTACCGCTTAATTTCCAACTAATTTTTTACTGCACAAAATTTAAAAATTACAGTATAAATTTCATCTTTTGTAATTTCAAATATGACGGGCTTATTTTACATTTTATTCTGTAGATTCCAGTTTTCTTTTTTCCGTTTGTAAACCGGAAGCAATAATTTCTTTCAGTCTTAATACAGTAATTTATATGAATGTTTTTTTTTTTTTTTTATAAATTAAAAATGTCGTATAATTAAAGGCGGATTTTAGTCCCAACAGGCGGGAGGCGGGAAGGGGGCGAATATAAAAGTTTGAGTACGAAAGCGGCGTCGCGTAGAATATTTTTTTTTGGACGACTAGATAAAACAATCGGGACGGAAATCAAAGGTCATGGCATTCCTGATCGGTCAGGACAATTTTAGCTAACGGCCTGCTCGTCATTCGACGTGCTTAAAACTTGCTCTAACACTCACTCAGACTTGAGACAGATTTTTAAAAAATATAATAAAAAGTTTAGCAAAAATACGTCGCGTCAATCAGAAAATAGATCACTTCATCTTACCCGCGTTTATCGCGTTATTTCAGGCATTTAGGTATTAAATTTAGTGATAATGATATTATATATATACATATATATATACATATTATCTCACTCGGTTATTATTATTATTTTTTCTACCTACATCAAACATCTAAACTCATATTTATCGTATTACCATCTGTCAGCATGTCGCTCGTAATATAATTCCACTTATAATTATTATTATTATTTTTATTTTTATTCTTTTATTTATAAAAATAGTAATCTGACTAGTCAATGAAATTATTTAAATAGTTAACTTACCGATCGTTTAACTTAGAGGCTTAAATATATATATATATATATATATATATTTTTATATTTATTTATACACTGAATTATTATTATATTTTATAACCCGTAGGCCGTATAAACGTCAAACAATTGGCTCTGGTTACTTTCTGGTGGCAAATGACAGCCAAACGTCTTTTTGACGTTTGTTTTATATTTATAAATTTAAGCGGGAAATTTGAAGAGAAAAACATTTGAATTTTTCAGTTATTTATTGAATGATTTAAAAAAAAAAAATGAATTTTAATAATACGCATTAACGGCGAGTAATTCAAGTCATTGAAATCTGTCAGATGTCATAATTTTTTAGTGGAAAAAAAAATGATTTGTTTTATATATTTATGAATTTGTTTACTAAATACGAGAGAGTTTTTGTTGGATTTTTTATTTTGCAGTAGTGGTAATAATTGTAATAATAAATTAGAAATGTCTTTCGCGGAGTATGGGTCGAGTATATTTTTTATGGGTAAAATTAAAAAACCATTTGATCAAGGAGATGGATTGTCTAATAATAATAATGACAAGTACTTTGGATGTAGATTGAAAATGATTGATTCTTGTAATGATTTTCGGGCTTGGAGTCCAGATCCTTTTGAAAATTTTAAATATTTTCGTGAAATCACGGAAAATGGCGATGTATGTATTTTTTTATTTTTTTTTGTATTGAGCTGCAGTAAAAATTTTTTACATTTTTTTTTTTATTAAAATCTGCATATTTTTTAATTTTTGCTAATAATTAGTGAATCCGTACTGTAAAGTTAATTATTATTTAAGTTAATCAATTAATTTTGAATTAGTTGAAATCAAAAGACGTACCAGATCTATCAGGGATAAATGTCGTAGTTGATGTCAATACAGAAAAAGAATTAGAATTATTGAGACATGAATTAGCTAAATATAAAGCTCTTAAATTAACACCTGAACAAAAAAAACAATTAAAAGAAATGGTAAGTAAAAAATAATTTTTTTTATTTTATATAGGGAAGGGCAAAAAAAAATTTTAATTTTTGGACGAAATGGAGCCTTAAAAAAATTAAAAAATTTATTTAAAAAAAAAAAATGTTTGAATTATTTAAGAGTAAAAGCGTCGGAATAAAAAAATTTAATAATAGTAATTTTTCGATGTCCATTTTGGTACCGCTTAGTCATCCGCGACAAAATAACCGCAGAAAACGAAATTAAAGTTTTTGTTTATTATATTATATTCACTATTTATTCTTAATTTTACTTTTTCACTCGCTAATTTTTAACTTCCCGCTAAGAAAATTGAAAATTTTCAAAAAGTCGGGAAGTTATTGGTTTCGGTCCGATTTACGAAAATCGAATTTTCATCAGATGTCGACGTTTTGAGGTCCTAGGAAGCTATTCTGACTAATTTCAAGATGATGTCCGAGTGTATGTATGTATGTACGTACGTATGTATGTAAAAACCTGTATCTTTTGAACGGATGAACCGATTTTGAACTTTAAGGTGTCATTCGACGCGGCTTATCAATATCTTGAAGCTGTGAAAAATTGAGCTTGATCGGTAGAGCTCGTTCAGAGATATTCCAAGAATACAATTTTTTCAAAAATGTTTTTTTTGGATAACTTTTAATGTGCTCGATGGATTGATTCCAAAATGCACTGAGCTCTAGAGCTTTATAAACCGCGTCAAATGTCACTTCAACCATCAAAATCAGTTAATTCGTTCAAGAGAAACCGTTGACGAAAGAATTCAAAACACATTTTTTTTTGTTTTTTTGAAATTTCTCAAAAACGGCTCGATAAATCGATTTCAAAATTTAATCAGCTTTAGAACTTGATAAAACGCGTCGATTCCCACCTCAACCATCAAAATCGGTTTATTCGTTCGCGAGATATCGTGGGAGAAAGAAATGCTCAAAAATCGTTTTTTATAAAACAATGGCATACAAAAGTATTTTCGAGCTCGAAGAGCTCGAAAATCTATTCACAATAGTGTTTTCGAGGTTCTTGAGCTCGAAAACAGCGGGAAGTTTAATGGCTGGCCCGCAGGGTCAATTGATAGACCGATTTTTTTATGAAAGATTGAAAATTCTATTTTACAACCGGTCTTAGCTTGGGTTCTATCTCTCCCGCCTTTTTCTTGCCGATATTTTGTTACGAAACTCTCCCTTTTGCCCAGCCTTCTTTTATTGAATAAATTTATTTAAAAAAAAAAATACTTATAGAATTTTGGCGAAGCGTTTTCCAAAGGCGACTGGAATATCGGTGATTTTATTATGAACACATTAGAAAAACTAACAAATTACAAGGAATCGATACTGGGAACAAGTCCAACTAAAGTAAAAGAAATGAACGATAAAAATTTACAGCCACCTCGTCCGAAGCCAACTGCACGTAAGAATAAAAAAGTAAAAAATATAAAACGAAAATTGAGCACCGATATTTCCTGTTCCATTCCCAAAGATTCTACGAGCGAGTGCAGCTCAAGTTCTCAAGTAATTTTCTCTATTCAAATTTATATAATTTATCATTAAATCCAAAATTTATTTATTTATTCAGATCGGACTCGTTGAAGGTGACAGTGATTCGAGTTCTGGATCCAGCCAGGATGATAATTATAATCACAAATTAAATAAAATAAAAAATAATCGTAGTTTTAATGACAATAATTATAATTACAAGAGCGACGAAAGCGAAACCGCATCTGTCGATTCAAATAAGTCCTATATAATTAAATCCGAATCGATAATTATTTCATTAGAAAATGAACTGAAGGTTTTTAATTAATTATTAATATTTAAATTAATTAATTAATTTTTTTATTCATTTTTCAGACGAAAGAATCTGAATTAGATGAGTTAAGAAGTTTGAATCGCGACTTAAAATATTCATTGCAGAATCGCGATGCGCAGATTAAAAATTTAAAAGAAAATTTCACAGTAATTATTAATTAATTAATTGATTAATTGATTAGTTTGATGAGTAATTAATTGTGTTATAGAAAACTCAACTGAATTTACAAAATATAATTGACCAACGTAACAATGAACTGGACCAATGGCGACAAAAATCAGAGAGCAGTAGGATTTTAATAAATCAAATAAATCGTAAATTAGAAGAAAGGAGACAAGAATGTTACGTATTGATGCAGGAAATAAATAATTTGAAACAAGATACTAATTTACAAGCATTGCGTACAGAACGTGATTCTTTCGCGGTTTGTATAAATAAATTTTTTTATTTAAGGGGGATAGCCACTGAAATTTCAAAAAAATGTTGGAAAATCCAAAAGTGCACACCTCAATCGCTCATTTTATTTTTAATCACTACTTTTATTATATAATATTAATGTGTTTTTTTTATTATGAACTTTTATTCAACTTACAAATTATCAATTTGATTTTTTTATTTCTTATTTTCAGTTTAATATTTTTTTACTAACATTTTTTTTTAAATATCCCGCCTTTTGTCTTAGATGTCGCCTTTTTTTCAAACATATTAAACGCTAATGCTGCCACCAGTAGTTGATAGACAGAAAAATGAAAAAATAATAACAACAGTAAAAATAGCAGCTAGATTTTTCACGAATAATCAGTTTTACGTCGTTAATTACTTACAATTAAACTAAAAGGATTCAGATAGTAATTTTCATAAGGGTTCTTGTGATAAAAAATACAAAGACAATAAAAAAATAGTTAGGCCGATTAACGGTATCCATCGAGAGTTATCGTGTTTACGAAGTTTCATACGTAACAATTGACAGCACTGATTTCTTGAGTTAAAATAATTTATTTTAAACGAATAAAATAATGAATCGACTTAAAATTGGGTTCAAATTGTTCCTGAATAAATTCTCTATATGCTAGAATACAATTTTACCTATCTTGGTGGAATAAAAAAATAGTGTAGAAAGATTTTTATGTGAGTAAAATAGTCGAATAAAAAAAACCGTCCATAAAGCACACCTGCGCTTTCGCGCTTGAGGTGTGCAAAAAAAATTTTTTTTTTTTATTAAATCAAAGTTTATATATTCAAAAATATGTATCTAGAGTTTTATATGAAAATTCCGAATATTTTTCAAGTTATAGTCATTTTTGTGACAGCGCGTCAACTGACAGTTGCATCGACTAAAAACTTTAAACGCGTTTTTTTCGAAACTACTTTTTTTGAACTAGTCGCATCTAATTTGCATAAATATCAACCGATTCGCAACTTTTTTTTCCGTATTCGTCTATTCAGTAGTCAAAGTTGCACCTAGAGGATTTTGAAAATTTTGATTTTTAAGATTTTTTAGGGCTGTTTGAATCTAAAAAAATGAGAAAAAAAACGAAAAAATTTTTAGTATGTCGCCATTTTTTTTCAAATCAAAATTTTCAAAATCCTCTACGTGGAACGATGGCCACATGCATACAGATTACGCGGTTTGGTTTTTTTGTTTCTGATAATCCGTTTTTGAGTTAAAGATGCGACCGTGGTGGGGGAAATTTTTTTGGTGCTCCACAAAAATGCTTATAACTTTGTAACAACATGATATTTTTTAATAAAAATTTAGGAGAATTTTCTTCAATGTATACTTTATAAAACAAAAGAAATCCGATCCCCAAATTCCTTTATTATCCCAGTAAAAAAAATTCCCGAAAATCGCCTATTTTTTCGATCCTCCCAATGGCTACCCTTTAAAATCAATTTTTAAATTACGCGACTGCAATTATTATTTTTTTTTATTTTAATTAAATTTTATTTGAATCGATACCTCAGTAATTAGATTCTGTAATAAAATTATTTTTAAATAATCAGTAAATCAATAAATTTAATTATATTTTTAATTTTTTGGGTATCGATTAAAAAAAATTACAGGCTGAGTAAAAAAAAATGATTAATTTTAAATAAATAAAATATATGATTGGTTTTTTTTACTCGATAGAAAAAATTGGAAGAAATAGGAAAACTTGTAAAAGATGCAGGGAATTATGGCTCTGGTGTAGAAGGAATGAAAGCGTTGATCCGAGAACGAAATGAATTGATTGAATTGAAGCGACATTTCGAGGTTCACTGCAGCGATCAAGAATACGAAATCGATCGGCTGAATAAATTAATAAACCATATCAAAGAAGACCACGAGTCCCAGCGGATTGAAATGTCACGAGTTGCCGACGAGCTGGAGGAAGAGCTGAGGATTAAATCCGATAAAATTGATTACTGTGAAGAGCAAATTAATCATTACAAGAACCACATGATGGAGTTGAAACATGAATTAGAAGAAAGTAATCAGGCTAGAGAAAGAGAGTCGATTAGCGATAGAGATCTTGACACTACACTGGCCAAGTATTTGAAAAAATCGAGTGAACAAATTGATCAGTTGTCTACTGCACTCCATGGTAATTTTATTTATTTTAATTAATTAATTAATCAATTAAAATAATTGCGATATGTAGGCGCGGGTCATGATGTTGAGAAAAATAAAATGGAAATCGATTATCTGAGACAGCAGATATCGAAAAGTGTGCAGGAAAAATTAGATAATGAAAAAAATTTCTCATCAAAATGGGAGCAGTGCCAGCAAACAATTAAAACTCAGATAAATGAAATTGAAAAATTACGAAAATATAATTGTAAATTAAACAAAGACGTCCAGCATAACGATAACTTGAAGCATGAGCTCAATGAAATGACTTCCAGGTGAGTGATAAATTTAAAATATTTTTTTCGCGGGAAAATTAAATTTAAATAAATTTTTTTAACTTCCCGCTAAGAAAATTGTAAATTTTCAAAATTCGGGAAGTTATTGGTTTCGGTTCGATTTGCAAAAATCCTGACTAATTTCACGATGATGTCCGAGTGTATGTATGTGTGTACGTACGTACGTATGTAAATATTCATAACTCTTGAACAGATGAACCGATTTTGATCTTTGAGGTGTCATTCGACGCGGCTTGTTAATATCTTGAAGCTGTAAAAATTTGAGCTTAATCGGTAGGTTGCGTTCGGAGATATTTCAAAAATACAATTTTTTCAAAAATGTTTTATTTGGATAACTTTTAATTTACTGGATGGAATGATTCCAAAATCTAATCAGCTCTAAAACTTTATAAGCCGCGTCGAACGCCACCTCAACCATCAAAATCGGTTAATTCGTTCAAGAGAAACCGTTGACGAAAGAATTCAAAAAAATTTTTTCTTTGTTTTTTTGAAATTTCTCAAAAACGACTCGATAAATCGATTTCAAAATTTGATCAGCTTTAGAACTTAATAAAACGCGTCGATTGCCACCTCAACCATCAAAATCGGTTTATTCGTTCGCGAGATATCGTGGGAGAAAGAAATGCTCAAAAATCGTTTTTTTTAAAACAATGGCATACAAAAGTATTATCGAGCTCGACGAGCTCGAAAATGTATTCACAATAATGTTTTCGAGCTCAACGAGCTCGAAAATGTATTCACAATAATGTTTTCGAGCTCAACGAGCTCGAAAACAGCGAGAAGTTTTGGGGCTGGTCCGCAGGGTTAACCGATAGACTGATTTTTTAGAGTCGCTTCAATGCAGAAGGAACATTCAAATTTGACGAACGAATTGGAACATTTGAAAGAGTGTTTGGATGCAAAAAACTTAGAAGTCGTTTCTCTGGAAGAGGAGAAAGAAAATTTGAAAAGAAGAATCGATTGTATACTCAGGGAACTAGAGGATAAGAATAATAAGATAAGTGTATTGGAGCGTACGAATTTTGACATTCACAAAAAATTATATGACACCGAGAAAAATGTTAAGGCGGTTTCGGATGAGTTGCAGTCGATCAAGTATGAGGACAACAAAATATTGCAGATTACGATGTTGCAGCGAGATTTAGAGAAAGGTTGCAAGGAAAAACGTAAACTAGAGGACGCGGTCAGCAGTTTACGTAAAGAATATGATTCTTGTTGCAATTTAAATAAACGTCTTAATGATAATTTAATGAATAAATCAAATCAAATATTAATTATAAAACGAGATATTAAACGGCTGACTAGTGATTTCACCGATAATATTTATTCCGATGGTAGTATTATTAAATTACCGGATAAATTACATGAGAGCTTGAATATTTTGAAGCAGCACATTGAGACTGATAACTCCAATGAAAAAGGCGCCACTGATTTAAATGACAATGATTATGATAATTTAAAAGATAAAATAGATAATATTACTAAGACATTTAATTATTCAGATAATGATCAGTCAATAAAATCAATGACAAGCGAAAATAAAGATTTAGCAGCCATGAGCGCCGATCGCGCGATCCTCCAAGAGTTCAAACAAAATTCCGAAGCGGCATTCAAATTATTTAACAAAAATCACACTAGTTGTGTAGCAAAAAAATTTGACACACGATTTTTTGACAATGAAAGTGGGTTTATAAGCGACGCTAATGATTCCTCAGTGAAATCACCCAATGACAATAATTATCATCCATTTGATAGCATCCCAACTTATCTAAATAAAATAAAATCACGTTTGCCCAAACATACCGATTTTAATAATGACTTTAAGCCCGATAATGATGATCACAAAAATAAACATGATGACAATCGGCACAACGTTTTATCTAAATACCATAGCGATAAATCACGCCAAAGGTATTTATTACTAATCTATAAAAAAATAATATTAATATTTTTTAATTGACAATTGATTATTTTTTAAAGGAATACTCAATTTATGCGGAATTGCTGTGAACGTTCGAATAAAAACTGAAAATGGCTACAGTCCAAAAAAAACTAAAATATAAAAAAAAAATGACAAGTTAAATTATAACGTAAATTTGTTAATAAAAATGAATTAAAAACCCATTTGAGAGCGAGGAATTTTTAAGCCGAGTACTTACCGTCTGAAAACTCGGTCGTCTCTCCAGCGGTGGTATCTAGAGTCAGCCGCTGAAATCACGTGGTCGAGTTAAACTCTCGGTAAGTACCGACACCGATGTGACTTTATATCTGACATTATCTCAATTTATTTACATAATTTACATGCTTATTAATTTAAGTACAATAGTATAAATAAATAAATGAATACAAGCAGTGTTCATTCCAGCACTGGATAATACTGAATTGTCCATATAAATTTAAATTTAAATTTAATTATAAATATAAATAAAAGCAGGGATTTAGTTTTCATCTCACAGATCAACGTCTTTATTAAAAAGATCTAACGTGTGGTCCCTGTCTTCAGAAGCCGCGCGAGTGGGAATAATAATTTGGGTCGTTGTGAGACTCTCCAAATTTGGCGAACTACTTGTCTGAGGAATTATTTCAGCAGCAGAAGGTACCGAGTCGATTGTCTTACGTCTCGATTGGGTTGACCCCAGTGGCCGCTTCCATCGGAATATTTTTCTCTTCTTGCTGCTGCTGACGGAACTCTGTCGTCTCACTAAAAATCTTGACCGGGACTTCTTCGGCTTCGCGGTGGCAGAGTTTGGGTCCTCGTACACTTCAAATGAGTTTCTGTGGGCACCTGGAAGCCTGTCGGTGTCTGGAAGATGTTCCTGGGAGAACCCTGAGTTGAAGAACCCGTGGAGGTCTTCGTTGGGTTCGTCGGAACCGCAGCTGACGCTGATTGAAGGTGGCGGGCTCTGGATCGAGGAGGACTTGGGACCAGAGTCGTAAGACAACGTACTTTCTTGGAGATTCGTTGCACTGGGCCAAGGTCGGACGTTTACTTTGGCCAGCTTCGATGTAGGAATGAGACGCTTGCGATTCAGCTCCAGCCACTGGAACGATCGGGAATTTCTTTTCACGGGCCCGGGGGTGTGCTGCCGGTCGAAGGATTGCTCTGGTAGCGGAGGCTCTACTGGTTCTGAATTGTCCAGCTGAATAATTGTTTCGGTAAAGCTTTCAGTCTTTTTTGGAGTCGCTGAAGGCGACCCGATGATCTGGCTAAAACAAATGTTTATAATTTTATTACTGAGGCCAGAATTTTTTCCTTGATTAAAAAATATGAAGATTAATAATTAATGATGTCAAATTTTTGATTTTACGGCGGAAATATTGGTCGTATAGAAAAATTTTTTAAATAAAAGTTGTTCAAAATTCAATTTTATAAAAAAAATGTCTCTTGTAATTTTTCCTTAGGATTAATAAGGAAGCCGTAATTTCAAAATTAAGATTTTCATAATTAACAAAAATTTGAATCATTCATTATGAATCTTAATTTTGGAATTACGGTAAAAATATTGGTCGTATAGAAAAATTTTTCAAGTAAAAGTTGTCCAAAATTCAATTTTCTAAAAAAAATGTTTCTTATGATTTTTCCTTAGGATTAATAATGAAGTTGTAATTTCAAAATTAAGATTTTCATAATTAACAAAAATTTGAATCATTCATTATGAATCTTAATTTGGGAATTACGGTAAAAATATTGGTCGTATAAAAAAATGTTTCTAATAAAAGTTATTCAAAATTCAATTTTCTAAAAAAAATGTCTCTTGTGATTTTTCCTTAGGATTGATAAGGAAGCCGTAATTTCAAAATTAATATTTTCATAATTAACAAAAATTTGAATCATTCATTATGAATCTTAATTTTGGAATTACGGTAAAAATATTGGTCGTATAAAAAAATGTTTTTAATAAAAGTTATTCAAAATTCAATTTTCTAAAAAAAATGTCTTATGTAACTTATCCTCAGGATTAATAATGAAGCCGTAATTTCAAAATTAAGATTTTCATAATTCCCCAAATTTTGAATCATTCATTATGAATCTTAATTCTGGAATTACGGTAAAAATATTGGTCGTATAAAAAAATTTTTCAAATAAAAGTTATTCCAAATTCAGTTTTCTAAAAAAAATTACTCTTGTAATTTTTCCTTAGAATTAATAATGAAGCCGTAATTTCAAAATTAAGATTTTCATGATTAACAAAAGTTTGAATGATTCAATATGAATCTTAATTTTGGAATTCTGGTAAAAATATTGGTCGTACAAGAAAATCATAAGAGACATTTTCATAGAAAATTAAATTTCCTACAACTTTTGTTTAAAAACTTTTTTTATAAGACCAATATTTTCGCCGGAATATCCAACATTTGAACCATTCATTTAAAAATTAAGGCGAAAATCTTGTCCCTATTTATAACTTATTATTTTGTTGATGATGCTTACCGCCTATTGGTAACAGGACTTTCATTTGGATTTGTCGCTAAACTAACTGATGATGTTTTAGGTGTAGGCACATGCGTATTTTCATCTTCTTCTTCAATAATATCTGGTAAAAACAATGTTTGTTTTTCTTCAGGAACTCTATTCAAAAATAAATTTATTTGTCAATTAATAAATTTTTATTTTCAAAATGTTTTTCCGAGACTTAATATAAAAAATGATATACTCACGTCATATTAGCAACACTTCCACGATAAGTTTTACGTTTATAAGCGGCAGCAGCTTCAGTGTAAGGTAAAATAATATTTTCCGAATCAAAATAAAAATCTTTAACGAGAGGCGGGCATCGATTCATAAGAACATCGACCCCCAGATATGATACTTTGGTATGACGATCAATGAGCCAATTCAATTCAAAGTCTTCGTCATCGTCACCGAACGGATTAATCAACTGCTCGGCGACCTGGCAAAAAAAAAATAAAAATCAGATAAATTTATGATTAATTGCCTGAAAAAAAGTAATTAGTTGCATACTTTGAGCAGACCCATGTAGAAAAAAAATTGCAGGATAGTAAAAATAGGCAGGTAGGCGTCAAGAGGCATTTGAAAAGGTTTCTTGGAGCCCTCGATGTACTGTCGCCCTACGAGAGCCACGACGAAGAAGCTGTAGGTGGCCAGAGTGACGACCTGGGTGTAGACAAGAGGAATCGAGACCCAGTCGTAGCTCCAGAGCAGTCCGCATTTAGATCTGAAGTCGTTGAACTCCTCCATTATTATTTTGAGGCCCTGGGGGTCTGGCAGTCGGTGAGTGCGCCGCGCTTCTTTAAGCAAATTTATAAACCAGGTGCAGGGAATCCAGTAGGTGTTGAATTCCAAGCTCGGGACTGACTGGAAGAGCTCCAGTTCAAGAGCAGTCATGAAACCCGAGTCGACGACATGTTCTAGGGTCGGGAACCGGCGTTTTACTGCTGAACTTATGGATCGCAGGACTAGGATCAGTGACAGGTTGAGGTATCGCATCAATGACCGACGCAGCATCCGTCCGTATTCGTCGTTGCCTGTCACGTATAGGGCTACCAGGTGCATCACTCTGAAAATTATTTTGTTAAAATTTTTTACGTGGCTAAAACTGGCCCTCAAGTGGCCACAGGTAATAACCCGGGTCGAAAAAAAATTTTAATTATGACTTAAAATTTAAGTCAAAATCCTTCAAATTTCAAATGAGTTAATTTTTTTAGTCAGGGTAAAATTTCCATAACATTTGACTTTTTGTGGCTTAGTTAGGATCGATTTAAGACAAAATAAGTCACATTCAACTAGATTTCGAATCGATACCCGTGTAAAATAATTTTTTTTTCATAAAAATTTTAGATCTGAATTTTATTTCGAAATTCAGATCGTGACACAAATATGACTTTCATCATGAATTTGTATAAAGAACTTTAATTACGACAAAATTATGACTCAGTCAAATTTTTATCCAAGTGATCCAAAGTTCATTCATTAAATTAATTTTACAATCGAAACTGATTTACGTAAATCAAGTACTTGATAGGAGAAATTTATTGGTAATTTCTGAATCGATAAATTTGAAAAATCGTAAAAATTCAGTCAAGTTTCTATCGAGGTCATCCTGAGTCTAATTCAAAGACATAATGAATTAATTTTAGAATTAATATGGATTTACTAGACGAAAAAATGGAGTAAATTCATGATGAAAGTCATATTTGTGTCATGATCTGAGTTTCGTGATGAAATTAAGATCTAAATTCATTATGAATGAAAATTTTTTTTACACGGGTAACCAGTTGTTTTTTTAAGACAAAATAAGTCAAATATAAGGCAATGAAATAATTTAAGCCAAAAAAAGTTAAATTAAAGGAAACTAAACAATTTAAGTCAAAAAAAAGTCTAATCTAAGGCAAAAAAGTTAAAAAAAGTCAAGATTAAGTCAAAAAAAGTTTAAAAAGTTAAAATGTGGAATACAGTTGTCGGCATATCGACGACTTCAAAGGAAATTAAGTTAAATCAAGTCAAATTTAAGATTTTTTTTTACCCGGGAATTCTGTCCTGTATTTAATTTTAAGATTTTTTAAAAAATTAATTGCAAATTATTTTTGTTATTTTTAATCAAATGGAAGAAAAGGGGGCAAGACGGCCCACCTAAAAAAATATTAATGAGATTTTTTTGTAAATTCCTTTTTTTAGTCTAAATAAATATTCGGTATTACTATGAGTAAAAAATTTTTCATTGGGGGCAAAATGGGTCGTGTTAAAAAAATTAAAAAATTTTAGGAAGCTCATTTATCAAAAAAAAAATTTTTTTTTACCGAATATTAAATAAAAAAAAATGAACTGTCAAGTATTTAATTTTAAGATTTTTTAAAAAATTAATTGCAAATTATTTTTGTTATTTTTAATCAAATGGAAGAAAAGGGGGCAAGACGGGTCACCTAAAAAAATACTAATGAGATTTTTTTGTAAATTCCTTTTTTCAGTCTAAATAAATATTCGGTATTTCTATGAGTAAAGAATTTTTTATTGGGGCAAAATGGGTCGTGTTAAAAAAATTAAAAAATTTCAGTAAGCTCATTCATAAAAAAAAAATATTTTTTACCGAATATCAATTTTAAAAAAACGAACTGTCAAGTATTTAATTAATAATAAAAACTAAAATAATTAACTTACTTATCAGGCCAAGGAATGGCCATATACTGTTGCCACCACCGTCCAGCTACATAAGCAACATAAAATCCCAGAACAAAACTCAGTGGTATAAGACTAACAAATGTATCACAATAAATAACAAGTTTCTCGAACTCCCTGTAAAAAACAATAAATTATAAAAACCAGACTCTTATTTCCTCGATTTAAAAAAAAAAAAAATTACCTTTTGTGAGATATCGTCAAAACATGTCTATAGATAACAGAAATAATACCAAAGAAAAGCAAAAAAAGTAGTAATTCTCTGTAAATTAATTTGTAAAGAGAACCGCGCCACATAAAAAGCAGCCTCGTAAATCCGCCGCTCGTCGAGCTTGCGACCTCGTACTGATACGAAACCGTCATTATTTACAATTATTAATAATTTTTTAAATTCAAATTTATTTCTCCCATCATAAATAACACCCGCTCCAAATTCTCCGTTCATCATGCCATTAAATTTCTTATATTTCTTATTAAAATCCCATTTAATTTATTTTAAAAATAAAAAAACTCCATTTGTTTTTCACCCGGCCTATTTTTTCCTCTGCTTTATCAGTTCCTTTATATATTTTTTTATTTTTCCACAACAGCCGCAGACTCTCCGAGCTTTTGTAAAACACAGAACCAAGTGGGAGTCGCTGATATCACGTCATTGTCCTCCTCATCGAGCTTTAGTTTCATTTTCAACCCACTTTTATTCATCAACAAGTAAATCACTATGTAATGAATATATAACCGTCCATTAAACAGACCTATATATATATTTTACCGTAAAATCAATTTATCACTTCACTAAACATTTAAATTATATTTTTTTCCATTTAAATCCAACACTATTCAAATAAAATTAAATAATCAGGAGCTTTAAATAATTGCTTTAAAATAGTCGAAGGTTTAGAACAGTAATTTGGCCCAGGCATCAAGAATTAATATATATATATACAAATATAAAATAAGATGAGATGAAAGACTGGTGTCTCATTAAAGATCAGCCAATGTCGTATTTTTTAAATAAATTTTTAGCTTAAACTCAGCAAGAAAACTATTTGCCAAAGCACGTGTCGACACAAGAATGTCTAGTCAATGAAATATTTCTGGTTTATTTTTAAAAATCTCCATAAAAATAAATAATAATAATAATTACCGGATTGTAATAAAAAAAAGTGATCTGTCATTAATAAATTTACCTTAGAATTTAAATACAAACGTCATTTTTTATCCTAGATTAAGGATCGCGGGTAATACAAGGCTTGGCAATCATGCCAGTATTCACCGATGATAAATATAGCCAGAGGTACAGACACTGTCTAAGTCTATAATATAAATATAAATATATAAATTTATATAAAAATAAATTACACAGGTGCATATACTAGTAAAAATAAGTGACTTTTTTTTTTTAATCGATTTCCCGCGGACTCAACCGCGAACTTCAATGCACTGACTTGGAAATTACGATCACGGTTTCACGATATATATATATATATATATGTATATATATGTAATAATAAAAATAAATATTATGCATTTGTTATGACATTTGGAGTACTGCAGGTTAAATTATTATTTCATGGTAAGATTAAATAATTTAGCTATGGAATAATACAATTTATCAATCATATATATATAGTTTATAATAACAAACACACATGTAATAATATTTTATATGGCTTAGATATTTTAAAATCTAGATCAACTATTTTATTTATAATTTAAACCACTTAATTTTTGAACCCGACTTTTAAAATTTGAAATTCCGGAGTTTAAATTTAAAAATGAATAGACACTAGACTATTTAATTTTTGAATTAAAAAATGAATGGAATAAATATGAGAGTATTTAACAGCCGCGAATTCAAACAACAACTGTCGCGTTCGGGTTTCGATCACTTACCACCTCTCATGATCGTTTTAATCTTTATTCTACATTACAGTACATACTACGTACCGATATACGATGCTGTTACTTACTCTAGATCACTATAAGACTAGACTTCTCTGGTTTAACTAGAGTATAACTTTTATCGTTCTGTGTTCAGTATCTTCTCTATCTTGAATGTTTTGTGGCAGAAACCCAAAAGCATAAATGTCAAGCTCAAATGGAGATCGTGGGTGTCGATATAATTATTTTTAAAAATAAAATAGACCCGCGGTGGAAATTTATGCCATTGTTTTATTTGTCATTTATCATTTATGATTTACATTTATCATTTGGTATTTTTTTATTATTGTTGTGTAATACCAAGAAAATAAATCGCCTTTGGATATATAGTTTGGATCTTTATATTTATATATATATATTTTTTTAGAGCAATTATTGTTTTGCTGAAGGCGAACAATCGCTCTGAGCATTTCGATTTACTTACACTTGTAATTAAAACTTGATAAACTTTCATGCTTCGAGGTATTTAATACTTGCATATATATGTACATATTTCATATATATATGTGTATTTATATTTCTAGGTATAGATATATTTATTATGACATTAATTTATTTGTGTAAAAAAAATAAATTTTTTAAAAATATTTTATTTTGTCGAGAGGGTGGGGAAGGGGGGAATAAAACATTTTTTATTTTATTTATTTAATAATAAATTATAGTAATTAAATACTAGGAAAAGGCGGGCAAACTGGGTCATTTTAAATTTATCATAAATTTTGAAAAAATATAAATAAATTTATTTTTGAAATTTCTAATAAATAAAATTATAAATTAAATATTTGAATAAAAAATTTAAAAAATTAATTGGAAGATAATTTTTTTTTTTAATTAACAATTAATTACAAAAAAACATGATACTGAAGTTAGCCGACGTCTAATAGTTTTGAATTTTTTCAAAACGATAAATTAAAAAAAATAAAAGCATTTTAAAAAAATACACATATAATTTTTTGAATTTTCTACGCGCGCGTATTTTTATTTTATTTTTCTTTTTCTTAACTGATTTATTGAAGAAAACAAAAAATTTTCTATCGTCTGCTAACTTCAGGATCATCAAAAAAACAGTAACTTTTTTTTTCAGTAATTATGTAATTAAATGAATGAATTAATTAATAATTATAAAATATTTATAAATTTATCCTGTTTAAATGATTGCAGAAAAAAGCGCGCGCTTTTAAAATAAAAAATAAAAGTTATGAATTTAAAGTTTGAATTTTCGCGCGCTTTTTAAATTTCTCAAGCCCGCCAGAAGAGAGCAGAGTAGTAATTGTTATTATTATTATTATTATTTGTTCTCTTGTTTTTTAACCGCACTGTGAAACTGAACTTGGCACCTGGTTGTCTGCAATAATAACAAACAAATAATTTGATTATTTATTAGTCTTATAAAACAAAAAAATATATATGTCAGTAGCGCATATTCCGAAGGTTAAAATATAAATAATTAACTATCAATAAACCTCAGTCATAAATAAATAATTCAAAAAATGAACAAAGAAAAATCAATTGAAATCCAAAAACAAGTGCGCGATAATTCGTCCGATTTGCAGAGCGAATTTTTGGATATGAAAAATTGGGAAGAGCAAATGAAAAAAAAAGACGAATTAATTTGTTCCACTGATGACACTTGTCAGGTAATTTTATGTTATTTAATTAATCATCAATAATTGTATTAATTTATTTATTTAAAAAAAAATTTTAGGTATTGCCGCCAGTGAGAAAGAAAAAAAGTTCAAGAATAAAATCGAAGACTAAAGAAAATGGCACGAAAGCTAAAAGAATAAAAGCACATGATTATTCAGCCTGGGATAATTTTGATGCGGTAATTAATTAGTTGATTAATTAATTAATTAATAAAATGAATTATTAAATTTTAAATTTTGTTTTAAATTTGAATCAGGATAAGGCCTGCGAAGAAATAGACAAAGAAAATGAATCTGAAGATTCTGGTGACGAAGTATTCAGCAAAGAGGAACTAGAAAAAAAACATGAAGAAGCGACAGTTCAAAAAGTACTTGGTAATAAATATGTTACGGAAAAAAAATGGCACGAAGCAATGGCATGTTACAATGAAGCCATTAAAATATTTCCATATGACGCAGTATTTTATGCGAATCGCGCGCTCTGTCATTTGAAAATAGACAAGTAATAACTATATATTTTATTAAGGGCGTTCTCAGATTGCCCCCACTTTTTAAAAATATTTATTGTGATTTCGCTGAGATAGAATTTAAAAAAAATTATTTACAGTTGATATCAATCGGGAGTTGAAGGAAATTTTTAAAATAAATTTTACTCTACAAAATTTGAATTACAAAATTGATATGAAGGTTTCCCGGGTAAAAATATTTTGCCGAAACTATAGAATTTTATTCTGTGAGGCCTAAATTTTGCTCAAGTCGTAGACTTTTGTTGGAAAAGGTCAGAAGTTGGTCGAAAATAGACCGAAATTCCGATACTGAAGTTAGCCGACTAATAATTTTTGAATTCTTTTAAAAGCGATAAATTATAAAAAAAAAAATATTTTAAAAAAATGCACTTGTAGTTTTTTAAATTTTCTACATGTGCATTTTTTTATTTTTTTGATTTATTGAAAGAAAAGTCAAAAATTTGTTAATTGTCTGGTAACTTTTGAATCGTAATTTTATGATACTGAAGTTAACCGGCGTCCGATAAATTTTGGAATTCAAAAAAACGATAAATTATTAAAAAAAAAAATATTTCAAAAAAATGCACTTGTAGTTTTTTAAATTTTCTACATGTGCATTTTTTTACTTTTTTTTTTTTACAATTAATTCATTAAAAAAAAAAATCAAAAAATTTTTAATTGTCTGCTAACTGCAGGATCATGTCGAAATTTTATTATTTTAAATAAACAGACCGGAAATTGGCTGATAAATTGAGTCTGTTTTTTTTCAAGCCCAATTATCGGCCATTTTTCAGCCAGGTGTTCCCTACCTGGGCCTTTTTTCAGCCTAGAAAAAATTTATAAAAGTCTGAGAATGCCCCGAAATTCTAATTAATTAAATTTCTCATGGTTTAATTTTATAAATATTTATTTTCAGTTTGTATTCAGCAGAATCAGACTGTACTGCAGCAATACAACGCGACGAGCACTACGTCAAAGCTTATCATAGACGAGCTACAGCCAGGATGGCATTGAAACAGTACGCAGAAGCTATTAGTGACTTAAAAATATTATTGGGGCTAGAAAATAATAATAAAGAAGCTAAAAAAATGCTGGAGACCGCGTTGAAGTGTCAAAGTAATTTGGAAACAAGACCTATCGCCACTTCAACGCTCGCTGATTCTCCGCTGACAGATAAAAAAAATAATCAAGACAATATTGATGACGCAAAAGTAATTAAAAATAAAATTACTGACGGTACTAAGGGAGAAGGCAAAAAAGTAAAAATCGGAGATGAAAAAATAGAAAACAAAATTGAAGAAGTGGAAAATAAAAGTAAAGAATTAAAATTAACAGAATCTGCGGACGTAAAAAATGATAAATTTCGTCAATGGCTACCGATTATTGACGAAAATGTAGATGTAGTCAAGCCTATCACCAAATTACCTCATCAAAGAATTAAGAAACCGCTTAAATTAATTCCCGTAACTGTAACTGATTTTACTAAATGGTCGAACGTTGATCCAGAGACGGAGAAATGTTGCAAAGTATCCAAGGATACAAAGTCGTCAGTACAAGACGTAGCTGCTGATAAGAATAAAAATACCGGTACTGGTACTGGTACTGTTAATATTGAAAGTATAAAAGATGAAAGTGATGATGTTATTCCAGCGGTCCCGCGTACTTCTGTTCAATTTTGCATCACCTGGCGCAAACATAAATCACCGGAATTCCGATACAAATATTTGAAACAGTTGCCTCCAGACAGTATTCCCAAGTTATTTAAAGACTCTATGGAATCAGATACATTCAGCGAAATAATAACGACTCTAAAAACAAATTTTATTGCTAATAATGATCCAGTTTATGATTATCTGAAATACTTGAGTGAAATAAAACGATTTAGGACACTGACGATGTTTTTAAGTAAACAAGAAAAAGAGGGTAAGTTATAATAATAAGGGTGTGAAAATAATTCGAACTTTCTAATGATGAGTCAATATTCGAACAACTCAAGAATTCACAAATTATTCATAAATATTCGAATTCAAGAATAGACGAATAATTGCGAAATTTGTTTTTTTTTTATGACGTAAATTGGAAGATTATTTGTGATGATTGAAATTTTTGCCAGAGGCAAATAGAGCTCGGGGATTCTACGGTTACCATGGCGCCGCTAAATGACTGCGAATTCTCGTAGAAGACGAAACAAAACTTTCTTATAAAATAAAATTTTTTGATATCTCGCTTAGCTTTCGAAAAAAATGCGATTTTTTTTCAAAGGGAAAAAACTCGAGTGTAAATGTAGCAGACATCAGATAAATTTAAAGTTATAAATAAACAGAGTAAATAATTCAAAAAATAATATTTATAAAAAATGGACTTCTTAATTTCAAAATTTTTTAAATGCGCATTTTTTAAAAATTTTATTTGATTAATTATTTACTCTATTCATTAATAATTTAAAATTTGTCTGATGTCTGCTACATTCACACTCATAAAAATTTCATAAATTTTAATATCTTTAATTTTTTTAAATTTTTTTCCGGAAATTACTTCCAAGAGGACAATTTTGAAAAAAAAAAAAAAAAACGCCTTAAATAGTCCATTTTTGAAGAAGTTACAGATTTTTAAAAAAAAATCTTATTTCTTCAAGTTCGTCAAGAATTCGCAGTCAAAGCGGCGCCACGGAAATCGTAGACTTCCCGCTGATCCGAATTTCCTCAATTCGAATCGAGTAATTTTAAAAATTACAAGTAATTAGAAAATTTATGAGTAATTCGATAATTTTTGAATTATGAGATTTTGTCGAATTAGAAAATTTGAATTTTCGCACACTCCTCAATAGTCGTGTAAAAAAAAATTTACGAGGAATTGTGATATTTATAATCCGTAAATTATTTCAAATTTCAAATTTTTTTATGCGGACTATTCGGCTGCCCAATTTCAAAACACAGTAAGTGAAAAATTTTTCGAAATCGATTTTTTAGAATTTTTAGTTACAGTGAAGTCTTGTGGACACGATTCAATACATATTTCAAAAATTTATTTTTGTCAGTTTCTGTGTTTTGAAATTGGGCAGCCGAATTTTTTAATTTTTTTTTACACGCATGATTAATAATTACAACAATAAAATATTGAATAATAAATATCTAAAAATAATTTTTCAGATCTAACAACTTTATTCAATTACTGCAAGTCAATTGAAGGCCACACCGACACAATTACTGACCTGCGTAAAAAATACGAACTCTAATAATCACTACATTTATTTTTTTTTTTTTCTTTCCCTTTAAATTAAAAATCTAAACTAAATTTAAAAACCTCTACCGCGGCCTAATTTGTCTTTATCATAATTTCCATAAAAAAAAAAAAAGTGAAAATATTTTATCAGAGCAATCGGGCTGAAGTATTTAAATTAATTATCAAGTTAAATTACAATAAAGCGGAATTAAAGCGCATGTGCAGTATGTGGTGTAACTTAGTCACTGTTATCTTTAAGGAGATTATCAAGTACATTCTGCAAATAAGTAATAATTCAAATAAATAATTATTATATTTATAAAATGTCCGTTGACTTTTATTACTTCACCTCTTATACATTTAAGTTACTCAATTATTTAACCGCTAAGTAAAAGCTGTTACTCTACACATCAGTGGGGTATAAATGGGTGTAATATCTGTAATATATATTTTTTATTACTGCCTCAACTCGCGGCGTTAAAACACACTAGCAGTTTATCTCTCAACCGCGCGTACTCAGCATTTACTTCGAATACTCGGTCTAGTAAACGTTTATTTTTATTTATTAATTATTGTTTATATTTTTATATTTATAATGAAATATATTGTGGCATTAGACGTCGGTACCACGACAATAAGATGTCATGTTTTGGATAGTAATGCTGTTACAATTGCATCCGCTACTGAAAAGGTATTTTATTTAAATTTCATTCGTTAATTTGAATTTAATTTTTTTATTTAGATTACAAAATATTCTAGGCAATAAATTGATGTTAAGTTACATCATTTTTACGAACCGTAATAAAATTTTATTTATAATTTAAAATGAAATAATTAATGAAGTTTTTTTGTGTTAAAGGTCGAATTACTTTATCCGAAACCTGCACACGTTGAAATAAATCCCGATCAACTTTGGATGTCAATTATTAAAGTTTTAAAAAATGCTGTACATGGTAAATGAATTATGCATTTTTATGGAATTTAATTTATGATGATACTAAAGTGAACTGACGTTTAATAATTTTTTGATTTTTTTTTTAATTACAAATTATTAAAAAAAAAATATTTGAAAAAATTGCACCTGCAGTTTTTTTAATTTTCTACATGTGCATTTTTTTAGTTTTTTTTTTTTATTTTTATTTTGTTGTAAATAAATTCAAAAATTATAAATTCTGTTAACTTTAGCATCGGTAATTTATAGTAGACAATTTTTGGGCTTGTTTTTTTGAAAAATCAAATCCAAAGAAATAAAAAATAAAAAAATGCACATGTAGGAAATTTAAAAAACTATGAGTGTAATTTTTTCAAATTTTTTTTTTCTATAATTTATTGTAAAAAAAAAAATCCAAAAATTATTATTTTTTATTTTTTTCTAGTATATAGCCGTAGTAACGGCCTTTTACACTTTTTTGCCTTTATATCGCAACTGCTTTACTTCTCTTTCTGCCTTCATTGTGCGGCTGTGGCCCGACTTGTGCTTATACTGTACTGCATCATTACGGTGATGCCCTACAACCTCCCTTGTGCAATGGAGGTGTAGTGGCGTAGGGAAACCACAGAGAAAACCTAGCCAGTACAGTTTCGGTTTGGGTGAAGCTCCAGTGATCGATAAAATTCCCATTTTACCGATCACTGGATCTTCATCCCGCGCCTAACGGTCAGAGACCTTCGTTCGAACCCAACGCGTGGCTAAACGGTCACCCAGCCAAGTAGTGGCCATGCTCAATGCTACTTAACTTCGGTGATCGCCCGAGCCACGCGCGTGCCGAACGGCTGCCTCAGCCGCTCCAAAAATTATTAATTGTTTGTTAATTTTAGGATCATTTATTTATAACAGACAATTTTCGGATTTTGTTTTTTAAAAATCAAATCCAAAATAAAAACTAAAAAAATGCACATGTAGAGAATTTAAAAAACTATGAGTGTAATTTTTTCAAATATTTTTTTTTTTATAACTTATTGTTCAAAAAAAAATCCAAAAATTATTAATTGTCTGTTAATTTTAGGATCATTTATTTATAACAGACAATTTTCGGATTTTGTTTTTTAAAAATCAAATCCAAAATAAAAACTAAAAAAATGCACATGTAGAGAATTTAAAAAATTATGAGTGCAATTTTTTCAAATATGTTTTTTTTCATAATTTATTGCTTAAAAAAAAATCCAAAAATGATTAATTGTCTGTTAATTTTAGGATCATTAATTTATAACAGACAATTAAAAATTTTCGGACTTTGTTTTTGAAAAATCAAATCCAAAAAAATAAAAAATAAAAAAATGCACATGTAGAGAATTTAAAAAACTATGAGTGCAATTTTTTCAAATATTTTTTTTTTCATAATTAATCGTTTAAAAAATAATCCAAAAATTATTAGACGTCTAACTTCAGTATCATTTAAATTTTCGCGCTATTTACATAAAATATTTATATTAAACTCAACTATATTTATTATCTGAAAAAAAAAAAAAATAATTTTATATAAATATCATTAAAACATCGATACTAATAAATCAAGACAAGTTTTTTCCGCAAATTTTCTCACATTATACGACTGATTAATGAAATCATAAAAAAAAGTTGTAGCTATAAAAATAATATTTTCGCCCAGCCAACCGCTGGAGTATTGCTAGTAGTTACATAAGTCCTATAGATAATAGATAATAATAACTGATACAAATAGCCGTAATATAATAATGATTAATTAAAATAATTGTAAATTACAGCGAGTAAAGTTGACGTTAAATTAATCGCGTGTCTTGGAATATCAACCCAACGCAGCAGTTTTATCTCATGGGACTTTGAAACGGGAAAATATTATCACAGGTATTATTTACATAACTATATTATTAATTGATAATAATATACATATATTTTTTCTCATTGATTGTAATCTAATATTCAAAAAAATAAATTAATAAATTAAATTAAAATTTAAAAATAAATTCGTATTTAATTAGAATAATAACATGGAAAGACTTGAGAGCAGATTCAATGGTACGTGAATGGAATTCCTCATTAACAATGAAGAGTTTAAGAATGGGATCTCATATTCTTTATACACTGTCACGTAATAAAAGATTTCTTGCTGGCAGTGTATTAAAATTAATGAATACTCAGGTATTAATAATTTATTACTTATCATTTTTTTTTATTTAATTGCGCACTAGACTGGTAATAAATTTAAAATAATCAAAGTCTAGCGATGGTAAACTTTGACACAGGAATAAATAAATAAAAATTTATTTAAATTTTCTAGATGACCCTGCGCTTAATGTGGGCCTTGCAAAATATCCCTGGGCTTCAAGAAGCTGCTCAGAGTGGGAGTGCGGTTTTTGGTGGAGTCGATTGTTGGCTTCTTTATAAATTAACTGGTAATTTAAACTAAACAATTTGTTAATTATTAACGATCCTGAAGTTAGCAGACGATTAAAAATTTTCTGATTTTTTTTTAGCAATTAAATTTGAAGAAAAAAAAAAATAAAAATATGCACATGTAGAAAATTTAAAAGACTATGAGTGCAATTTTTTTAAATATTTTTTTTTTTATAATTTCTCGCTTAAAAAAAATCAAAAAAATTTTAATCGTCTGCTAACTTCAGTATCAAAATTATTATGAATGATACTGAAGTTAGCAGACAATTAGTAATTTTTTTATTTTTTTTTCACCAAAGAAATTACAAAAAAAAAAACTAAAAAAATACACATGTAGAAAATTTAAAACACAATGGGTGCAATTTTTTCAAATATTTTTTTTTTATTTTTTATCGTCAAAAAAAAAATCCAAAAATTATTAGACATCTGCTAACTATGATCCTGAAGTTAGCAGACAATTAGTAATTTTTGGATTTTTTTTTTCATCACAGAAATTACAAAAAAAAAAAAAACTAAAAAAATACACATGTAGAAAATTTAAAAAACTATGGGTGCAATTTTTTGAAATATTTTTTTTTTATTATTTATCGTCAAAAAAAAATCCAAAAATTATTAGACATCTGCTAACTATGATCCTGAAGTTAGCAGATAATTAGTAATTTTCGGATTTTTTTTTCACCCAAGAAATCACAAAAAAAAAATAAACTACAAAAATACACATGTAGAAAATTTAAAAAACTATGGGTGCAATTTTTTCAAATATTTTTTTTTTATTATTTATCGTCAAAAAAAAAATCCAAAAATTATTAGTCATCTGCTAACTATAATCCTGAAGTTAGCAGACAGTTAGTAATTTTTGGATTTTTTTTTTCATCAGAAATTACAAAAAAAAAAACTAAAAAAATACACATGTAGAAAATTTAAAAAACTATGGGTGCAATTTTTTGAAATATTTTTTTTTTTATTATTTATCGTCAAAAAAAAAATCCAAAAATTATTAGACATCTGCTAACTTCAGTATCAAAAATTATGAGTGAATGTATCAGGCAGACAAGTTAACAATTATTAATATAGTAAATAATTAATAAAACAAAATTTAAAAAAAATGCACATTTAAAAAATTAACAAATTAACAAGTGGATTTTTTACAAATATTTTTTTTTTAATTATTTACCCCATTTATTTATAATTGTAAATTTTTCTCATGTCTGCTGCATTCACGCGCGTTAATTATTTGAATTTATTGATTGGAAATTGAATGTCTAGGCAAACATATAACCGATGTATCAAGTGCGTCGGCGACGGGTCTCTACGATCCGTTTACAATGACCTGGGCACAATGGGCAATGAATTTATTTAAAATACCATCCGCGATGTTCCCACGAGTCGTTGATACTGCAGGAGATTTCGGTACTGTTCCAAAAGATATTTTTGGTGTATCGATACCTATTACTTGTTGTGTATGTATGCAATTATTATTTATTTAGACATTGGCCGGAAGTGAATAAAAATTTCTATGCCCTTTGGCACTCGGGACTCATCAGAGCAGATAAAAAAATTTTAAATCAAGAAAAATTTATGATCCTGAAGTCAGCAGACAATGAAATATTTTCGGATTTTATTTTGAACAATTAAATTTGAATAAAAAAAATAAACTGAAAAAATGCACATGTAGAAAATTGTAAAGACTATAAGTGCATTTTTTTTAAATATTTTTTTTTTATAATTTATCATCTTTTAAAAAATCAAAAAATTATTAGACGTCGCCGAACTTCAGTATCATGAAAAATTTGTATTTTTCATTTTTAACTTCTAGACAAATGATCGATTGGTTTCTAAGTAAAAAAAAATTATTGTAATTTATTTTAGATGGCCGACCAAGCAGCCTCGTTATTTGGCTCGACATGTTTCAATCCCGGTGACCTAAAAGTAACAATGGGCACTGGTAGCTTTTTAAATGTCAACACCGGCACAGAACCCCATGCGTCAGTCGCGGGTTTGTATCCTCTAGTAGCCTGGAAAATAAATTCCGAAATAGTTTACATGGCCGAAGGTGCATCCAGCGACACCGGGACCGCAATCGAGTGGATAAAATCACTGGGTAACTAAATCCCTTAATTATTTATGATATCGAAGTTAGCAGACGTCTAATAAATTTTGAATTTTTTTTTTAGACGATAAACTGTAGAAAAAAAATATTTGAAAAAATTGCGCCTGTAAATTTTTAAATTTTCTACATGTGCATATTTTTATTTTTGGTTTTTTTTTGTAATTAATTTGTTTAAAAAAAAATCCGAAAATTACTAATTCCCTGCTGACTTCAGGATCATAATAATTTTTATATTTTTCATAATAAAATTTAAATCCCAGGGATCATTAACGAGCCCCGTGAAATGTCAGATCTAGCGAATTCAGTTGACAGCTCGGATATTTATTTCGTACCAGCATTCAGTGGCCTGCAGGTAAATTATTATTAATGTTACAAATTAATATTTAAATTACATAAATTAAATAAAATAAAATCAAGGCGCCGATAAATGATCAGTCAGCTGCTACAGGATTTCTAGGCCTGAGACCAACTTCTGGGCGGCCTCATATCGTACGGTCAGTCCTCGAAGGACTCGTATTTCGTATTTTACTTTTGTACGAGTCATTGTGCACTGAAACTTGTCGTAATTACAACAGCATTAGGTAAAAATAAACTAAAAATATCAATATATATTTATAAAAAATAAATATTTAATTTTTGATAATGAGGTCATTAGCAAACAAATGTTAATTAAAATGCAAATAGTCATTTAAATTCTTATTGTTTTAAATTTATCAAGATATTTTAATTACTATTTATAAATTTTTTTACTTAGGGTAGACGGAGGAGTGTCGCAAAATGATTTTATGCTGCAATTACTATCTGACCTCACTGGTTTGCCTGTCGAACGATCAGCAAATCCTGAAATGTCTATACTCGGAGTTGCTTTTCTTTCCGGTCTTCAGTGCGGTAATTAAATCAGCGTTTATTTAAATGCTTATTTATGAGGTTCATTTTATCGTGATGTTTACCTTGATGTATATTTATTTATTCTCAGGTATTTGGGAGAATCGACAGGAGTTATGTAAATTAAGACAAGTTGATAAAGTCTTCCAGCCGGATATTAAACGGGCCAGTAATTATTTGTCAGTAGTCAGTCAATGGAAACGTGCCGTCCAAAGATTTAAAAATTGGTATTAATTTTTACGGTCCACCTTCATATATTTAATAGAATACCAGTACCAATTATTGACACGATTAGAACTATCAGACATTATTATTATTTTTATTACACTGTAAAAAATTACCTCAGTGTTACAATTCTACTCAAGAGAAGTAGCTACAATTCTACTCACTCACAATTTTACTCAGCTTCAAATCTACTCACAGATTTTTTTACTCAGGCTTAACTCTACTCAGTTGTGTCTTTACTCAGCTACAAATCTACTCATTCACAACTTTACTCAGCTACAACTCTGCTCACGTATTTTAGCCTAAGGATAAGATAGAAATTCTTTGTGAGTAGAGTTGTAGCTGAGTAAAGTTGTGAATGAGTAGATTTGTAGCTGAGTAAAGACACAACTGAGTAGAGTTAAGCCTGAGTAAAAAAAACTGTGAGTAGATTTGAAGCTGAGTAAAATTGTGAGTGAGTAGATTTGTAGCTGAGTAAAGACACAACTGAGTAGAGTTAAGCCTGAGTAAAAAAAACTGTGAGTAGATTTGAAGCTGAGTAAAATTGTGAGTGAGTAGATTTGTAGCTGAGTAAAGATATTACTGAGTAGAGTTAAGCCTGAGTAAAAAAAAACTGTGAGTAGATTTGAAGCTGAGTAAAATTGTGAGTGAGTAGATTTGTAGCTGAGTAAAGATATTACTGAGTAGAGTTAAGCCTGAGTAAAAAAAAACTGTGAGTAGATTTGAAGCTGAGTAAAATTGTGAGTGAGTAGATTTGTAGCTGAGTAAAGATATTACTGAGTAGAGTTAAGCCTGAGTAAAAAAAAACTATGAGTAGATTTGAAGCTGAGTAAAATTGTGAGTGAGTAGATTTGTAGCTGAGTAAAGACACAACTGAGTAGAGTTAAGCCTGAGTAAAAAAAATTGTGAGTAGATTTGAAGCTGAGTAAAATTGTGAGTGAGTAGATTTGTAGCTGAGTAAAGACACAACTGAGTAGAGTTAAGCCTGAGTAAAAAAAACTGTGAGTAGATTTGAAGTTGAGTAAAATTGTGAGTGAGTAGATTTGTAGCTGAGTAAAGACACAACTGAGTAGAGTTAAGCGTGAGTAAAAAAAAACTGTGAGTAGATTTGAAGCTGAGTAAAATTGTGAGTGAGTAGATTTGAAGCTGAGTAAAATTGTGAGTGAGTAGATTTGTAGCTGAGTAAAGACACAACTGAGTAGAGTTAAGCCTGAGTAAAAAAAACTGTGAGTAGATTCGAAGCTGAGTAAAATTGTGAGTGAGTAGAACTGTCACTACTTCCCTTGAGTAGAGATGTTATGAGTAGAATTGTAACACAGTCAGCTACAACTCTACTCACATATTTTAGCCTATCGATAAAATCTTAGCAATTCTTTGTGAGTAGAGTTGTAGCTGAGTATAAATATAACTGAGTAGAGTTAAACCTGAGTTTTAAAAAATCTGTGAGTAGAGTTGAGGTTGGGCAAAGTTGTGAGTGAGTAGAGTTGTAGCTACTTTTCTTAAGGAGAGAAGTTGTGAGTAGAATTGTAGCACAACTCAGCTCGAAGTTTTGGAGTTTTTACAAAAAATCGCCCGCATACGGAGTAAATAAGAAGTTTTTTTCTTCATCGGAGTGATCTAGATTTTATTTAAATGCGGATTTACTCCGAAACGGAGTTTTAATTTTAAAATAAACCTCTTTGGAGTGAATTTCACTCCCAGGGGATTTAATCCGCATTCCCTGAAAATTTGTTACAGTGTCAATATAAATGATCTTCTATCGTTTGAAAAAAATCAAAACATTATTAGTCGAGCAGAATTATAAATTTTTTTAACGCATTCTTATACTAGATCTTTGTAAATAATAAATACAATTTTTTATTAAATATTTAGCCACTCGAGTATCGATTATTGACATTCCATAAAAAATGTATTTACAGTTTTCTTAGTATAGAATTTTCTGTATTTTTTTTTGTACATATTTTAGATTGTAAAAAAATTAATATGAAAATGTGTCAATAATTGAGTCTCTTATTTTTATATAAACGTAATTCAGCAGCTCTCTTTTTTCAGTCATAAAAATTTTCATCTTTGAATTTAAATTACACTTGTAATTTAAAAATTTAAGGGCTGTCATTTTTTTCAAAAATTTCATTTCCCAAAAATTGTAACTCCATTTTTTTTTAAGACAGATTTCTCTTAATGTCAAAAATTATATCAAAAATTTTATCACACTCGTACATTTTTAAAATGTCTGCTAATTTTTTCCAAAAAAAAAAAAAAGTATTTCTAATTTTTAAAAGTGGATCGTAAAAATTAACTCTAGTACCTGGTGTAAAATAAAATAAAAAACTAATTGACCTGTGGTCAAAATAATTAAAAAAAAAAATTTTATATATTTATACATATCAATATATTTTTGGAATAATTATAAATGTGATATTTAATTGCTCACTAGTGCCTTTAAATAAAATTAATAAACGACAGTAAAGTTGCCGGACATCTGACAGTTTTTTAAATTTTACAATAAAATAAAATTGTTTTTAACAAAAAAATTAAAAAACGAACTTTTAGAAAAATCTAAAGTCAATATATGAATTTTTTTTTATTTTATTAATTTAATTGTTTAATTTTTTTATATGTAATTTAAAAATTGTCTTATGTCTGCTGCATTTACACTCATAATTAATCATAAAAAAAACTCAACTATGAGATTAAAACCAAACTAATAAATTTTGTAAAGCCGCTAATTATAAATTATAATTATTAAGAATAATAAATATGATATGATTGATGTCAATTGTTGATCAATAAATAAATTTAAATAAAAGGTAAAAATAACAAAACAAAATAAAATAAAACCGGTACTCATTATACTTTACGCTGTGGATAATCAAGCGAGTCGCTGTGTTAAATACAAACCACCACTGAGACAAAATGTAAATAATTATAGTAACGATGAAGTTGCAATTTTATATTTAATATTATTAGAAATCAATTCATTCTTTATCGCGACACGCAACAACGATCCTACAATTGTCTTGTGATATAATTTTAAATAGTTTGTTTCTGGTCAGTTATTTTATTGGACTTCCTGGTTTTACCTGACCGGTGTCTCAGTACTGTAACGTTAATTATTATTTTATTTTATTAGAAAAGGAAATCGTTACCTAAAGTCTTCGAAAGAGAGTAGTCTGGTTTTAAGGCTGGTTCTCGCAGACTCAACTGGAATCCGCGGCTAAAAATGGTACGTAACGTTTTTATTCCGGTGTATTTTTTTTTTATTATTTTACTGCACTCCCTTCTTAACTGGTTCTGTGCTCCAGCGGCCGTTTCTCATCTCGCTACTCTGATCTGGACTCTGCTAAAAACTAGAGATAGAGACGGAAATTAAACCTGCATGTTTTGTTGACAAAAAATTCATTTTTTTTTTAATTGCGACTCTAATATACTTTTTTTTTTTTTAATTATTTTCAAAATCTCTGTAAATAAAAATTATTGCGGGTAAATTGAGTCAACTTTTTTTTTATTTATTTGTGTTTATATTTTTTTTAGGCGACTGAAGTTGTTGTAGATATGGTCCCCGACCAAGAGTCGGAGAGTAAATTAAATCATCCAGATGATAAAGTCGCTCAAATAAATATTGAGATTGAGGATACGGATTCAAGTAAGTAATTATTTTTTTTTTTTTATTTAATTTATTTGGTTCCGTGACAACTGATCCCAGACAAGTAATCACACGATGATTGATCCCACTGACAAATTCATAAAATAATTAGTTATTAATAGGGACAAGATTTTGGCCTTATTTTTAAAATAAGTAGTTCAAATTTTTGCTATTACGGCGGAAATATTGGTCTTATTAAAAAAGTTTTCGAACAAAAGTTGTAGGAAATTTAATTTTATAAAAAAAATGTCTCTTATGATTTTTTTATACGATCAATATTTTCGCTGTAATTTAAAAATTAAGATTTATAATGAATGATTCAAAATTTGGGAAATTATGAAAATCTTAATTTTGAAATTACGGCTTTTTTATTAGTCCTAAGAAAAAATTATAGGAGACATTTTGCTTAGAAAATTAAATTTCCTACAACTTTTGTTTGAAAAATTTTTTAATAAGACCAATATTTTCCCCGTAATATAAAAAATTTCTCACCACTAATTATTAATTATTTTTAAATTAACGCAAAAATCCTGGCTCTAGTTATTAATTAATTACTATGACATGAGTAATTAAAATTCACTGTAGTAGTTGATAAAAATCAATTGTTGATGGGATCAGTTGACGGCACACCAATTTATTTATACCTAAAATAGTAGTGGTTTTTTTTCGGGACAATCGAGTCGTTAAATATCGAGTCTAAAAAAAATGACCCATGGGCCAGTAAATTTAAATTTTCTGTCAAAACAATTTTTGAAATTTTTCAAATCTTTTACTACAAAAAAAAAATTTTTTACTCGCAAAATTGATAATTTTTTTATTTAAAATAAAAAAATTTTGAAAATTTATCAACAAAAATTACAATTAAAAATTTTAATCACCGAAGTCAAAATATATAAAATAATTTATCATAAATGTATTGATAAAAAATTATCTTTTGCAAGTAATCAAAAAAAAAAAAAAAATTCTTATCATTAGAATACTTATTAATATAAATTTATCAACAAATTATCGAAGTCTTATTCAGCAATAAGACTGAGTCCTTTGAAGTCTTCAATAATTATTATCTTCAAATTAAAACTTCAGTAAACTTCACTTACAAAGTAAGTAATTAATTACTCACTTGAGTTATTAATGAAATTGTAAATTTATAAATTAAGTGAAGTAATTGACAGTAGAAAAATAAATCCCATATTGATTTGTCGGTGTAATTACATATTAATAGTCTCGTTACGTTAACTGGGCAATCGATGCTAAGTGCCGGTTAATTCTCATTTATAAAATATTTAAAGTAATCGTCACCGTTTTACGAGAAAAAATAACGTGTCAGCAAAATCCTTCAACAAGTTTTACTAACTGGCTTTAATACTTAATACCTCTTATTACCGTAAGTCAATAATTGTTTTTTTTACGTACACACATCCATGCTTCCTGTATGTCGATGCTAATTATTTTTTTGTGTGCAATAGACATGGAAATAACGTCAAGTCAATGCCAGTTATCCCGACTATAGTAATTCGATTATTTATATATATATTTTTATTATGAAGGGTAATTGTCGTAAGAACATATTCATTTTTTTTGTTCACGATTCAAACGTAACAGACGTCCGCGAATCTTCATCGCGTTAACAACTCAATTTTTTTTTATCTACTAAATTTTTTTTGACGTTTATTTATAAATTTAAAAATTTACTTAAATTTTTTTTGAGATTTTGAAGAAATATTTGATTTAAAATTTTTTTTGCGATGTCGAGTGTTGTGACCATCGATGTTGAACCTTCGGAAAAAATTATTATCAACACTGATTCTGTTAATGGTAAAAAAAAAATTAATTATTTAATTGGAAGTTTTTATTTTCATTTAAAAAATATATATGGTGGCTTTATATTTATATATTGTGATGAGTAGGATTATGAATAAACGATAGACTAGTAAATTAATACTCGAATTTTTTTATCATCAATTTAGAGAAATTTAAATATTTATAATTGAAGATTTTTGAAGTATGATTTAGATAATTATGGAATAATTTATCTAGAGATTTGGCGGCGAATTTGAAAATTTGAAATTGAAAGTTGACAGGATAAATATTTGAGTTTGAAAACTGAAATAAATTTGTTTTAAAAAAAGTTTTAAAAATGAAATTTAAGATTTGATTTTTTGAATTTTAATTTTTCCCGCTCTTTTGCTAGACCTAGAGCTAGGACTTTAAAATGTTGATATATTTAAAATTTACATAGTATTCATTCATTGGACTGTCATATAATTTAATTATGATGAAACTAAAGAACTGTAGAAAAAAATATATGAATATGAATCAGTCACAAAAAAAAAAAACTAAAAATATGCACATGCAGAAAATTTAAAAAACTAAAAGTGGAATTTTTTATAATTGATCGTTTTTAAAAAAATAAAAAAATTATTAGACCTCGGCGAACTTTTATCATTTATTTTACACTTAATTACTCATAATTAAAAAACCTTAATGATAATAATAAAATTTTAAATGTGACTACAAAATTATCTTACACTTTTTAAATTTATTAATTAAAAAACAAAGTAATTAAGATTATGAAATAATTATCCATAATAACAAACTATTAAAAAAACTAATTATAATAATTATGACAGTAAAGTGAGCGTACGTCTGACAATTTTTAAAACTTTTAAATAATAAATTAAAATGTTAATAAAATAAAAATAAAAAAATTCATGATCCTGAAGTTAGTTGACAATTAACAATTTTCGGATTTTTTTTCTTCACCAATTACAAAAAAAAAAAAACTAAAAAAATGCACATGTAGAAAATGAAAAAATCTATATGTGCAATGTTTAAAAATATTTTTTTTTCAATAATTTATCGTTTGAAACAGAGTCCAAAAATTTATTAACGTCAGTTAACTTCGGTATCTCAAAAATTCATGTCCGGACAATTCAAAATTCAGTATATGTATTTTTTAAAAATTTTATTATTTTAATTATTCAATTTTTTTTTATGTAATTAAAAAAATGATACTGAAGTTACCCGACGTCTATAAAATTTTGAATTTTTTAAGAAGCCATAAATTTAAAAAAAAAAATTGCACTTACAGTTTTTTTAATTTTCTACATGTGCATTTTTTTTTAAATTAAATCGTCGATAACAAAATTTGAAAATTTTTAATTGTCTGCTAACTTCAGGATCATATTTAAAAATTGTCGTGTCTGCTACATTTGCACTCATATAATAATTAATAAAATTAACAAATCGCAATTTATTTTTCAAACAAAAAAAAATACATAAATTATTTATTACTACATTTAAATTTCATACATCAAATAGTTTTCCGGTAATAAATAATATTTAATTACATAAAAAAAATGACAATAATAATTTGCATTTATGTGAACTCATGAGTTATATTATATGATAAATATATAATAAAATAAGAAAGTAACATCAAGTGAAAACGAAAACGAACATATATATACATATATTTTATCATTTTTTTTTTATTTTTAAAAATACAACAGAAACAGAAAAAGTGAAAGTGAAAAATTACACATGTATACTAGTGTAATCTTACGGTATATTTTAGTATTAATTTTATCTTAAATATATATATATATATATATATATATATATATATACATACATACATATATACATTTATATATAAAAGTGGGAGAATACTTGAACTCCTACTTTTTCAATTTCCACCAATAAAAATATATACTAATATACATATAAATATATATATTTATATATATATGAATGTATGAGGTTGTTATGAAACAAGTAGTTTTTTATTATTATTATTTTTGATGACTTATTAAAGTTAGATGTTACAGCTCGTGTTCAGAGTGACATTTACATACAAGACGAGTACATGTGTTATATATTTATAAATATCAAATATATATAAAAATAATATCAAGTTATCTATTTGAATTATTGATTACTCGTACAATAATTAAACGATAGAATACGAAACAATAGTTTTTAACGATCGGTTTCTGTGTGTCATTTTGACAGTTCTACGTAAACAATTCAATAAAAGTAACAACGGTATGTACTTAGTACTTGCAAAAAAAAAAAAAAAACAATTTTTATTACTCTGTTTATCTCTTATCGTTAACGATTATTTTTTTTTTGTACAAAGTCTAGAATATAAAAAAGATAAAATGGAAAATTGAGTGACTGAATGCAGCAGATATGAGAATTTTTAAATTAAAAATAAACGAATTAAAGAATTAAAAATATGAAAAATAAAAAAATGCGCAGACTAATTTTGAAATTCTGTAGATGTGCATTTTTTTAGTTTTATTAAATTTAAATTTAATTCGCTTATTTCAAATGTTTTTAAAGTGACAGTTGTCAGCATGACAGAAAAGTTGGCGGACATCTGACAGCTTTTAAAATTTTAAAATAATAAAATAAAATTGTTTTTAACAAAAAAATTAAAAAATGAACTTTTAGAAAAATCTAAAGTCAGTATATGAACTTTTTTTTATTTTATTAATTTAATTGTTTAATTTTTTTATGATACTGAAGTTAGCAAACGTCAAATAATTTTTTGAATTTAAAAAAAATGATAAATTATAAAAAAAAAAAATATTTTGAAAAATTGCACTTGTAGATTTTTTTATTTTCTACATGTGCATTTTTTTAGTTTTTTTTTTTTTGCAATTGATTTGGTGTAAAAAAAATTCAAAAATTTTTGATTGCCTGCTAACTTCTGGATCATAATTTTTTTACATGTAATTTAAAAATTGTCTTATGTCTGTTACATTTACACTGATAAAATTTACATGACCCTAAAGTTAACAGACAATTAATAAAAAAAAAAATATTTCAAAAAATTGCACCTATAGTTTTTAAAATTTTCTACATGTGCATTTTTTTAGTTTTTCGTTTTTCGTAATTGATTCGTTGGAAAAAAAAATCCGAAAATTTTTAATTGTCTGTTAACCAGGATAATAAAATTGACAGATGATTTTTGGATTTTTTTTATATGATCAATAATAAAAATAAAAAAATGCACATGTAGAAAATTAAAAAAACTATGGGTGGAGTTTTTCAAAATATTATTTTTTATTTAATCTGCAGTGATAAGAAAAATATAATAAATTAATTATGACATTTGTTAATTAAAAGTCATAGTAACAAAAAAATATTTTTTTTCAGCTACGATGAATGGGAAACCTGTTTTGTTAAATCATGCTGATGTAAGTTTTTTTTATATTGATAGTTTATTTTTTAAAATAAATATACGATGTGTTAATAATTGTATGAGTTGATATATTATTTATGAATTTATGTAGAGATGGTTATTTTATTCTAGTGATGGGTTGTCATCATTATTATTATTATTATTATGCGTTGCAGTGGAATGGAGAGTGTGTCAAGTTGATTTAGGAGTTATGAAATTTTCGGTGTTTAATTAATATTCATATTTACTCAGCTGTCTTTTATTTTACTGGCTTTCAGATGGTTCAAAAAACCAGAGACGCATTTTACAGCGGAAAAACACGAGCTTTGAAATGGAGGATTCATCAGATAAAACAGCTCAGGAGGATGCTGGAAGAAAATGTTGAGCAGTTTCATTCGGCGTTAAAGTCTGATTTAAGAAGGGTAATTTATTTAATTAACTTCCGGCAATTTCATGATTTTAATTTATTTATTTGTAGAAAAAATTTTTATGATACTGAAGTAGCCGGCGTCTGATAATCTTTGGATTTTTAAAAAACGATAAATTATTAAAAAAAAAATATTTAAAAAAAATGCACATGGAGTTTTTGAAATTTTCTACATGTGCATTTTTTTATTTTTTTTATTTGTTGAAAAAAAAGTCAAAAATTTATTAATTGTCTGGTGACTTTTGGATCGTAATTTTAAGATACTGAAGTAGCCGGCGTCTGATAAATTTTGGATTTTTTTTTCAATGATAAATTATTAAAAAAAAAATATTTAAAAAAAATGCACTTGTAGTTTTTTAAATTTTCTACATGTGCATTTTTTTATTTTTTTGATTCGTTGAAAAAAAAGTAAAAAATTTGTTGATTGTCTGGTAATTTTTGAATCGTAATTTTATGATACTGAAGTTAACCGGCGTCTGATAAATTTTGGATTTTTTTTTAAATGATAAATTATTAAAAAAAAATATTTTTAAAAAATACACTTGTAGTTTTTGAAATTTTCTACATGTGCATTTTTTTATTTTTTTTATTTGTTGAAAAAAAAGTCAAAAATTTGTTAATTGTCTGGTAACTTTTGAATCGTAATTTTATGATACTAAAGTTAGCCGGCGTCTGATAAATTTTGGAATTTAAAAAAACGATAAATTATTAGAAAAAAAATATTCAAAAAATTTCACCTAAAGTTCTTTCAATTTTCTACATGTGCATTTTTTTCTTTTTTTTTTTTTGTAATTAATTCATTAAAAAAAAAAATCCAAAAATTTTTGATTGTCCGTCAGCTTAGTAATTTTTCTATGCTTAGTTTTAATTAAATATTTATAATTTAATTACTGAAAAATGATCATTAAAATATTTAAGTATTCAAAATAATATATTATGGAGGTTTACAAATTTCTTAATAAAATTTCCTAATAAAATTCATGAGTGATTACCAGGAAATAATTTATAAAATATCTAAATAAATTTATACTGAAATTGAGATGTAAAAAAAAAAAAAAATAAATAATAAATTGAGGTAAAAAAATGTAAATTCAAATTTAATCAAAATAATTTTTATGCTATATATATATTTCAGAGTAAATTCGAAAACTGTTGCCTTGAAATAGATTACACATTGAATGAGATCACGCATATGCTGAGGCACATAAAAGAGTGGTCAGCTGTCGAAAAGGTAAAATTTAAATATAAATTACCATAAAAATAAATAACATATAACACCTTTAAACTCTCTCCTATAAATATCTTTATCTATTTTTTTTATTATCATCATCACACATGACGTTAAATAATTTAAAATTATAATATTACAGCCTCCAAAAGATCTAGTGAACATTCTCGACTCACCGGAAATTCACAAAGATCCTTACGGTGTTGTTTTGGTAATCGGAGCATGGAATTATCCGCTGCAATTATTATTAGTACCAGTTATTGGTGCAATTGCTGCGGGTAATTGCGTTATTATGAAACCATCAGAAGTATCTCCAGCAACTGCTGATACCATTGCCCGTTTGGTCCCGAAATATTTAGATACTGTGAGTTTATATAAATTATTAATTACTTTAATTATCATATAAAGGGGTGGGGAGGAAAGGGGTCTGAGATACAAAAAAAGATGATACTGAAGTTAGCCGACGTCTAATAATTTTTGGATTTTATTTTAGACGGTAAATTATAAAAAAAAAAATTTGAAAAAATTGCACCTGTAGTTTTTTAAATTTTCTACATGTGCATATTTTTATTTTTTATTTTTTTGGATTTGATGTGTTGAAAAAACAATCCGAAAATTTTGAATTGTCTGCTAACTTCAGGATCACAAAAAAAAGAGGATATTTTTGTAATTTTTTTTTCAGAGTACCTTCGTTATTAAAATTCTCAAAATTTGTGACATGATTGAGCATTATTCCAAGAATATTCTGTGAAATTTTCATAAAAAAATATTGAAAAATAAGCCAGTGGTAGTGGGGAGAGACCAGTGACCTTAAAAAAGTTTCCATGCCGTAGGCAGGATAACTTATGGCTGCCTCATCTGAAATAAAAAAACCAAAAAGATTTCTTTAGTACATAAGTTTATCTTGGATTTGAACGACGGAATAAACAAAATATTCATTTTTAATTATGAGTGTGAATGTAGCGGACATCAAACAAATTTAAAATTAATAATAAATAGAGTAAATAATTTAAAAAAAAAAAATAAAATTTAAAAAAAATGCGCATTTAGAAAATTTTCAAATTAATAAGTGCATTTTTTCAAAATATTTTTTAAAAATTATTTACTCTATTTATTTATAATTAAAAATTTGTCTGATGTCTGCTACATTCACACTCATTTTTAATTTCTGGTAAAGGTGCAATCAAAAAATTCTGATTTTTCCTAAAAATTCTTCCTTTTGTTTAATTAAAAAATGAGTAGTTATTGAAAAAAGAAATTCTTCGTTCAAATCTACGATAAACTCACGTACTAAAGAAATCTTTTCGGTCTTTTTATTTCAGCTGAGCCAGTCATGAGTTATCCTGCCTACGTCATGGAGACTTTTTTAAGCAACTCGTCTCTCCCCACTACCACTGGCTTATTTTTCCATATTTTTTAATGAAAATTTCACAGAATATTCTTGGAATAGCTTAATATTAAAAAGTCTAACATTTTTTTAAAGATAAATTATTTTTATTAACGAACTTTTATCAATTAATTAACAGGAATGTTATCACGTCGTACTCGGTGGTGTCGCTGAGACATCCGAATTATTAAAGCAGAAATTTGATTATATATTTTACACTGGCTCCGGTAATGTTGGAAAAATAATTCGTGAGGCTGCTAATAAATATTTGACACCAGTGACACTCGAACTTGGCGGTAAAAGGTATCAATTTATTCAATCATTTTTTTTTAATACAATTAATCAGTTGATTCATTTATTCAATAATAATTACAGCCCGGTATGGATTGATAACACAGCAGACTTAGATATCACAGTGAAACGTGTACTCTGGGGTAAATTTATAAACGCTGGGCAAACATGCATCGCACCGGATTACGTTCTCTGTACAAAGGAAATTGAAAATAAATTTATCGAACGCGCAAAAAAAATAATCAAAGACTGGTACGGCGACAACCCGAAACTGAGCATGGATTTGTGCCGTATCATAAATCAGAATCATTATCAGTGAGTTGTTGATGTAATTTTTGCCTGAAATCCTTTAAGTATTTTTGTAAAAATTAATTTAACTTTCTTTTGACTGCAGGCGACTTGCTAATTTGTTAATAAACAGCGGGAAAGTCGCCGTGGGAGGGGATTTAGATCCCCAGGAAAATTATATATCGCCGACGATTCTCGTTGATGTTAAAGCGAGTGACCCAATAATGCAGCAGGAAATTTTTGGACCGATATTACCCATCGTTAATGTCTCGAATGCGTATGAAGCCATTAAGTTCATTAACGAACGGTAATTATATTCATTTATTTAATTTATTTATTTATTTGAAAGTAAAAAAAAATTTCTTTCATTTTTATGGTGAACTTTAAAATTCGAGGTTTAAATTTTTAAACGGCAGACGCAAAAAAATTAATAAAACTTTTGTTGCGTTGAAAAAATAAAACCGTCAGCTTCAAGTTCACCATGAACTTAAAATTTTTTTTTACACTGACTCATTAAATCATGAAATATTTAATTTGAATCATCGTAAACTCTACCTTCCACCTTTAATTAAATTTTATTACCAGAAGTAAATTTAGATGAAATTAAAAATAATTGATGTCTATATAAATATATATAAATAAATATTAATTTGCACATACAGCGACTGTCCCCTCGTAATGTATATATTTTCCAAGGATCGAGAAACACGCGATCTGTTTATAAACCAAACGCACAGTGGTGCCATTTGCTGCAATGACACAATAATGCAATATGCCGGTGAGTTATCAAAGGTGGAGGGTCAATATCTATGTATACATATATATTTAAATATATGCTATGGAAGCTTGATCTATAAATCTATTTTCTCGTGGCTACTTAACGCTTCTCTCAAAATTTACCCCCTTCGAAAATTTATTTACTGTCATTTATTAATTTTAATATTAATCCATATTTATTATCTGTTATATTTCTACATTATATAGGGAAAAACCATTAGCCATGTATTTATTTGGCAGTGACCATAAAAGTTTAAATTTATTTACTGCATGTGCATCTAGCGGTGCTGTTGTATATAACGATGTTATGTTGCATGCTACAGGTGAATTTCTCAAACTATTTATCTTCTCACTTTTTAAATAAATATTAGAGGTGTGCGAATTGTTAGAAAATTTAAAAATAATTATAAAAAATTTTTTTTAACCACCCAAGTAAAAGACAACTTTAAGATGTCTTTTAAAAGGATAAGACAAATTTTTTTTTGCAAATGTTGCTTCCGGAGACAGAGAAAATTTGTGTTGTTTTTCCTGTCTTATGTCAAGTAAAAAGTCTTTTAGATGACTTATTTTACCACGACTTGTAATTTACTTTTTGTCGTCAGTTGTGTCGTCTTTTAACCAGATATTTATTCGGTGACAAATTTCTGATCGTTTTGTCAACATATTGGTGCCTTATCAATATGTCAATTAACAGCCTAAAAACTGATGTCCTATAGATGTCAAAAAGGCGTGTGCTACTTGGGCGCTGAAAAATTAAATATTTTTTCCAATAATTCAAATTTTTATCAGAGGTAAATAGAACTCGGACACAAATCTACGAAAAATTTATTTCTCTCCCCAGGTAAAAATCAGCATGCATGATTCAGGCAAGACCAAGCATGATACATGCAAATTCATGTCTGATCATGCAAAGTTATATTCAGTCATGCATGAGGAATGAATTGTCACGCATGATTCATGAAAAGTCATATCTGGCCATGTATGAAGGGCAATAAACGTTCATACATGAACTTGTATGACTCAGTATGATTTTACATGAGCATACACGACCATGTCTGGATAATACCCATAATAGATCCATTAAATAAAAATTTAATATTTGAAAGCTGATCAGAATTTTATCGATTCGAATCGAGTATTTTTAAAAGTTACAAGTAATTTAAAAATTAATGACTACAGTCGAACTCCGTTAACTTGGATTCCATTATCTCGGAACTTCTCCTCAATCTTGACCCCCACTACGAGCTACGCAGTCTCCCACCCGATACTATACATTTGTATGTCTCTGTCTATATTTATCTATACATCATTCAGTATATGTAAGAGCGCATGCGTTGTAGTTTACTTTTTCTGGAAGAAAGGGCATCCGTTAACACGGAAATTCAAAGAAATTTCCGCTCCTCCGTAAACTAATCGTCCGAGTTAATAGAATTCGACTGTAATTCGAAAAGTTTTGAATTATGATCTTTTATCGGATTATTAGAAAATTCGAATTTTAAATCGAATAGTTATAATCGATTTTATTCGATCAACACACGATTCGCATACCCCTACTAAATATTTATCATCACCTTTAAATAATAATTATTATTATTTATTTATTTATTAATCACTACCGCGATCACTCTGCCGCCTAATTAAATTAAATTATTTATAAATATAATTAATTAACCCAGCTTTTAAACTGCAATTAGCTTATAAATAATTAACCTAGTGAACATATGTCTTTATAAATATAAATAATATATTTTTAAAAAATAAATTCAGTTGACTCCCTGCCATTCGGTGGAGTCGGAGGCTCTGGAATGGGGGCCTATCATGGTAAATTGACTTATGATACATTTACACACAAGAAAAGTGTACTTGTAAGAGACACTAGTTACCTTGGAGAAGTACTTGCTTCGTAAGTACTTTTTTTAAAATTATTTTTCCCGCGGAAAAAAATATTTATCACTAATGGATTTTGTTTTGGGTACAGAGGCAGATACCCGCCGTACAGTGACAAGAAATTGAAATTCTTGAGTCTTCTGTTGGCCAAAAGACCCGACATACCCGGGATAAAATACTTGCCGCATTTAATTATGTTCGGATTGGGAGTACTGGCTACTGTGGGGATCAGAGCTGCTATGAAGGTACACAAATCAGCACACGCATAGTGGCTTAGTGTCATTTATTTACTCTTTTTTTATTTTATTTTTAAATTATTTATCAATTTAACGCACTAACTGGACACATGGGTATTTTATTATTATTATTCATTGAGTTTAATAACTTGTTAATATAAATCTATATAAATGTTTACTGTGTATTAATATGTAAATTTATATTTTTTATATCTTTTATTATTATTATTCATTGATTCGTTTATATAACGACTTATAATGTAATATAAAATATATAATAAATAATATATAGTGCCAAGTTTAAGTCACGTAATTTAAAAACCTACTTCAGTAATTTATTAAAGGGATTTTTTTTTTTAAGCATTTTCAAACAATGCCCGCCACTTTTTAGAAATTTTCAATTACTCAGCTGTCATAAGCGTATCAAAATTTTATCAATTGATTAAAAAAAAATTTAAGCACTCCCTCGCAGGTCTGGATGACGGTAAAATTTCGCCATTTCTACGGCAAATTTGCCGCAATTTACGGTAATTTACAGCAAGCTACGGTATTTTTTACAGAGAATTTCCGTAAAAACGGCAATTTATTGTACACGGAGAGGAATATCAAGTAAATATGACTATGTAGAGAGTAATAATTACATTACTCTTTAATTTGTATAAGCAGTGACATAAGAGCGGCGTGACACAAACTATAGAGTAATGTAATTATTACTATGCTGCAGAGTCATATTTTCTTGACATTTCTCTCCGTATAATTTGCGGCATTTTTACAGTGCAATACTTTACTTAATACACTGAAAAAAAAAAATACTGTTTTCAAGTATCTGCGTGTTTGAATCCTCCCGAGAAAATTATTTGTTTAATCTTAGTAATAATGTACTCCAACCAAGAATATTTTCTTAAAATAAGTATAAAAATTCTTAAATCAAGAAAATATTACTTGGTTGGAGTATACTTTTACTATGATTAGACAAATATTTACTCGGAAGGATTCAAACACGCAGATACTTGAAAACAGTATTTTTTTTTTTCAGTGATACACTTATCCAAAAAATTAAAGGAACAAGAAAATTTTATAAATTTTTTAGTGATTTTTGAAAGGCTGTATTTTCGTAAAAAATGATCGTTTCGAAAAAATAAAAAAAGCAAATTGTAGCTGAATAAGTTTCCTAAACGAGCCATGAATTGGTTTTTTCGAAAAAAATTTTCCCGGCCCCGTAGACCTCAAAAACAAAACCAAAAAATTTAGAAAAATTTTGTTTCGAGCATTTCTTACGATTCCGCAAAAACCGTGGCTTGGAAAATTATTTTGCTGGAAGATTTTTAAACTAGAGATTTCAAGCTTCAATTTGATTTTTCAACAGCCTTCCAAAAATCACTAAAAAATTTATAAAATTTTCTTGTTCCTTTAATTTTTTGGATAAATGTAGTAAAATACCGCAGGCTTAATTGTCGCAATTTTTTGGTAAATTAACGCTCTCTTACTACAAATTGACGGTAAAAATACTACACCTTTTCCGTAAAATACCGTATTTTACCATAAAAAGCCGTAACTCTTTCGAATACCGTTACTGTAATTACCGTGATTCAGATCCGCCAGAGTATTAATTGAAAAAAGTACAACATATTCGTAATTTCGCTGAAATCTAGAGATTTAAAAGAAAGTTACTTAGAGTTGTTATCAATTAGAAGCTAAACGTAATTTTTCGAATGAATTTTAGCGCGCAAAATTAAAAAATTCAAATTTTGCCGCGAAATACCGGAATTTTTCCAAATACTGTAAATTATGTAATTCAGATCCGCCAGGGTGTTTAAATAACATATATAGATATTTATATACATATATATTTATAAGTAATCTTCATTGAAGATAATAGACCATGAATATTTTACAGGAATTTGGATCACCAGAAGACCAACAATAAATCAAATAAAATAAAATTTGGCATTGCACTAAATTTACCTCATCTGAAACTGAAAAATAAATCAAACAAAAAAAAAAAAAATAAACAAAGGGACCAGTGGATTTTCACATTTAGTACAACTAGTATAATAATTATTAAAAGTTTATTTACAAAATTAGTTATCACTTGTAAAATATAATTATAAATAATTTTTTTTATAAGATTAAAAATTTATTTACACAATTACTGAGAATTGAAATTCCTTTTTTATTTATCGCCTTACTTATCATTTTACGTGACCAGGAAATATAAATATATTTAAATAATGAGACTAAGTACGTGCGGAAATGTTTTGAAAATTTTTTCGCTATCTATTTAATTTATAATTCGATAATGCAGACAAAGAAATAAAATTTTCAAATTTTATTTAAAAACAAAGAGAAGATTAAAAATTACCGAGTATATAAAGACCGTGTTCGGTAAAAATTTTCTTTTTGATTAAAAGTCAGCTCTGGAGTTCGTTCAATTTTTTTTTTTAATTATCCTATTAATGGGAAGAGTAATGAGTAATTTTTCAAATTTTCTGCTCATAATTTCATTGCTGAGCTCATTAGTTTTGAGCCAAAGATTATCTCTACAAAATGTACCGAAAGACATCACGGTATTTTTGAAAAACGAAAGAATATTTGATCAATACATGAACTGTATTTTTGAACGCGGCCCTTGTACACGTGAAGGTCACCGACTCCGAGGTAAGCAATACAATTTTTTTTTCCGCACGTATAATTTTTCATATTTATATATAAAAATTTTAGAAATACTACCGGACTTTTTTGAAAGAAATTGTTCAGACTGCAGTGAACGCGAACAAGAATTAGCTAACCAAGCACTGACATATATCAGAGACAATAAACCAGATGTTTGGGACAAATTAATGGACAAATATAATCCACCAAAACGACCACGGTCATTTCTTCAAACATTATTTGGATTTTAATAACGAACTTGTCTAAATTTTCAAGATCTGAGGCACAAAATGCGAGAGAAATCGGGGAATTTTATAAAAATTCAAAGGTTACTTTTAATTGGTCGCTTCGTAAGAAGAAGATGCCACCTAGCGGCAAAAAAAAGATCTAGATTTTTCAAATAAATTTTATTATCAATTGAAAATAAATAAATTCACTAAAAAATTTGAATAATTAATGCGGTTTTTTAAAATTTAAAACTTTTATTAATAAAATTTAGCGGTGGTAATTTTAGTGCTTCGTGAAATGAATAAAAATAAATTTCTTCAAACATTATTTGGATTTTAATAACGAACTTGTCGAAGTTTTCAAGATCTGAGGCACAAAGTGCGAGAGAAATCGGGGAATTTTATAAAAATTCAAAGGTTAATTTTAATTGGTCGCTTCGTAAGAAGAAGATGCCACCTAGCGGCAAAAAAAAAGATCTAGATTTTTCAAATAAATTTTATTGTCAATTGAAAATAAATAAATTCACTAAAAAATTTGAATAATTAATGCGGTTTTTGAAAATTTTAAATTTTTATTAATAAAATTTTGCGGTGGTAATTTTAGTGCTTCGTGAAATGAATAAAAATAAAAATGAAAACTGTTTTGTAAATCATGCATTAATAATTAATATGAACAATTGTTGACTTTTTATTTTATTAATAATATATATATTTATATATATAACAGAACAGTTTACAAACTTATGGACTAGGCTTGAGCATCAATCAGAACTGGATCATGTTAGGTTATAAAAGTCAATTTTTACCACTAATTTTTCGAGTATTTTTTAATTGCCATGGCAACGAGAGCATTGTATTTGTCCAGCTCATGCGTAGTGTACCAATCTGTTATTTTATCGAAACTAACCAGCTGTTTTCTGGTGCATCTTTTACAGTTCGTCACAATTGCTTCGGGAAAGTGATCTGTAAAAATAAATATAACAATTTAGTATTTTTACTTCTTAATTACAAATTTTTTTCATTAATACGCATACATTTTATCGTTAATTATCTCATTAATTTGAACCATCGAAAGTAAATTTTTAAGCGAACGTTCAATTGACGCTTCGCGTTTCAAGTGTAAAAAAATTATAGCCGCCTTTTTTTGAAAAATGTTATTTCTTACTCGAATTTGTTTCCATATTTAAAATTACTCTGCTTAATACTTTGGCGCGAAAATAATTATTTAAAATTTTAATTCATTAAATTGCGCAGAAATTTTTTTTTTGACGTTTAATTTTTTTTCCAATATTTTAATTTGTAAAAAATTATTCGTATGTTTCAAAATTTAAATAACAGGTCAAGTATCGAACAAAAGTTGACCGCTTCGCGCTTAAGCTGCGCAGTATTAACCAGCACTTAATTAAATCATTAATAAATTAATTACCACAAAATAATTTTAGTTTTAATATCAATATTCATAATTAAAATTAATAAATCCTTTTTTAATAAGCCGACGCTTCGCGCTTAGGATGCGTCAATTTAAAAAAAAAATATAAAGTACTCAGTAGTTGAAGTTTAAATTATTGAGTAACATACGAGTGTGAATGCAGCAGACATCAGACAAATTTAAAATTATAAATTAATGGAGTAAAAAATTTAAAAAATGCGCACACAGAAAAAAATAATTTCTTGGCGCAAGAAATATTTTGTATTATGAATTGAAGACAAAAATTTTTCTTGGCTCAAGAATTTTTTTCTCGCCTGAAAAATTTTTTTCTTGTTACGAAAAAATTTTTTCTTGTCCCAAGAAAAGTTTTGTTTTCACTTTATAATACAAAAAATTTCTTAGGTCAAGTAAAAATTTTCTTAGAACAAGAAAAAATTTTTTGCGCCAAGAAATCCTTTTTTTCTGTGCATTTAAAAAATTTTAAAATTAAGAAGTGCATTTTTTAAAATTATTTACTCTGTTGATTTATAATTTTAAATTTGTCTGATGCCTCATACATTCACACTCACACAGAAAAAAAGGATTTCTTGGCGCAAAAAATTTTTTCTTGTTCTAAGAAAATTTTTACTTGACCTAAGAAATTTTTTGTATTATAAAGTGAAAACAAAACTTTTCTTGGGACAAGAAAAAATTTTTTCGTAACAAGAAAAAAATTTTTCAGGCGAGAAAAAAATTCTTGAGCCAAGAAAAATTTTTGTCTTCAATTCATAATACAAAATATTTCTTGCGCCAAGAAATTCTTTTTTTCTGTGGATGAGTAACAACAGTAATAAAAAAATATTTTTTTAATTACCTCGGAAAAATTTAGCGTCTGCACTAATACAAGGCCCAGTTCCCGCGAAACATTTGTAATAAGCTTCCCGCTGTCTCGCGTTGTTTAAAATCCCGTCCACATCAACGTAATCATATTTGTCTGAGTAAAGTTTTTCTTCGGCAAATCCAATGCCAGCGCACATAAGAACAAGGATAAATATTTTCAAGTCCATGTTTAATTTAAATATTAAAATTAATATAAAACACTGAAGTACACTAAAGTACAACAAAAGATCTGATACGAATGTGACAGGAAACAAGATTTCGGGAGGTATTTATACCGTTTTCGTTACGTTCTTTCTGCCAAGACTTCCACTGACGTCATGAACAACTTCTTCCCAGAGTGTTCTCGATTATATATATATATACATATATTTTTAGTCGTTAATTTTTTCCAATGTCCTCCGAAGGACGACCGAGCGACGTACGATTTGGTAGTTCATAAAATAAACATTTACTCTCACTTACGAGTTACTTGCGCGTTTAAAAAATTTTTGGAACATCGATTGTAGAATATCGAATCGGTAAAAATTTTTTACCGTAATAATTATTTATAATTCGCGAATTATGAAATAAATTAAGACGCAAAAACTATCGACGTGACACAAATAAATAAAATCAATTTTTTTCTTACATATGAATTTAAAAATTCGAGTTTTTAACCGGGAGACTGAGACCTTGATCGTCTTAAACTTTTTTAAACTTGGAAAAAATAACCCTGACATTATAAATATTGATTATTATTAATTATCAATTTTTACGTATTAACTGACGGGTAATTTATTTAATGGAAAATTTAGAAATTCTTGCAACAAAAAAAAAAAAAGTAACCTTGTTACCTTGACTTTTTTATTATGTTCCTCTACCAATCACGTGTATCAAGAGTTTTTATTTTACGTTTTATCCAAATAGCTTACGAGACTTGTTGCCTTATCTTTGAGAGTCGAAGGATAACCGGATGGGTTGAATGCTTTCGTTATAGTCCTTTTATATACTAATTTTATTTCATTTCATATATTCATTACTTTTTTTTTATCAAATTTACTAACAAATATTATATATTTTATTGAGTTAATTTTCTAAAAATAAATTCGCGGCTCGCGGGTTAAATAATCGTGAGTTTTTTTTGAGAGATTTATTGATACAGTGACAAATTCAATATACAGAAAATTTAAAATTATTATTGGTATTAGTAACTAATTGGTGAGTGATAGATTTGCTAATCATTTCCTGCTATCTTAGGAGTTTTTGGCTTTGGCATCTTGTAGCATTTTGTCGACGAACGAATTCCAGTTGTCTGGCTCGTGGGTGGTGTACCAGTCGGCGATTTTGTTAAATGCTTCTTTCTGCCACTCGGTGCATTTTTGGCAATTTGTCGCTATCGCTTCGGGAAAATTACCTGGTAATTTTTATTAAAAATTATTTAATTATAATAATTGTTATTTTTATGATATGATCCTGAAGTTGCCTGTCTGTTAACAATTTTTGAATTTTTTTTTCTACTAATTAGATACAAAAAAAAAAATTAGAAATATGCACATGTAGAAAATTTTAAAAGCTATGAGTGCAATTTTTTAAAATATTTTTTTTTTTCATAATTTATCGTTTTTTAAAAAATCCAAAAATTATTAGACGTCGGCTAACTTCAGTATCATAAAGTTAGCAGACATTTAAAATTAAAAGACATTTATTTAACAGATAAATAATGAAAAAAAATATTTCTAAAAAAATTCACATGTCGGAAATTTCATAAACTATACGTGCAATTTTTCAAAATATTTTTTTTAATATTTATTTTATTGTTAAAGAAAATTCAAAAATTTTGAAATGTCTGCTAACTTTATGATACTGAAGTTAGCCGACTTCTAATAATTTTTGAATTATTTCGGAAACGATAAATTACAAAAAAAAAATTTTCAAAAAATTGCACTCGTTTTTTAAATTTTCTATATGTGCATATTTCTTATTTTTTTTAGTTCCTGTAATTTATTCATTAAAAAAAATTCAAAAATTTTGAAATGTCTGCTAACTTTATGATACTGAAGTTAGCCGACTTCTAAAGATTTTTGTATTATTTCGGAAACGATAAATAACAAAAAAAAATTTTTTCCAAAAAATTTCAATTGTGTTCTAACTTCAGTATCATTTAACTTTATTGTTGTGTTATTTTTATATTTCTAAGAGAAGAGTTCACAGAAAAAAAGAATTTCTTGGCGCGAGAAATTTTTTTTATTATGAATTGATAAGAAAACTTTTCTTAGGACGAGAAAAAATTTCTTGGTTCAAAAAATCTTTTTTTCCTGCGAAAAAAGATTGAAAATTTTTGAATGTTATTTTTAGAAAAATTTGAGTGACTTTTCTTGCCCCACTTAATATTTTTATTTTTATTATGATCTTAATAAGAATTTTTTTTTTTAAAACTGGCGGGACTTTTAAAAATTTGAAATTTAGAATTTCGATCTTTTCGCGAAAAAATTCAAATTTCAAATAAAAATTTTTCTTAATTACGTAAAAAAATCTAAAAGTAAATTCTATTCACAATTAGAAAAATAAAAAAATAAAAAATTTGAATTTCCAAAAATTCAAATATTTCATCTCAAATAAATAAACCAAAATAATTATTTGTAACATAATTAAAAATAAAATTTTACCTTTCCAATAAGTCGCGTCTTCTGCACACGGTCCTTTATCCATAAAACAATTAAAATAAGTCTGTCTTACTTCGGTATTAGCCAGCGCTTCATCAACATTCAAATTATCATATTTATCTGAATAAAGTTCTTGACAACTGACAGCTGAAAAAATAACCGCTATCACCAAAAATCCCAAATATTTCATCTTCTCTAATTAAAACTTTTCCTTATAGGTTTCAAAAATTACTGATGTCTAAGGAAATACTGACGAAAGATTTTTTCAGACGGACTATTTATAAGGACTCCTAGTAAAGGTGTCCTCGATTACACGGATGTAAATATTTTTCTTAATTATGTAGTTAAAGTAAATATAAATGTTGGTTTATGGTATAAAATTGGCGATCGGACGTCAAGTCCAGGTGAAACAAAATTACATGTAATGAAAAATGTGTCAGTCATGACAATAAGACAGTATTTGTTTATTAGTTTTCCATTTTCTTGAAAAACAGCTAAATTATCTGTTATCTGGTAGCTCATGTTACTCATGAGTCATGAGTATGATTTAACTCTGACGGTTAATTTAATAACTGAGGTATTAAATAATATACCGCTTGATAAGTAAACATATTTATAAAATAGTTATGTACTTACATATTTTTTATTTCATCTTTGCTGGATTTTCTTGACAGAAATTTATACAAAATTTCGAGCTCATTTTTTTTATTGGAATTTTTAATTTCGTATTGTCGGTATAGTTTTCAAAAATTTTGTTATAAGGGAGAGAAGAAGGGGGCAAAGAGGGGTTAAAAAAATAAAATTATCGCCAGTTAAATTCTCTGGGAATCCCATAGAAATCCCATAAGAAATATAGACCCAGCACTCGGTGTTGAAAAAAAAAATAGAATTATCGCCAGTTCAATTCATGTTCAATTTTCATGGAATACAGTTTAGTTGCGTTATGAAGCCGCTTACAGGGGTGTAGGGGAATATAATTCTAAGAATTCCTGTACCCCCACTTCCCCTACTTTACAAAAGTGTGAGTGTGGACATGATTATTTTCATAGTCATAGAGGGGGAATGTCTTCAATAGAAATATAAGTCGACAGATTCATAACGCGACTCGATTGTGGTTCAATTTTTGACGCGGTGTCAAAATAATGCTACGATATATTTTTAATTTTTGAAAAAAATAATTTCCGTCACCAGTAAACAGAACCCGAGTTCTGCATACAATTTTTTCAAATTTCAACAATTTCGACAATTTTTTTTTCAGATTACAGCAAAAACCACAAAAATTAAATTTGTCTACGAAATTCAAATCAAAATTACTAAAAAAAAACTTTTCCATTTCCAAAACTGAAAAAAATAATCAGACATTCAAATTGATGTTCAACTTTTTTTTTCTAACTACAGTGAAATTTTCACAAAATTTTTTTATTGCATCAATTCAATTTAACCATAATCTTTTCTATAAATTTATTTTACTCTCCTCTAATAAAAGTAAAGAATAAAATAATTTCGAATTAAAATTCAAAAGTTACAAGGAATGATGTCGATAGACTATTACTTCAAATGTAAGCCTAGCTTCGAAAATTGCATATAAATGTTAATTAATACGTATAGACTGTCTATTAAATTTAATATCTCTCTATAAACCTCATGCGCAGTTACATATAATATTATTCCGAAGATAAGGGGGTAAATTTACCAGTAGCACTAAATATTATAAAATATCGATCGATATAATAATATAATGTTATCTACGGTAATTTCCAGTGAATTCAAATTGCCGGTTATCATAAAACGGACGTAAATTCGCAGCTCGTAATAACTAGTTCCGGTTTAGACTTAAACTGATAATTAAGGGAGGAATTAAATCACTCATTGAAAATTATATATCATCGCGTATTTATTATTTATATCAAAATAACAGCCGCGTAAATAAGATATTGTTGTTGTCGAGGGGTTTCGCGGTTTCATGAAGAGCAACTTCATTACTTCGATGACCGCCTGTATAAAATGAAGTCGCGTTCGTCAATTTATTTGCTGTTCATTATTTTTTTGACTCTGTCACTTTCGGCGATTGAAGGGTATGACGTACTCGCTAAATTTACCGGTGATTATTTTAAAAAATTTTACGTCAGTCAGATTGTGGTTTTTGGATGTTGGGAAAATCACAGTAAGTATTTTTGATTTTTGATAAATTAATAATTTTTTTTTTGTAGCTGTGCAAAAGAAAATTGGTAAGTTAATTGGGATTTATTAACTATTTTTTTTAGTCAGTGTGGCATTTAGTAAATCAATAATGAAGAACACGCATAATAAATTGATGTATGTTAATATAAATGACAATTTGAATTTGGACAAGTTGTTGAAAGTTGACTATTGGAGTCTGGGAATTGTTTTGGATTTAGATTGTCAACGGAGTCAAATTATATTTGATCAGGTAGATTGTAATTTATGTTAATAATTATAAATTTTAGATGTAAATCAAAAATTTGAATAGAGCATTTATGAATTTTTGAATTTTTTTCGGCGCGAATAATTTAAACCGACAAATTCAAATCATGAAAAATTTTTTCCATGAAATTGATGCATTAACATATATGTATATATGTTATATATGTACATTTAATGCCGTAAGATGGACGGTGGTGATGAATTTGATAATTGCTACTTGCTAATTGCTATTAGTAGTTTCCAAAAATTTCGATATCGGAAAATAATCATGGAAATAGATATGAAATTTTATGATTGTTTTCTTCATTTCATTTCATTGTTAGCAACAGTAAATATTTATTTCATTTGTTTAAAGTATTAATTTTTTTTTATATATATGTATGAGTATTGAGTTCTTTAGTGAAAAAAAAAATTCAAAAAATATTCAAATGAATCGGAAAATTTTTATTCATAATGAGACGAGTGGGTCATTATATAGGTGGTAATTATATTTTTCAATATAGAATTGAAAAATTTTTTTTTTCAACGATGCTTCAGTGAAATTTCAGACCTGAGCTGTCGTTTTTGCCTTGCGCTGGGCTCGAACGCAAGACCTTTCACTTGCGGCTAAAACCTTCCAACGCTTTAACCGATACGGCAGCGGCGGGCTTTTTTTTTTTACAAAATTAAAATAAAAAATAAATGTATCATTTTAAAAAATTTTTTTATTTTACTTTTTGAGCAAAACATCACCAATTATATTTTTCACAATTTAATTTACTATGAAATATTTGCAAGTAAGAATTGAAAAAAATTTTTTTAAACTTCCGTGATCTTTTAAAAATTTTTATCTGTCAAAGTACTAAATATTTTTAAAAAATTGAAGTTTTCAGAGCAAAATTTACGTCACAATGAATCTTATTTTTGGTTGATGCCAACGAGTAAAGAAAAAATACCAGATTATTTTCACAAACTTCCACTGAATATCGCTAACGAAATGACTTTGGCTGTTCGCAAAAATAATTATTTACATAACAGTAACAATGACACTAATAATAACAATATAAGTTATATACTCTACGACGTTTACAACCCCAGTTATCGTCACGGCGGTAAACTCAATGTCACTTACATGGGACACTGGAGTCTAAACGATCGTGATAAAGGTAAAAGTTATTTTAATTTAATTTATATGAATTATATATATAAATTAGCAATTAATATAAAGATTCAAACTTTATCAATATGATAAAAATTTCTTTTGTCTTCCGGAGAACTTTTCGAAATGTCATCCGTCTGAGCTGTGAAAACTACATTCAAAACAGCCATATACTTCGTCATGTTAGTACGTCTACAAAAAATAATCGTTCAAAAAATTTCTTTAAGATATTAATTAAAAAAAAAATAAAAAATATCTTACGCAAGATACAATGAGGCTTTTTTGACAGCTTCTGACTGACGTCGTGAGCATCGATGACAATTTTCTCCCAATATTTCGACCATGATTTCTGCAAAAAATATTAACTAACCCGTGTAAAAAAAAATTCGTTCCAAAAATTTTCATGACAGCGAACTTCCAAAATTGCGACAATTCTTAAGATTTTTAGAATTTTGAAAAAATTATAAAGTCAACAATTCGCAACTGGTGTAAAATTGTCAATTCAAATCCATACTAGTTGAAAATTTTTCATACTTCTAATTATTTCCCAGGCTTTTATAAACGGTTTGTCCCCACTTCCTGTTCTCTCTCTTATTTCTCTACATTCCAATATGTGGACTAGTGTTTCTACACGGAGAGAAAAATATCGCCAGATTAAGTATACGTATTGCTATTCTGGCTATACGCTGTATAGTCATTTTACTTAACGATACGCCGTATAGCCAATTCAGCTATACAGAGTATCCTCACAGTGGATCGTCAAAATGACGATCCGTATCCTTATTTTAGGCATTTTATGAATCGCTGACATGACTATTGCGCAAACTCTGTATTTAGGCATCCGGCAACCGAGAACGATGATACGTATAGCCAATTTAGCTATACGGATCCTCACGCTGGCTATACAGATACTTATATCAACGAAACTACATATCGTTACAAAGGCTATTCGTCGTATTGTTAAATTAAATAAACGAATACTTAACCTAACCCAAAAACGTATCTTTACTTTAACGATACTATAGATCATTAAATTAATATGAGAGTATTCCTAAATTAGGTATACGAATCGTTATTCTGACGATACGTCATTTGAGGATACATTGGATAGTCATTCTGACGATATTGCACGCCTCGGAAGCGAAGCGGAGACGTTGTGCTTTATAACCAACCTGTCAAGGTCACACGATTTCCACTCATTAAAGTGCATATATTTTTTTTCTATTACTCTTACACATTATGAAAAGCACATCAATATAAAGCTGAAACACTAATAAATAATCCTAATACTTTTTTTAATTTGTCTAATATGTATTAATATAAAAAAAAGTTCATTAAAAAAAATTTATCGTGGACGTCCATTAGTCTGTGGTTAAAAAAAACGGCGTGGTACGGATATCTCTAGAACGACTTGACGAAACTACTTAATTTTTTTTTCAAAATTTTCAGAAATAAGCAAAGAAGGTTCCTTTCGAAAATCACTACTGTAGGCCTTTTCGTTTTTTTAAAAATAAATCATTACGGTTAAAACCGGAAATCTTACATGTAAACAAACACACACTGCCGCCATTTTTCATTAGGAATGTTCTCCTTATTTATTTTTTTTTTACTTTTATTACCGTATATTTACCATGGAAATTTCTATGGGAAAAGAGCGGGATATTCAATTTTATTCGAAATTTAACTTTTAAAAAAAAATATAACATGAGCGTTCGAGGCGTGCACTTTTGGATTTTCCAAATTTTTTACCCCACGACGAGTAATTTTTACTCCTAATTATTTCAAAGTTCCAAAAATATTGAGAATGGTTTCAATTTTTTAAGTTCACTGTCAGCAACATTTTTGGAACGAATATTTTTGTACATGGAAAGTATTTTGTTTGAAAAAACTTTAAAATTGCTAAGTAATACTTACGTTTAAGAACTTTGCCCTCGTCTGTACAAGGACCTTCACTCATCAAACACGAATAATGACGAGCTAAACATTGTTCGTCTTCTAGTAATAACGTTACGTCAACCATACCTTGATAAAGTTCATCGTAATAATTATTTCTTTTTATATATATCGCTTCAGGATCATATTTATCGGTTATATTTTCGTAACCCTCTGGATAATTAATTCTTGAATAAAAATAAAAATGAAAATTGTAAATAGTAAAATTTAAAAATTCAAATTGAAAAATTCTTACTTAATAAAATCTATCGAAGTGTCTACTAATCTTTTTAAACTAGGTCGGCATTTGCCGCATTTAGTTGCAATTATTTCGGGAATACATCCTAGAGAAAAAAAAATTTTTTTTTTGTGTCAGAAAAAAATACAAATTTATTTATTATACAGAAAAAAACGATTTCTTGGCCCAGAAAAATTTCATTTGCCCTAAGAAAGTATTTGCATTATGAATTGAAAACAAAAATTTTTTTGGGACGAGCAATTCTTCTTTTCTATGTAAGAATAATTATTAAAAAAAAAAAAACAAATTATAAGCTTACTTTTAAATGCAGTCAATTGAGGTGTACACCGATTTTCATTCATAAAACATTTGTATAAAAATTTAAAATATCTCTGACTTTTTAAAATTTCGCGGTAATCAAACAACTCAGCGGGAAATACTGGATAAGGATTTTCATCTTCAACCTTCTCAGCACTAGTATTAATTATCACGGTACAAAATACCAAAAGTAGATACAAATATGACATCTTGTCTTCAACTGTTGACTAAAGAAATTTTTTTCATTTTTATATCACCCGTATTGACATAAAATTTCTATTAATACGTTTTTAATTTCGGTTTACTTGCGTAGTATTTTTTTAAAAGAAATAAAACACAGCAGCATGTTGGTAGAAAATTTATAAATTAAATAATTTATTATTTTTTTTATGATGAATAACGGAAATGATTATTAGTCAGGTTGTCGTAAAGAATTAATTAAAAATAAATTTAATTATCTAGGTACTTTAACAATTTCCTTGACGCAGTACAAGTACAAAAGACGTGGAAATCTTTATGGTCTTGTTTTAAATGCGTCGATTGTTGTAAGAATTTATTTTATATATATATGGGTCTTTCCATGTCAAATCAACAAAATTTTAATTCGTCTTCTTTTATTGTAAATGAAAGAAACCAACATCCGCTCAGAGTTCCTGATCGTAAAAAAAAAATTAACATTAAAATTATTAATTAGAGCCAGGATTTTTACTTTGATTTAAAAATAACAATTAATTATTAATGATGTCAAATTTTTTATATTACGGCGGAAATATTGGTCGTATAAAAAAATTTTTTAAATAAAAGTTGTTCAAAATTCAATTTTCTAAAAAAAATGTCTCTTGTGATTTTTTTTTAGGATTAATGAGGAAGCCGTAATTTCAAAATTAAGATTTTCATAATTAACAAAAATTTGAATCATTCATTATGAATCTAATTTTGGAATTCCGGTGAAAATATTGGTCGTATAAAAAAATTTTTCAAACAAAAGTTGTGGGAAATTTAATTTTGTAAAAAAAATGTCTCTTATAATTTTTGCTTAGGACTAATAAGAAAGCCGTAATTTCAAAATTAAGATTTTTGTAATTAACACAAATTTGAATCACTCATTATGAATCTTAATTTTGGATTCACGGTGAAAATATTGGTCGTATCAAAAAATCATAAGAGACATTTTTTTTATAAAATTAAATTTCCCACAACTTTTGTTTCAAAATTTTTATGATAAAACCAATATTTTCGCTGTAATATCAAATATTAGAACCATTAATTTCAAAATTAAGGCAAAAATCTTGTCCCTATTAATTAGATTTATTTTTTCGAGCTCTGGTTCGATTTAATTATTTTGATAATGAAAAAGTGGAATCAAAAAAAAGTTTTACTGATGGGTATTTTTGAACGCAGTTATTTTGTTGTTAACGTTGATTTGGAACGTAGTAACCCATATATAATTTATATTTATTACCAATTTCCTTTAAAAATAAAATATTTCTACATAAAATTTAACTACAGGTTGATCATCCTCCGGTACCGGATTACAATACATACATTCACAATCCGATAAATCCGCATTTAGATACAATGCATCGATACAATTACGCTCTGACACTTCAATTGCGTGATTATTACAATTTTACGTTAGTATTCAATTATTAAAAAAATTTAATTTAAACATGAGATGAAGTAACAATTAATTGGCACTAGAATGAATTTGAAAAGAGGAACGACTTGGGGTTATTTGATAAACGGAACTTTTAATGGAATAATTGGAGACATGATGAAAGGGCTCGTAGATTTCGGAGCGACTCCATTTCAGTACAAACCCGAAAGACTTGATGCCATTGAGTATACGGTTCAGGCCTGGATGGCAAGACCCTGTTTCATATTCAGGCATCCTACGACCAATGAGCTGAGCAACCCGTTTTTGAAACCCTTTGAGATGAAAGTTTGGTACGTTATTGCCATCTTTGCTGCTGTCAATTGGATTTTTTTGTATACGTCTGTCAAACTCGAACACAAGCTGGTTATGAAGCAGCCCGTTTGCACTTTGGATACTTATCCTGCGTCAGAGATCATTATGATCACTACTTCTGCGATTTGTCAGCAAGGTAGGGGACAAGATTTAGTAAATTTGGGCCAGCTAAAGTTTTTACGAGAAATTTAAAAATTTGTTTCCTAGTCCGAAAATTTTATTTTCATAATTTTGTAGAAATTTCGCTAAAATAAATTGACTGCGTCAAACTGCACAGAAAAAAAGAATTTCATGTTACAAGAAATATTTTGCATTATTAATTAAAGATCAAAATTTTCTTAGGGCTGGAAAAAATTTTTCGGGGCAAGTAAACATTTTTTTGGGGTGAGTATAAATTTTTCGCGCCAAGAAATCCTTTTTTTCTGTGTGGGAAATTCATTACTTTTGAGGTTGGGTGCCTTTTTAATTTTAATAAGGATGAGAGATTGGATGAATGGGCAGTGTCCAGGCCAGGATAAATTATCGGGCAGCCCTAAATATTGAGGCACAATATAACGGTATTAATATCTTGTGTACGTGGACACTGTGTGTTGTTTACAGATACACTACGTCACGTTCTATAAATACTTATCAGCTCTATTTCCGTTCAAACAGATTAAAATTTATTTATTACAAATTATTATTTAAAAAATTATATTTAGTTAATTAATCAATATTACGGGAACGTTGCACTATTGCACGCCTCGAACGCGAAGCTTTATATTTTTTTTTAATTTTCCGACAGGAATTAAAAGTATTAAAAAATTTTTTTTTATTCTTAGATGGTCCATTTTGCCTTCTTGCTTAAATTTGATACTTGAATGACAGCTAAAGATTTTTTAAAAATAATTTTCTAGGACTGAGTGACGGGCCACGATTTTATGCAGGACGTATTGTCTTCATATTTCTTTTTATATGGGGATTTTTACTCTATCAATTTTACTCAGCTAGTATCGTAGGTTCTTTGCTGGCCGGAAAACCTAAATGGATAAATACTTTGCAAGATCTCGCTGACAGTAACCTAGAAGTTGGTATTGAAGATATTGCATACAATTATGATTTTTTTGCAGTAAGTTTTCTTTTAAATTAAATCATCAACGGAGTGAATTTGGCTGCCCAATTTCGAAACAGAGTAGGGGAGGGTGGGGCAGAGCGGCCCCCCTAAGCCAATTATTACTTTTTGTGGCTTTCAACCATAAGATCACTTTACTTTTGTCCTATTTCGAACAAATTTATGGACATTTTGCCAAAATTCTGAAAAATAAAAAATTTTTTTTGTGGGGCAGAGCGGCCCTCCTCCAAAAAATGATAAAAAAATTTTTTAAGGTGTAATAAATCGTTCACTCTCGATTACCTTAATTACTAATTGTTATTTAATAAAAAAAAAAAAACAATTCTATAGTTTTACTTTATTTCAAAAATTTATCACCAAAAAAAAAAAATTTTATTTTTATAAATTTTTAGTGACCAAATTTGCCTCTTACATAGAAACGGCCGAAAAATATGAAAAAATAATTTTTTCGGAAGTTTCGGCTGGTCCATTTTGCCCCAGGTTATGCGTAGGGCTAGAAATGTGGAATTCTACTAATTTTTTTTTAATTTGACGATAAAAATATTAAAAAATCACTTTTTCGAAATTTAGGGCTTGTTAATTTTGCCCCAAATGTCATGCGTAGGGGTAAAAATGCGCAAACATATCGGATTTATAGTAATTAGTCGAAAAAAAAAAATTTTTTTTGATCAAAATTTCAGGGGGGCCGCTCTGCCCCACCCTCCCCAACTGTCCCTCTGTGTTTTGAAATTGGGCACCTGAATTATTGACATAGATTTTTTCCAGACGACAACGGACCCTGTAGCTCAGCAGCTGTACCGCGAAAAAGTAGCCGTCAATAAAAAGCGTAAGCGAGAGCCTTATTATACAATTGAAGAAGGTCTTCAGAGAATGCAAAAAGGCGGGTTTGCTTTTCATGTTGACGTTGCGACCGCTTATAAAATAATTGAAGTAATTAAAAATTTATTTTATTATTCTATCCAATGGAAAATTTGAGTTCTAGCTCGGGCTTGAAAACTCCAAAAATTATGACAGAACAGGAGAAAATTATGACATAAAATTATGACGTCAATTTATGACGTCAAATTTTGTAGTCATTTAAAATCCAATTGACAAAAATAAAAAAAAACATTTATTGTATTAAACTTATCTGTAATCTCTTCCTAATACTTGATTTTTATCGTAATCTTAATGCAATATTGAGGGTAATTAAGGAAAGAAAGCTCATTAAATTTTCGAACAAAATCCCTGATAAAATCCAGTTAAATCTAGTTTTTGTAAATTATTTGACAATGAGTCAAAATTTTCTCCATTATTCTGTAATTATATTTATCTGAGAGAAAAATAAAATACTGTTTCATTTTTTTTAAACAGGAAACATTTGACGTCAATGAAATATGTGACTTAGTTGAAATTCAATTATTCCCGCCAAAACATACCGCAACAGCAACGGCGAGGTTTTCGCCTTTCAAAAAAATGGTCACTTATGGGTAAAAAAAAATATCTATGGAAAATTTTGAGTCACTGATTATGATTTTTCAGATTGAGACAGGTAGTGGAGCACGGAATGGCCCGTAGGTTGAGAAATGTATGGATGCATCGAAGACCAGAGTGTCCGGAAAGTCACAAAGACGATCCAGTCCCTATAATGATCACCGAATTCAGTCCCGCGTTATTTCTTATGTCATGTGGGTGGTTTGTGTCGATGTGCATTGTAATAGGGGAAAAATTGGCGATGAAAAAACAAGAAATTGGAGAAATTAGGGATGGCGATGCTGGTGCTGACGGTTACGAAGATCCAGAAGATTTTGATCGACAAACGGCATCGACTAATTCACAGACTAGTAGAAAGTCTGGATAGTTTTTATTTTAATAAACTATTAATTTATGGAATTTTATATTTTATAGATAAATATATTTTTAGCTATGCATTAATGATTTATTTATTGTATAGAAAACCGATAAGGTGAGATGACGAATACTAGGATTTTGAATATTTTTAATTTTTTGATTAAGAGCCGAGTAAAAACTTGAAATTAAATTTCAAAAATCGACGGTTACTTGATAAGATTTTTTTTTTTTACTAGTCCTGGACTCGAACGCACGACCTTACGCTTGCGGTAAAGCCTTTCTACGCTTTAACTCATACGGCAATGGCGGGATTTTTTATTTGAAAAGTGAAATAAAAATTAAATGTATCGTTTTTGAAGTTTTTTCAGCAAAACAGCACACAGAAAAAAAAAATTTTTGACTGAAGGTAAATATTCTTGATTCAAAAATATTTTTTTTGAGACCTAAATTTTCTTAGATAAAGTAGAAATTTTCTCCGACCAAGACGATTTTTTTTTAACCAAGACAAATTCTCTTGGCTCAAGAAAATCTTGACTTGGTTCCCAAAAACGTTTGTCTTCAAAAATATTTTCTTGACTCAAGATAACTTTTTTTTCGGTGCAGTAATGCATCGATACAATAGCACAGGTGTAATTGCACCTCTTTAGAATTTGTTTTTTTATCCAATCATAAATAATTAAGTTATCATTATATTAAATATTTTTGAGAAATTTAATTACAAAGAAAAAAAAGTCGAGATAAAAGTTTTATTAGATCAGTGGCATTAAATTTTTTAAATTAAAAGTATTATATTATGACGATGAATTGAACAAAATTTTGTTTTTAAGTATAATATACAGTTATCAGAAACTTCTATAATTATCAACTTCGATAAAAAATATACCGCCTGATCGTTTTTGGTAAATATTTTTTTAAAACTGGGTTAAGTTGTTTTTTAAAAATTAATTTCTTCTGCCAACGTACTCATATACTAAATTTAATTTTAATTGCTTTCATTGAGTCTTTTATTCAGATTTCTTTTTTCTTTAGAAGGGGGGGGGGGAGTCTAAATTTATATTTTTCATTCATGTATAAAAAAAAATATATAAATTCTCTGTTGGTCTACTGCCGCAATTGTAGAAAAAATTGGCAAAAAAATGCTGTCTAAAATTGACAATTAAAATTCGAGTCAAATTAACTCTATGCTCTATTATTTGAATAATTTTGACGTCAAGTAGCAGTACAAGATCAATGCCGACTTACTGTCCACTTGCTTATCAGGATCATTCATAAAAAAAAAATTTCAATTTTTCCTGAACAGCCAAGTTGGCATCAAGTTGGCCGGAAGCCGGCATTTCCATAAATTGACGGCAACTGGTCAACAACTTTTTTAAGAAAGTCGGTGGGAAAAGTTGACTTCCATTAGTTTAATTAGTCTTCTTGGTGTAAAATTGTCTTCAATTTTATCAGAAAGTTGGCGACAAATTGCAGTAGTAGATTGTCGTCAACTTTTTGAAAAAGTTGGTAACAACTTGTAGTCAACAGTTACAACGGCTGAAGTTGTCGTCAAATTGATCGCAACTAATTGACACCAACTTTCTTACCAGAAAGTCTTGCAATCAGGAGTTTTAATCTGATAGTCAAGTTGGCCGCAACTTGTCGACAATCTACTGCCGCAACCTGACGCCAAGTTGGCCGCAAAAGTTTGCATTTCCATAAGTTGATGGCAACTTTCCGAGAAATTTGTCGACAACTTTCAGCTCGTGTACCTGTTGCTGACAACTTGTGGTCAACAGTTACACAGGCTGAAAGTTGTTGACAATTTTCTCGGAAAGTTGCCGTCAACTTATGGAAATGCAAACTTTTGCGGCCAACTTGGCGACAGGTTACGGCAGTAGATTGTCGCCAAGTTGCCGCCAACTTGGCTATCAGGGAAAATAATAAAATTATTTTATATCGATTGTTGCGCATAAAAGTTCCTTCTTTGATGATTGCCGCCAACTTATCACTTATCGTCAGCAGATAAATTATCGCGTTTTAAATCTCATCTCAATTGCAATTCTTAATTAAATGTTTCAATGTTCACTTGTAACTCTGACCAAACAAAATTCAGCTTTGAAAAATAACAAAAAATAAAATATTTATATCGACAATAATAAAAAAAAATGTATGAATTATTGAATCGATTGTTACACACAAGAAAAACTAAATAAGGCCACAGGAAGAAAGTAGGTCGGAAATGATAGCGAGATAGCATTAAACGTTGAATACTTTTCCAAGTTTTTTTTTTATTATTTTCTAACGGTACTGAACATGCATTTGCCATCACTACACCTCGTTAAACATTTAAATTGCTGCGATAGGTCATGAATTTTCCATAGCTATGTGTAATTTAAACAATTAACTTTGAACTTAAGAGTTTTCAAATAAAAACAAACGTCAAAAGTTATATTCAAAGTTGTAATATTTCAAAATATATATATTTTATTTAAAGATATATCTTTAAAAAGGCCATTTGGCATCCGAAATGGAAGTATATATATATATATATAGTTTAATAATCACCCATCAAAAATTTTCAAAGATATAAACAATGGGATTATCACCATAACACATGAGTCAATTATGTGACTTTGAACCCTTATTAAAAGTCGAAAAATTATCGTAAAACAAAAAATAAAAAAAGGAAAATATAGCTTTTTCTGTCGGCTATCAAGTTCTTTTTACATAATAAGGATAGATGTACCCGTTAAAAAGTTATTTACGAAAAACAACAAAAAAGTAGGATTTTCCGTTTTTTTTTTTGAATTTCAAATGTCCACCATTTCTAAACTATTTGACCGATTTCGCTCATCTTCGAACGTAACCAAGCTAATTGTTCATAGAATAAGTGTGCCAAGTTTCATTAAGATCTGTTAAAAATTGTGGCCGCTATCGTCGCAATGGCGCGTTATCTACACAGACACATACAAACTTTTGAACCGGTATTTTTGGAACCTACTAATGAATTATGATAGATTACGGCAAAATTCTTTGAAAATTTCACCATGAGGACACATGCAAAAGATTTCTATGAAATCTACTAAAAATGTGAGCTGCTGAGAACAATAAAAGTGTAATTTCCTAGGCGAGGTCGCGTCAATGTTAATTACGTTTATTGTCAGGAAAGTTATTATCAGCAAGCAGGATCTCACTTGACGCCTACAAAATTATTACATCTCGTTACTTATTACTCATTACTGATGTACGTTCGATGTCTATTGCATAACATTAAGATCATGCTAATACACTAGATTTATTATTCACAAATATAATTATAATTATATTTACAAAATTACGTTTGTTTGTCGATAAAAAAAAATTTCCATTGTAAAAAAAAAATTCAAATGATTATAAAATAAAGAATCGAGTTGTCGGATAAAGATGAAGATAAAGAATCGTAATTAGTAGGGTATTAAAATGATTAAGTAGACTGTGGATCGATAGAATAAAACAAAAGTGATGGGATAGGATGGTGTGGTATGGAATGGGATGTAATTAGTCGGTTGGTATAAATGCGGTTGTGAAGCTCGGGATCGGTTTACTTGGTTGCGAAATGCACGACAAGTTGTTTAGTTGTTGTCGTGCGCTGATGCACATCTCGGTTGTATTACTGTTAGTTATTCTCAGTGCATCGCAATGCTATCAGCGGCCTCCGTCAAACGGTTATATGACGCGGTGGGACAAAATTAATCTAGACGAAATTTTCGAGAATAAAAAATTGCTGCACCATTACTTCAACTGTCTTATGAACAAGGGACCGTGTCCACCCGATGGTCGCGAGTTGAGACGTAAGCTGGTTTTTTGGTTTTGGTTTTGTTTTTATTTTTATTTTATTTACTGAGCTACTTATTATTTTAGGAGCATTACCGGAAGCGCTGGAGACAGAGTGTGCGAAGTGCTCGAAAAGTCAGAGAGACGGTGCGATTAAAATAATTAAATACTTGAGGTAATTATCAATTTCGGGTTTACTTGAGTGTAAGTTGATGACGTTGTTTTAAATTTAAAAAAAAGCGACTTTTGAAGACACAACGTGAACTCGGACCACTGAAATTGTAGAATTGTAAACTAGAATTAACTTACTGTAAAAAATTAAGATACTGAAAGCAGGCGTCTAATAGTTTTTGGATTTTTTAAAAAACGATAACTTATAAAAAAAAATATTTAAAAACATTGCACTTATAGTTTTTTAAATTTTCTACATGCGCATATTTTTAGTTTTTTTTTTGTAAATGATTTTTTGAAAAAAAAAAATCCGAAAATTTTTAATTGTCTGCTAACTTCAGGATCATAACAAATTATGGATTTTAATTAAATCCGAATTTACTCCGACCCGGGATTTTAATATTAAAATAAACTCTGGAGTGAAATTTACTCCGAAGGGATTAGATAAATAAACAGTCATCCGCTCCAGATTTACTCGGCTAATTTCTTATAATGTATACAGAAAAAAAGAATTTCTGAGCGCAAGAATTTTTTTGTATTATAAATTAAACAAAAAATTTTTTTGGGACAAGGAAAAATTTATTGACTCAAAAAGTTTTTTTTTGCTCTGAGAAAATTTATTCTCGCTGTAAGAAAATTTCTGTTTTCAATTCATAGTGCAAAAAATTTCTTGGGCTGGGAAAAAATTTTTTTGGGGCGAGTAAAGAATTCTTGTGCCAGGAAATTTTTTTTTTCTGTGTATGGGAATTGAAAGTCCGGAGAAAATCTGGAGTGATTGCGGACCGGATGACTGTTTATTTATTTAGTCCCCTCGGTACGAAATTTACTCCAAAGGAAAGTTTAATTTAAAATTGACAGTCCGAATCGGAGTGAATGCATTGAAATAAAATCTAGATCACTCCGAAATCACTCAGCTGAAAAAATAAACTCCCTGTTTACTCCGTATGCAGAGTGTTTTTTTTTGAACTCCGGAACTCCGTGAATTTGGATTTAAGAAAATCCGTAATCTCTCCGAATCGACCCCTAATTTTTTGCAGTAAGACACATTATATTTATTTGTTATATTATTTACAGGGAATATAAAACAAAGGAATTTGAAATACTTGCCAAGAAGTATGATCCTGATGGAATATATCGTCGTAAATATTTTAATTCAGATGAAAATTTTACGTAATTTTAATTTAAAAATATAAAATTATTTGTAACCGATTATTTATTTTGTTAAAACAAATCTAAATATATAAATATATATTTTTTTTATATTATTAACTGACTTTAAGATATTTATTAACTGTCAGATTGATTGTAACTTTAAAATGTCGAGTGCAGTCATCGAACTTTCAAACTGTTTGGATTTCAGCCAAAGTAAATATACGAATTCAAAGGTACAACTCACGATATGTGTAATATATAATATATATAAAGATAGCATATTATAGTAAATGACAGACTTACTGATTAAACCCTTCAGTGCATGATTTTACGAGTCACGAATTTCAAGTAATCGATTAATTTAATAACGCTTATGAAGAGCTAATAATTTCCTCTGACAATAATTTGCATACAATATTACCGAAGTTTAAATTAACATGCGAAGTTTGGCTTACGTGTTTCTACTTCTACTTTTGCTCTGTCACTCGTCTACTAAACTTCTCCTCTCTTACTACCAATCGGTTTTCGCTGTCATACGAACTCGATATATTTTATAAAATTTAATAAATGGATTTCAAAAAATATATATTATTTTCGTTTCTGATCATACATTTAATTAAATGCGACCAATTTTTAGATAAATTTATTCGCGATTATTTTGACAGCATTTACGTCTATCAGTTGGTTTTTTTTGGCTGCTGGGATACTCAAGGTAATGTTCAATTTTTTTTTTTAAATAAAGTTGAGTAAATAATAAAATATATGTAGTTAAAAGTATGAGTAAATAATATATATATGTATATTAGTAATTACTAAATACTAGTTTCAAAGTGTGACGAGAAATAAATTTTTTGAGTATAAAAAAAAAAAAAAAAACAAATTTCGAAATTAGTGAATGCTTATGAAATTTTTAAATAAATTTTAATTCACTGGAAAATAAATTCGCGGATTGATAACGAGCGTTTTTAGTGAAGTGTTGGCTTGAACTGAAAGAAATTTAATTGATAAGATTTAATGTCGATCGCATATTAATGAAAAACTGACGCTGAAAATTTTGATGAATTTATTTTTCATAGGAATAAGATTTTTTTATGATTTTTCAAAATTTTCTGAACAAATGTAGAGGGATCTGATTTGAAATACGTTTTCCAAGTGTTTTAAATCCTTGCACTGTAGAAAATTTTCGGAGTGAACGCGGGTTGAATCCGGAGTAAATGCAAATCGGATAACTGTTAGTTTGTTTGAGTAATTTTCGCTCCGTAGAAGAGTTTTTTTCAAATATTTAAACCCAGAATCAGAGTAAATGAATTTCTATAAAATTCAGATCACTCCGAAATCACATGAGTGTGAGTGTAGCAGACATCGGACAAATTTAAACTTATTAATAAATAGAGTAAATAACTAATAAAATTAAATTAAAAAAAAATACGCACTTAAAAAATTTTGAAATTAATAAGTGCATTTTTTTATAAATATTTTTTTAAAAATTATTTACTGTACTTATTTATGATTTTAAATTTGTCTGATGTCTGCTACACTCACACTCATAAAAATCCCTATTTACTACGTACGCGGTTTTTTTTTAAACTCCGGAACTTTGACGTAGTGAATTTGAATTGAAATAAAATCCGATTTTACTCCCGATTTTTTACAGTGTGTGATCTTATCAAAAACAATATTTTTTTCTGACGGTTTAAAAATTTGGTGTCACGCTTTAATAACCGCAAACAAAATAACCGCGACAAAATAACCGCGACAAAATAACCGAATGACAAATTAACTGATGACAAAACACACAAAAACCATGACAAAAGGGCGGTTATTTTTTCATTCGGTTATTTTGTCGTCGGTTATTTTGTCGTCGGTTATTTTGTCGCGGTTATTTTGTCTGCGGTTGAACTGTAACGCAACCAAAAATTTTTACTGTAATTTTATAAATTAGAATACGACTTTTAGAACTAAGAAATCTATGGATTTATAAATTTAAATAATTTATAGAAGCCCATAATTTAACAAAAAATGTAATGCAACTTGACACTAAAATTTCGTACAATGAAATAAGCGATGATTTGAATTTAAAAACAATTCTGCGTCTGAATTTTCAACAACTTGGAGTCATACTGGATTACGACTGTCCAAATAGCGACGTTATATTAGACCAGGTACATTTACTATTATTATTAATAAAGCCATCAGACGATTAAGCGGTTGATGAATTGATAACCCGAGATAAATTAAATTTAAGGTGACACGCTAATAGACCTTTTAAATAGTTTTCCAGTCAACTGGTGTTCAATGAATCTTATTACTGGGTCTTGCTATCAAAGTCATTAGCAGTACCCAGGATGTCGCTACGTGATCTTCCACTTTCCGTGGCGAGCGAGATGACCCTAGCGATTCGAGAATATGACACTTATAAACTTTACGACGTTTATAATCCGAGTCATCGTCACGGAGGTCTTATCAATATCACTTACATGGGTAATTGGACGCTCGATAATAAATTGATAAACAATTTCGCCCATCAATATAAATACAGCAGGAGACAGAATTTTAATTTGTTGCCGCTCAATTTTTCAATTGTGGTGAGACTGATGTTTAAAAAAATTCGTTTTATCATAAATAAATAAATGAATGAAGAATGATGAGTAATAACTAATTATAATTGTCTTAGATAACCAGCGAGCCGACTCCCGACTTTGAAACCTTTATATCAACACCCATAAATCGTCATCTTGATACAATGTCTCGCTATAATTATGATATAATATTACAGCTAAGAGATTTTTTTAATTTTTCGTAAGTATTATTATTTATTTAGTCATGTCAAGAATATTTTTGTAATGCAAAAGTGTGAAAAAATCAGTTGCAACGAGCGATTAATAATCGCTGGCTGCTACAGATTTTTTCTGTCGCTGCTACTGAAATAATCAGTTATAGCTGATGTTTTTTTTTCGTGCAAAGAACACGATATGGAACGCAAATTGTTCGTATTGTGTAAAAGTATTCCAACAGGAGCAAAACTACGAGTCGCCTTTCATAAAAATACATAAACGAAGCAATCCTCATTTATCCTCATTAATCTTCATTTATCCTCATATGGGTCTGACCTCAAGAAATAAATTTTCTCAGGACTTTCTTGGGTTTCTCCTACTAGAAGACATCATAATGAACAAAAAATGTTTATGTTATGTTAGGTTATTCCCAACAGGAGCAAAGTTACGGGCTACTCTTCATAGGAAATCATGAACAGCCTTATCCTCATTTATCTTCATTTATCCTCATATGGGTCTGAACTCAAAAAATAAATTTTTTTCAGGACTTTTTGGGGTTTCTCCTACTAGAGGACATCATAATGAACAAAAAACGTTTATATTGTGTTGAGTTATTCCTGACAGGAGCAAAGTTACGTGCTACTCTACACAGAAAGACATAGACAGAGGCATCTTCCCCGATGTTCCCCCATGTTCCCCCATGTTCACTTGTTGTCGAATGGGTCTGAACTCGAAAATAAAATTTTTCTTAGGACTTTTTATGGTTTCTCCTACTAGAGGACATCATAATGAACAAAAAACGTTCATATTGTGTTGGGTTATTCCTAACAGGAGCAAAGTTACGGGCTCTCCTTCAAAGAAAGACATGGAAATGTCATCTGCTTGCATCTGCCTGTATCTGCACGACGTCGATTAATTAAAAAAATAAATTTTTCTTAGAACTTTCTAGGGTTTCTCCTACTAGAAGACATCATAATAAACAAAAAACGTTTATATTTTGTTGGGTCATTCCCAACAGAACAACAATTACGAGCCACTCTTTATAGAAAGACATGGTCAGAGTCATCCCCATTTATCCTCATATGGGTCATAAGTCTTAATTAACATTTTTTTCCAAACTCTTTAGAAATCCTCCTCTTACAATAAATTTCCAGATCATTCACTCCTGACTTTTTCTAGTGTAAAAAGTATAAAAAATACACAAAAAAAAAAAAAATACTTAATGAAAAGAGCTTTCGTTATCGAAAATTCCTAACTCGATTATTTATTTTCATAAAGTATCAACTTGAAACGTGATGTAAGTTGGGGATACGTCATAAACGGATCATTCGACGGAATCCTCGGCGACATGGAAAAAGGTATTGTCGACATAAGTGCTTCGCCACTGCAATTCAAACCAGAACGAATGGAGGTTTGTGAGTTCACGGTGCACATCCTGGATGTCAGGTAAATTTATAAATCAATTATTATTTACTACAGAGCTGCAGAAGCAGCTGTTCAGCACCCGTGTGGCTCGGGTGATCACCAAAGTTAAGCAGCATCGAGCATGATTTCTACTTGGCAGGGTGACCGCTTAGCTACGCGTCGGGCTCGAACGGAGGTCTCTGAGTGTTAGGCGAGGGATGAAGATCTAGGGATCGGTAAAATGGAAATTTTATCGATCACTAGAGCTTCGCCTCAGCCGCACAATGAAGGCAGAAGGGAGAAGTAAGCAGTTTGCCAGATAAAAGGCAAAAGTGTACAAGGCCAAAAAGGCTATAGGGGAGAGAGGGGCAGAGTGGGCCCCTTTGGGAAAATAATTATAATATCATTAATTTTTTTTACGTGTTTAATTCTTTTTAGACCCTTGATACTTATTTTCACTTCATTATGCTGCGTCCATTAAAATTGAAAAATCGAAAATTAGGGGCAAAGTGGGCCCTCCAAAAAATTTCGGTTTTGATATTTTTTATTCTTTATACGTGTGATATTTGCAAATAACTATAAAACAATTGTATTATAATAATTAAAAAAGTCATTTTAATAGTCTGCTGCGATATAACTTGAAACTGTAATTTTATTATCTTTAATTTTCTTAATAAATTACATTTGATGAACAGTTTTGGTGGTCTATTTTAGTCCTCATTATATAAGAAATTTCGATAAACTTATTATCCGTCCGAATTTATTGACGTATAGAAAATTTTGAGGGGCCCACTTTGATCCCATATTTTTTGAAGTTTTGAAAATTTTTAGGGGCCTACTCTGCCCCCAGGAGCCAAATTTTCCCCCTCCTCCCCTACACTGCAACTTCTGATTTATCATTTACAACAGTATTATAATAATAAAATCTAGTCTCTATTTGAGCTCTACTCTAATTACTGAATTTACTCTCGAAAAATTACCATCAATTGAATTACATAGCAATGCTGTTTACTTGCAACTTAAGGAAACAACGACGGCTTAAATAAATCATCCACTAAAATTCCAGAACAACATTTTTTTTCCGACATCCAACGAAAAATGATCTGCAGAATGGATTTTTGAAACCGTTCGACAAAAGTTTGTGGTTCATAGTACTGAGTGTCGCTGGTGTTTATTGGTTTGTTCTTTTCATGACAACCAAAGCTGAATTGTATGTGAAGAACTCGAAAATTCCTGACAATTCTTTGATGTCCTTACCGGCCACTGAGACCAGTCTCATTACCATGGCTGCACTTTTCCAACAAGGTAATTTTTTCAGTCGCAGTTAGATTTCTTGTGTATTCATGTACTCAACGCACGCGAAATTTCCCATTTACACTTTTAAATATTTTATACATCTAACATAAATGAGTACATGTAATACTCAACAGTGTTGGTACCACTCGCCTAAGGCTCGTGTCCCCAATCCGAACCCACACTCAACACAATACTTAGTTCTATAACATATGTATAGAAATACTATTTAAATATCAAAGCGATTATTAGAGAAATCGTCACAGAAATCGAAATTCTTATGGAAAATTTCTGCAGCAATTTCTCTAGACAAGAGTAAATTATAAATATTTTTCGACTATCGATCCCTTGGATGTCCAGGCATCACTTTGATAAAATTCAAACCCCATCTTCTAGTATTTTTGATCAAGTATTCAAAAATTTGGGATTGAAATCAAACGAATTCTTGATAAATTTCTATCAAATTTTTTTTTCTTCATGAAATTACGTGTTGGTTATTAAATTAAAGCTGATCCTTTTTTGCTGCAAGAGCATTTTTCTATTTACTATTGTGATACTTTTTATTAAAAATAAAAAATAAAATTATGGTCGTTTAAAAAAATAGGAATTGTATGAGCGACAATTTCTATTCCCGACGTTGGCAATTAAGTTTTGTTAATAACAAAAAAAAATAATCCAATTATGTTTTGTTTACGATAAAAAAAGGAGCGAGTGATGGTCCGCGCATTATTTCTGGGCGCATTGCTTTCTTATCATTGTTCGTGTGGACTCTTCTTCTCTATCAATTCTACTCTGCCACAATTGTTGGGTTTCTTTTGGCACCTCCAGCCCGCTGGATCACTACTTTGAAGAATTTAACAGACAGTAGTCTAAGCTGCGCTATGGAAGACATGCCATACTATAGAGATTTTTTCGCCGTAAGTGTATATAATTTATAACAATAAGAAAAATAATCTTCATCATAAATTATATATATCGTTAAAATAAATATTTGATTAAATAATCAGACCACGGATTTGCCACTCTCGCTTGAGCTTCACGAGAAAAAAATAAAACCTACCAAGAAGTTGCCTCGGGGATCTTATTTTCAAGATCTCGACGGAATGCGCAAAGTCCGGGATGAAGGATTAGCTTTTCATATTGATATTGCCAAAGCTTATAAAATAATCCAGGTATGAAGATTAAGTACATATGATTAAAGCACTTCAGTATTGTTTAAAACTTCCATTAATTTTAAATATTATTCTTATTATTGTTGCAGGATACATTTACAGAAGATCAAATATGTGAACTTCAAGAAATAGATATACGTGAACCACGAAATGTATATGTTATAACTTCAAGGCGTTCTCCATTTAAAAAAATGACAACATATGCGTAATTTTTTTTCTCTGTGTTTAAAATTTTGGAGTTAATTTGGAGTTCATTTATATTTTAAATATTTAAGGTACCCGCGGGTAATAAAGCCTAAGTGACAGAAATGATATTTAAAATAATCGCCTCTGCTAAAGGCTACTCTAGTAGAAGGGTCTTGCATAGAGATGTTACGACAAGTTTATAGAGTTCCAATACCACGTTCCCTGATCCTATATTTCATCATCCGTCATGCTGTCGTAGCGCAGAAGAAATTATAAAAAACAATCTAGTCTTCTGGCTCTTAAAAAGTATTGTTGCTAAATTTAAGTGATGATTTATCTCTAATAGCAATTTTATTAATGATCCTGAAGTTAGCAGACAATTAAAAATTTTATGATTTTATTTTGAACAAATAAATTTGAACAAAAAAAGAAAATGAAAAAATGCACATGTAGAAAATTAAAAAGACTATAAGTGCAATTTTTTAAAATATTTTTTTTTTATTATTTATCGTCTTTTAAAAAATCCAAAAATTATTAAACGTCGGCTAACTTCAGTGTCATATTTTATTAAGTATAGTTTAACTATTCCAGTTTGTTTAACCCGTAGACCTTATTACCCTATCGTAGTAGATAATGATACATTCGATTAATGATACATTTCGATAATTAAATGCAATATTTTTGATTCTATTCAAATCTCTTCCAATTTTTTAAATATAGTGAAACCTAAACTTACAATTAACTTTCTCAATAAGACGTTTGATAGATAAATTGAGAAAAATATAGATAGCCCGAACTGGGAATCGAACCCAGACCAATTCGGTATCGCGCCGAGTGCTCTACCAGTTGAGCTATCCGGCACTATACTATATCCCGTTCAATTTGATCTATAACTTATTGAGTCACACCGTCCATCGTACGGTAATACACCAATTTTTAAATATAGTGAAACCTAAACTTACAATTAACCTTCTCAATAAGACAATTTATAGCTAAATTGAGAAAAATATGGATAGCCCGAACTGGGAATCGAATCTAGACCTAGGCCTTATTACCCACCGGCACCTTATATCTCTGACTGATTCATAAATCAAATTTTCGATTAGAAATACACTCATTTATCGTCGTTAGAAATATTTTTAGCTGTATCATGACTAATTAATCCAACGGAAATTTACAGAAAGTTTCCACGCCCTAATTTCGTCACTTAAACTCGTGAAAAGCTATAGGTGTTTTTATATTTACACAAAAAAAATTAGATAGTTCATCATTGACCCCGGAAATTTAATTCACTTCTCAATTATAAAAAAATAAACTCAGTGCCCAAATTCATCGAGAATTCAAAGTCATCTTTATCCAGGAAATTATATTTTTTATGCGCTGAACATATATATCTATACTATCATTTATCTATGATATATGACCGAAAAAAGTCTACATACACGCAGCTGATTTGCTTTTTGATTAATCGGTCCATCGTCACCAGTTTTTTAAAAGGTCGTAACCCACATTTTGAAATTTTTTTATGCTGGAAATTAATCGCGGGAAATTTGACAGTATAATTAAACTACAAAACCAACCCTTCAAAATTTCGTCCCCTACATTAAATAATAATTAAAAAAAATAATAATTATAATCATAACTTGAAAATTAACTCATGTGCCAAATTTTCAGTGAATTGAATCTGTTCCAATATGAATTTAACTATCTCCCGAAACAGTTTAAACTTAAAACCACTCGATCAAAGACACTCCTCATTAACTCCGTAATTTGTTTTACACTCAATTACTGACTCAGTTATTAAAAAAAAACGATTTTATAATTTATCTAGGGTGAGAAAAATGATCGAAACCGGACAAACTCATCGTCTCAAACAAAAGTGGCATTACAGAAAACCAATCTGCCCAGAAAGCCATAGTTCAAAACCGATGCCCGTTCTCATGAAAGAATTTTATCCAGCGCTGCTGTTTCTCTCAATAGGTTTCGCGTTATCGCTATTTATTTTCCTCGCAGAATTTATTTATCTCGCTAAATTTGATCGAGATATAAACGAAACAGACAATCAATCAATCACCGCAGCAGACCAAACAAAAGAACAAGAAATAAAAAGCGTCGATGATCACGACGAACCAGCGGAACACGTCAGCGCTTGAAATTATTCAGTTAAAAAAAAAAAAAAATTATCTGATGTATCAATACCTCGATCATGACTTTTGTAGTAAAATGTTATCAAAAGCACAATTGTTGATTTATATACTGTATAATAATATATACCAGTCAGCTCATCTACAGTTCATTAAACTAAATCTATATGATCCATTTATATATAGGTATTGAAGACTCAATAATTGAAAATAGATGTACGGCGAAAACAAAGGATTATCTTTTGAATTTCCATCCATTCAAAGGAGCACGTCAACTGTTGTATACATTCTCTCTGTATATATATGATATATATATTTATACATGGATACATAAATTATATTTACCGATTTACAAAGCACTTGTTATCGTTAGTAAACTCATTACAGGCCTATCTAAGCGTCTAATGCCGTAGAAAAATAAAGTAGGCATTGTGTTAAAAATAAAAAATTAACATAAAAGCTGATGGTTTTTTCTTTTTTCTAAATTATTTATAAAATATATGAGAAAGCGCAACAATGAGCCATGACCTGATACTGCCGCTCGATAATCGATGCCGGCTTTTTTCTTTTTTATTTAAAAATAATAATCTGTCTTGATTAATCTTAAAATTTACTGTGGAATATTAATTATTGCGAATATTTAATAGTTTTTGCTGAAGGCGGAGTGAGTTGATAATTATTTTTAGTCGAGGAAAAATAAGACACCGGTTTGGAGAAAAAAATTCAGTTTGTATTTTTAAGGCCAGGGTAAAATGGCCACTGAAAATTTTTAGGAATTGGATTTTTTTGTTCACTTGTGGAATTTTTCTGAATTTATGTAAAAAATAGGGATGGCTATTTTACCCCATGACCATTTTCTCCCGCTTATATTATTCAGATCTAAATTATACGCTGTAAAAAATCGGGAGTGAATCCGGAGTAAATTCGGATTTAATTTCAATCTGAATTCACTCCGCATTCACTCCGCCACTGGGAGTTCCGGAGTTTTGAAAAAAATCACTCCGCATGCGGAGTGAATTGGGAGTTTTTTTTTAGCGGAGTGATTGCGGAGTGACGCGGATTTTATTTCACTCCCAATTCACTTCGGTCCGGAGTTTTAACATTTAAATTAATTTATATTAAACCATTAAACAATGTATGTGTGTGTGTGTGTGTGTGTGTGTGTGTGTGTGTGTGTGTGTGTGTGTGTGTGTGTGTGTGTGTGTGTGTGTGTGTGTGTGTGTGTGTGTGTGTGTGTGTGTGTGTGTGTGTGTGTGTGTGTGTGTGTGTGTGTGCAAGTGCGAGAGCGTGTGTATTCGGGTGTGTGTGTGTGCCGGTGTGTTTGTGAAAATGTGTGCGGGTGTGTATGTGTGTAAATGTGTGCACGTGTGTATATGTGAAAATGTGTGCAGGTGTGTGTGTGCAAATGTAAGTGCGTGTGTTTGAGTGTGTGAAAATGTGTGTTCGGGTGTGTGTGCGTCTGTGTGCGTGTGTGTTTGGGTGTGTGCATGTGTGTAAATGTGTCCACGTATGTGTATGTGAAAATGTGTGCGCGTGTGTGTTTGAGTGTGTGTTTGAGGGTGTGCAAATGTGTGTTTGGGTGTGTGTGCGTGTGTGTTTGGGTGTATGCATGTGTGTAAATGTGTGCACGTGTGTGTATGTGCGAATGTGTGCATGTGTGTGTGAAATTTTATTTAGTGGAGTTATTGTTTATTAATAATATTTTCAAAACTCCCGCCGGAGTGAATTTCACTCCGAGGGGAGTAAATAATTAAAAATTCCTTCACTCCGCATTCACTCCGGATTTAATCCGCATTCACTCCGCGAATTTTTTACAGTGTATTGTAATAGAAAAATAAATAATTAAAAAAAATTAAAGTAGACTCCCATTTAATCCCACAGTCCTTTGAATGTTTAAATTTTTCCCGCAAAAAATTTAAATATTTGAATGAAAAATAATTGAATTGAATGAAATTAAAATATATATTTCCTTAAATTTGAATATTTATTGCATACAATTACACGGATGAGTAATTACTGGGATAGTTGGTAAGAACATTATCATCTTTAAATAATTCTGAATAGAGCTGTCTTAAAAAGAGTAGCTCATGCGACTGCACCTGATTCTGCTTTTCTCTTTTCACTTCTTTGCTGTTCCCTTATAATTTATTTACCGACGCTGAACAGCTTCAATCACTGTCCTACCCCTTCGAAAATTTATCTTAACGATTGAGTGCTCGCACTTAAACTCCAAATTACTTAACATAAATTTACTCATACTATTGATTTATTTTTTTTATCAGTAAATATTTCAGTCATTTTCTCTCAATAATTAAATTATTTACTGGGCTCTTAGTCTGGTTTTCTCTTTCTTGGATTGAGTAATTCTCAGATAATTGAATCCCGCGGGGTTTAAACAAAAAATAAATTAAACCCAACTATATATATATTTATGCTGGGAGTTGTTAAAAGAGTCACGTATTTTTGATGTAGTGGTTGAGAAACATACGAATGATGTCGGTGGAGGGTAAAAAGAGCAGCGGCAAGAGATGAACGTGAGAGAGATGCTTATGACAGTGCATTCAAAGTCACAGTAGAACTAAAGACCCAGTACAATAGACTTATTGATGTTTCGAGTGCAACATGTCGTCTCTAATGCTTCTCTATTGATACATTGATGCTTCAAAGTATTACTACCAGTAGCTATACTCCGTTCTCTCAAAAAACAACAGCCGAAATAATGAGAAAAAGGAAAAAAAAATAAATGAGTGAAATGTTGTTTTGAACGCTGGTTTCCCGCTCCGGGCGGTTTTCAAAAGAATCACACGGCTCGTAATTTTCCCGGCTATTTTTTATTGTTAACTGAAATAACCAAAGTTCTATACTTCCACGGGTGAAAATACCGCGGAAAATTTTTAGCTGTTAAAAAGTATCCGCGTGAAAGCCGATCAAACAAATTTAAATTTCGCGGTCAATAAATATTAAACTTTTGTTTGATAATTTTATTTACTAGACGGTAAAAAAATTTCAAAAACTATTTAAACTTTTAATTATTATGTCAAAAATTTGTTTACTGATATTTCAGTCACTGAATTGATGTAGGGGAGAAAAACTGTTTATTTGTGTCATGGATACATAAACGTTTTTTTTTTGACAAACTAATCGAAAACAGATGTCCCTGAGGATAAGAGTAATTACCCATGACTGAGCTTATTACCGTTGATTTACATCGAGGGTCGAGGGTCAAAAAGTAACTAGGGTGTAAACTATACAAGTGTTTATTTTTTTTAACGTTAATTATGTAAACTTGCAAAGTAAGATAATGAAAAAAAGAAAAAAAAAATAGGTAAATAAAAATGAGCTAAGTAACAGGTAGAGATTTTTAGTGTCATGAAATAGGGTGAGTTTGAATTGTGTAACGAGGTAGAAATCGAAGGGTAGAATACAGAGTGGGGGTACAATGAAGGGGTGAGGGAGAGTAAGAGAGAGAGAGAGGAAAAGAATAGATTTAAAGAGTGAAATTGTTTCGTAGTGTTAATCGACGCTCAACCGCGCAAAGACAAGAAAATTCTCAACTACTCTGTGGTTAAAAGCAAGCTCTGTTGAAGAGAGAAAGAAAAGCTACATCCCCTTCGATCAATACAACCGAGTCCGTGACGCGGAGATGACGTAGTTGGAGCACTGGTGTACGATATATTTGTGCCACGCGTGGGTATGTTAAGAGAATAATATATATGAACATATACGGAGAGAAATTTATGGTAACAATTATGGAAATGGTTCCCATATCGTATGGTTACAGGTTTTTTTTTGAATATCTATTATAGAAATTGCCCCATAGTGCTTATGGTAACCATTTCAACACGATATCGAAGTAGTTCTTCTAAAATTATGGTAATAATTACTGTGTCATTATGGTAATTGTTACCATACTATTATGGTAACCGTAATCGTATTCTATGATAGTCATTACCATAATATCATAGTAATGGTTACCATAATTACCATAATATCTGGTAACAAATACCATAACATTTAGAAATTTCTCATATTATGGGAATCATTACCATAATATACGGTAACGATTACCATAACATGTAGAAATTACTCATATTATGGGAATGGTTACTGTAATGTATGGGGTTTATTTCCATACGCACCTAGGAACGGTTCCAATGTGGACATAGGGTTTATATGACTATGGAAACTATTCCCATGAGTATGGTAATCATTACCATACGGTATAAGAATTATCACCATAATTATAAGAATCGTTTCCATAGTCATGGAAATTTTTCCCACAAATTCTGGCTGTATATTCCGTAAGTTCCAGTAATTGTTACCATAACGTTATGTTGCAATTTCTCAGACGTACACGCAGAGAATTTTACGGTATTTTTTGCAAAAAAAATTTATAGAAAAATTACTATAGTCATAGTAACATGAGGACAGTATGGAATTATTGTAAAAATTACCGATACTGTAGAAATTTTTAAAATACATCGAACAGAATCTACAAGGTGCATTGTAATTTTTACAAAGCAACAGATAAAATTTATACTAACTGCATAGTAAAATTTATTAGGTTAAATCACAATATTTAGTATGCAGTTGGTATAAATTTAATCTATTGCTTTGTCAAAATTACAATCCACCTTGTAAATTCTGCTCGATGTATTTTAAAAATTTCTACAGTATCGGTAATTTTTACAATAATTCTATACTGTCCTCATGTTACTATGACATAGTAATTTTTATATAAATTTTTGATGCAAAAAATACCTTAAAATTCTCTGCGTGCAATATCTGGTAACAAATACCATAATATTTAGAAATTCCTCATATTATGGGAACCATTACCATAAAATACGGTAACGATTACCATAACATGAAGAAATTACTCATATTATGGGAATAGTTACTGTAAAGAATGGGGTTTATTCCCATACTCACTTAGGAACGGTTCCAATGTGGACATAGGGTTTATGTCTGTATGACTATGGGAACTATTCCCATGAGTACGGTAATCATTACCATACGGTATAAGAATTATCACCATAATTATAAGAATCGTTTTCATAGTCATGGAAATTTTTCCCAGAAATTCCGGCTGTATATTCCATAAGTCCCAGTAATTGTTACCATAACGTTATGTTGCAATTTCTCAGACGTACTAGAAATGGTTACCATAATTTTTATTCCATGTAGATGTAGATCTACGGTCATGTACACGCCGTATATATTTGTCTGTTTGTTTATGTATGCGGAAGGTAGAGAAATAAAGAAAAGTTGTGAGATCGGGCAGCAGGTAAGTAGTAAGTTGGCTGCGATTAACGCGCTTGGATTAAATACATGTCGCTCTGGTAATATAGCTACTGAAAACTACTGATTTAAAAGTTTTACTTGCTCTTTATTTATGGCCGTATACCCGAGCTTTGTAAAGCTTAATTCACTAATGTTTTACATTCGTATTTTTTTTATTTGTTTTCAGAAAAACCGTTGGACGGAATGGGAAAAAAGTAATAAACAAAATTTAAAAAATGTATACGGGTTGAAAAGCTTTTTCAAGGCTTTGGAAAAATATATTTTTATTACTATTCCATTCGGATGAGTCGGTGACAAATGCAAGTAATTAAGATTTGTCGTTTAAATTTATGTATTTTTTATTTTTGTAAAATAAAATTTATATTTACAAATTTTATGATCCTGAGGTTGACAGACAGTCAGCAGTTTTCGGATTTTTTTTTCAAGTCAATTACAAAAAAAAAAAAAAAAAAATATGCACATGTAGAAAATTAAAAAAACTACAGGTGCATTTTTTCAAAATATTTTTTTTTTTGTAATTTGTCGTTTTTATAAAAATCTAAACATTATCAGACCTCGGCTGACTCCAGTATCATGAAATTTTGTACAGAAGAAAAAAATCAAAAGTTGCGCGTGTGGATTTTTCGAGCGACCATTTGCATTAATATGTAAATATAAACGCGCGGGTCTTTTGAAGTGACGTGAGGAAATAACGCAGTTATGATAATCAAATTATTTTTGTTTACTTTTGGCTGACACCGTAGATCAATTTTCAGTTATTTTTCAATTTTTGCTTTATTTATTTTCAGAGTCTTATCGTGAGTGGAAACAGATCCTGATTTGTGGACTTTTTTATCTGTTTGCGTCGCACTGAAAACATTACATTTTTTTTTTTTTTTTAAATCAATACCAAATATTCTTGTTTGTTTATTAATTAAACAAAACTGTACTTATGTTAAGTAGACTTGGATGTAAAATAAAAAATTATGTTTTGAATTGAAAATTTAAATTAAATTGTTTTAAATAATCCCATTAATTACGTAATTAATATTCAGTAACGACTAAGCAAATTAATTACAGAAAGGGTAAAAAAATTAAATAAAAAATTTTTATTTCTACGGTAATATTTACAAGTGAGCAAGGAATCGATATTAGGTAAGTTTTTAAATCGACAGCAGTGATAGTCAATGGAAAAAGTTTATTTTTCAGATAACAATAAAAATTTTAAACATTTTATTAATAAAAAAAAAAAAAAATCCAGAGTTCAAATCAGGATATGAGCAAAAAATAATTCCGACTCCTGGTGTCAAGGGGACTGTTTTTTAATGGCTTTACTCAACATTTAATTTTTTTTTTTTTTCAACGACACGAGAACCCTTTAGAGAACTCGGCATACGCAGTTAGCTTTTAAAAAATATTATTAATTTGACTCCAAGCCGGTTGCCGTAAAAATAAAACAAGAAAAATCATCCAGCACAAAAGACTATTTTTATTTTCGTCAGCAAATTATTCCCTGGGCTCAGGATATTTTTATTAAAAATAAACAAAAATTAAGCTTTAAGTTTTACACAAATTCTCAACCCTTATCCTAATATTTAAAAATAAAAAACAAATAGACTACAAAGCTTCTCGTCAAACATTTGAGGAACATTCAGCTGGCTCAGCAGTTTATGTCAGTTTACTCAGCCCACCCTCACCCCGGCTTATTCCGACACTTGCACTTCTCTAAGACGTTAAAAAATTTTCCAAGTCCACTCTAATATGAAATTGAAATAATTTTATCAACATAAACACCCAGTCTCTATTTTCTCCTTGGAAAGTTGCTCGTCTCTATCACGTCTTTTAAATTCCTGAGCATCCGTAAGCTGAAACCAGTGGCGTTATATATTGACGGTTGGCAAACTCCGCAGACATCATCCATCTACACCCCCAAAGTTTCTATTAAACTATCTTACAGTTTATCTTTCATCCCTCCACCCACTATTACTATTAGTATTATTTACTCGCATCCACCCCCTCTCTCGTCCCCATTATTTCCCTCTGCATCAAAAAAAAATTTTCCGCGTAATTTTTATCGTCATTTAATTTGAATAAATTATTAAAAGAATACATAATAGCCGGAGAGACTTATCAAAGTACAAAAGACACTGAAAGAATAGAGATACAAAGATACTCAAATACAAAGAGCCAGAAGATGTTTGAAGAGTACATCGACCCAACAACTTTTTATAATTTTTTTATGGACCCAAGAGTCCAGTAACTTGTTCATATTTTTTTGCAGTATTGTTTTATGCTTTACATTCATGTAAGTAGGGGAGGGTGGGGCAGAGCGGCCCCCCTGCCAATTATTACTTTTTGTGGCTTTCAACCATAAGATCACTTTACTTTTGTCCTATTTCGAACAAATTTATGGACATTATGCCAAAATTCTGAAAAAAAAAATTTTTTGGGGGGCAGAGCCCCCCTCCAAAAAATGATAAAAATTTTTTTTTTTCGTTTTTTTTTTTTTAAATTGTTTTCATCATTAAGAATGTATTTCTTTCTCTTGACAGCTATTTTTGGTTTTACATTACTCGAAAAAAATTTTTTAAGGTGTAATAAATCGTTCACTCTCGATTACTTTAATTACTAATTGTTATTTAATAAAAAAAAAAAAATTCTATAGTTTTACTTTATTTCAAAAATTTATCAACTAAAAAAAAAAAATTTTTTTTTTATATATTTTTAGTGACCAAATTTGCCTCTTATATAGAGAAACGGCCGAAAAATATGAAAAAATAATTTTTTCGGAAGTTTCGGCTGGTCCATTTTGCCCCAGGTGTTATGCGTAGGGCTAGAAATGTGGAATTATACTAATTTTTTTTAAATTTGACAATAAAAACATGAAAAAATCACTTTTTCAAAATTTTGGGCTTGTCCATTTTGCCCCAAATGTCATGCGTAGGGGTAAAAATGCGCAAACACCGGATTTATAGTAATTAGTCAAAAAAAAAAATTTTTTTGATCAAAATTTCAGGGGGCCGTTCTGCCCCACCCCCTCTATTCTTTAAATCCCGAAAATGACAACAACAGCAACAAAAGATAACAAATTAGGGGCGCAACTGCTGCCTCCTGGTGGCCGGTCTCCGGGGTCTGATGTAGATCTCGAGCAGAGGATGTCTATAGTCCAGGTAGGCCAGTAGGTATAGGGTAACGCGATGGCATGGTGGTGTGGTGGCATAGTAGGAGCAGAGTATAGTAGAGTAGAGCAGAGCTGAGCTGAGCCGAGGAGATGAAGGTGGTGGTGGGTCGGTTGCTCGGTCACAGGGGTTAGTTTCGAGAGCTGTGTGCAGGTGGGTGGTGTGTGACTCTTTTACTCTCTCCGGTCTGTATATACATTCCCCCCTGGAACGTCGTCTACGTTCAATAACGCGCGCGCGCCTACGGAATCGCCTGGTCGACGTCGAGCAGTGCCGCCAGAGCTCTCGAAAGGGACGCCCGTGATTTTGCACACCCCCCCGCAACAACCTCTTTCTATAATATATACATACATACATACATACCTAGACATTAATATACATATATACATACATATGTGTGTATGTATAATCATTGGGGTACACTCGCGGCTTATGAATAAATCCACCACGTACCCGCCCGCGATCGCGATTAACGCCGAGAGACTGAGCTGGTAAAAGTAAATTTAAAATAAAATTATAATTTAACGACAAAGTAATAAACGTAATGCATAAATGCCGGAAGTCAAAGCTCACCGAGGTAACCTAGTGTGTAATTTTAGTGATAAACCAGCGGAGGATCAACAAGGGTGAGAACGACCCTCGGAGACAAGATGGAATAAAGTGTCGACTGGGGTGATAGTTGTCGCGTATTTACTAACTGGATACTGACGATTATGTTGGGAGGGTCAGGGTGTCTAAGAAAGGTCTCTACGTGTGTCTCTTCTTACGCACACTCATCCGCGGGTCCTCTTTATCCGGTATCAGTGTCCTTACCCTCGTCCTGTCGCGACTACGGGATTTTATTTTGTAAACTCTCTTTTGTAAAAACCCTGAGGCTTTATCAGTGACTAAGTGACTTAACTATTTATATGTTTTGTTCCACTCGAGCAAGTGCTTTAGATATTTTTATCTAGTGCTAATTATTATCACTATTAATATTAACAATATTATTATTATTATTGTTGTACGTAAGTGTATAAATATAGAGACAAACACTTGTTTTAATGAAGTATAATTGGGTGAATATTCACTAGACCTACATGAGGATACTTGGAGAGATAACAAGTGTGGGAAAAATATAATTATCATGTAAAAATATAATTATTTGACTTTTTAAAAGAAACATATGTGTATATATATATTATTATTATTAATATTATTATTATTATTATTGGATAGTAAAATGAAAAAATATTTAACTAAATGCTCATCCGATGACTGTGACTAGTTAGCGCGGAACTGCTTTTAAAAATAAATACCCGCATTAAATAAATAAATAAACTGATTGATAAATTGTATAAGTAATTAATAAATAATTGGTATTTAATAATAAATAGTAATAAAATAAAGGTACGATTAGGAGGAAGTATTATCTGATTACAGATAAAATAAATTTAGATAGACAACTGACAATTCGCTGGAGATTAAATGAAGTGATGGCAGAGGAAAGGGGAGTTGGTGTGTGTTAATGTGTGAGTGTGTGTGTGTGTGTGTTGCCAGCTGATGTGCAGGATCGTTAATATAAGCTGTTACTGGGTATGGGAGTAAGTGAGGCACGAGGTCATGAAGATCGCGTGTCTGATGATGTTGTGAATCAGCGCGATGAGTTTGTGGTATTGCTGTAGATCCAATGCGAGCTGGAATATCTTGGCGAGCGGCTCGAGGTCGCGGTGCCTGTGCTGTCGAGGTCGAGGACCCGGGACATCGGTCAGATAATTTCGGGAGTGAAAAATAGTTATTGGGAAGAGGATGCTGGTGTTCATGGGAGTTGTGATGTTGGTGATGACGAGGATGATTAAAATAACGAGTGCAGTAGGGACATTTGTTAGTGAAATAGAAATGATTATTGTTAAGAAGATGGCAGGAAATGTGTGGATGAGGACGAGCTCGAGTGTGCAGACCCAATGACATCTCGACGAGCCGGGGGCGAGGGGTCCAATGGAAGAGCTCCTCCAAGTCCCTCGAGCAGCGGGTCAGAGGACAATGGATTTGGAAATCGTCCTAGAGGAATTGGAGTATATGTTAAGAATTTAAGCCGCCAGGAGTTGGATTGCTTCGTTGAAGAAGATATTTATGGGCTTTCTGGCAGTCCAAGTTCATCTAATACTGATATTACCACAACTACTTCAACTACGACTACGACTACAACTACAACTACAGCTACAGCTGAAACTACTGCTGGTATTACTGCGAGTGGGAGAGAAGGTGCGTCCCTGTCATCATCATCTTCTACGTCACCATCATCCACAACATACTCAATATCAACGAGAACATCTCTGTCGGGCAGGAGGTTCAGTCAGAGTACGAAAAGCTCGAGGGAGTTGAGAAGACGACGGCAGGAAGAGGCCGAACGTCTTCGGAGGTCTGCCGATACTGGAGATGATAGGAGGAGCAGTGGCAGAGAGAGAATCGAGATGGACGACCGACACGAGGAGCTTGATGACCCACGTGGAAGATCCTCACAGAACAGCAACGAGCACTCGGAGGACGACTCCTCGAGGCTCTCACCCAGCGGCTACGAGGTTTTTGACCAGGAAGACAGCTCCGAGAGGACGATACGCCAGTACGCTGATGACTCGGAGCCGGAAATTGTTCTGGAGACTGACGTGAGCGAGCGGAGAGACGAGGGAAAGCGAGCTGACAAAATTGACCGCGAGTCGGATTTCTCTGGGCTCTTTCCGCGATGCTTGCCACGGTCCCAGCAGACGCTGGATGACGATGAGCCTCATCCGATGGATCGAGCTGATGATCTGGACAAGGCTGGAGAGGTCAGAGTCAAGTCGCGGTTCCGGTCCCAGGACAGCACGAGACTGAGGCCTCCGTTGGTGGGCACTGCCGGCACCTCTGCTGACTCGGGCACTGGGGACTCAGCCAGTGCTGAGATCCAGGTTGACACTCTCGGCACACCGCAGCAGACTGCCGGGGATGTGGGTGACAACGAGGAGGAAGACGAGGAGGAGGATTATGACGAGGATAAGGTTGGAGGTGACAATACACCTGGTGATGATCCTTGTGCCAGTGCTGGTGATTATCGTAGTGCTAGTGGTATTGGTGGTGCTGGTGGTACAGGTGCTAGTGTCAGTAGCAGTGGTTTTGGTTACACTGGACCTAAATCTGGCAAACAAACTGTTAAACCATTCACTAAAGAAAGTCTTGACAGACTTGAAAGCAGGACTGTCCAGCTTGTAAGGGAGTACGGGTTTCAGCCGAGGAGAAAAACTTCTGTCGAGGATGGCGCCGTGCTTCCCAATAAGTTCGAGCCTTTTCCGTCCGGGCTTTACGGCAGGCCACTTGAAGAGATTGATAATTTTATCTACGACGAGGTAAAGTCTACCTTTTTTTTATTTTATTTTATTATCGACTATTTTGCAGATATGAGAAAATTTTTTTTAACTTTTAGTTACTCCGCAATTTACTTTTAAAAACGTCTTTATTTAAAATTCAATAAAAAATTGTGGTTTCATTTTTAGCTAAATATAAAAAACCTGTGTGCGCAGTTAGCGTGTTTATTTTAATTTAATACTGAGTAATTTTTTTATTAACACACTGTGTATAAATTTATTTGAATAATTTCATAAAGCAGAAACTCGGGCATGAAATAATTATTTGAATTTTTTATACACCAGAAGTGTCAAAATTAATAGACAATTTTTTTTCTAGATAAAAAATTTATTATTTTAATTATTTATTTATTCAATTTTTTTTAGTTTATTAAATTTGTCAATTAGCGGCTTTTAATAACTTTTTTTTTTGTTATCAATATCCCAGTAGAATAATTTATAAAACCCGAACTTGAGCAGGCTCGGGGATTTTGTTTCCGTAATCCGCAAATGCGTAGGTAAGATTAAAAAAATAAAAATAAATATGTAAGCGGCCTAACGGGTTTTTTTTGTGTTCAAAAATTTTATAAAGGCTCAAAATAATCATGTAAGCTTCTTAACTAGTTAAAGAATATTCATAAATAAAAATAGGGGGAGAAGGGGGTACCCGTTTTTAAAATTAAACATTCCAAAATTATTTTTGTAAGTATAATTGACCAATACTTTGAATTTTGTTTGTTGAACTTTTTCAAAAATCGAGTCAGTCGAAAAATGTTGACTTTTGTTTGATGGCAAAAGTCATTAAAATTTTTTTTCTTCCTTTGTAATTTTTCTTATGTAAATTCCTTTTAAAAAATTTAATTTTATCAAATTTATTTGATATCCAAAAATTTTTTTTTCCACCTTTTTTAGGGGGTACCCATTTTGTCCGCAAATAATGAAATTTTGTTTTTACGGCAACTGAAATTTTTTTCTATTTATTTTGAATATAAAAAAAAAAAAAGATTTAATGTTTTTGAGTCCCCGAAAATTTTGTATTTCCTTAAATACCCCTCCCCCCTACACTGTAAAAAATTTATGAGACTGAAGTTAGCCGACGTCGAATAATTTTTGAATTTTTTTTTAAAACGGTAAATTATTTAAAAAAAATATTTTTAAAAATTGCACTGATAGTTTTTTAAATTTTCTACATGTGCATTTTTTTAGTTCATGTTTTTTTATAATTTATCTGTTGAAAAAAAAAATCCAAAAATTACTAATTGTCTGTTGACTTCAGGATCATAAAAATTAACAGAGTGAACGCGGAACGGATGACTGTTTATTTATTTAATCCCCTCGGAGTGAAATTCACTCCAAAGGAGAAGTTATTTTTATTGAACGAATAGAAATGAATGCAGATTCAAGTGAAAATTCACAATCCTTTGAATTCACTCCCGATTTTTTCCAGTGCATATAACAAGTGTCTAATAAAATTCAAAACCGATAAAATATCTAATCAACTTACTCGAGGCGCTTAATTCACTTTCTTATAAATAAATACACAACTTGCCGTGAGAAAACCGCCAAGATTGTTCAATTTTTCATCCACGACTTCATTGTCCGAGGGGCCATTTTTTTATATACTTTTTTTTCCCAACTATTTTATAACAAAGAAAAAGAGATAAAAAAAAAATAAAACCCCAGCTAAAGTAGGGTGGAAACAGCGCCATGATTTAACGAGTATCCAGATTCTTTACTCCAATATACCATTGTCCCAATTTCAGCGATATTCATTTCATCTAGATAGTAATGATGCATTAAATTCACAGTATCATATTCATTTGATCTTTTATAAAGCTTAAATATTACTATTTAACTCTCTTTTCTCTTTGGATAAATACTCAACCAACCGTATCTGACGTTATATATCTATATAAATATATATATATATATATATATTAAAAGCATTACGTTTTGCTCTTTTCAATTTTTCCTGCCGCAGTGAGCTCATTCCAAACGTTGCAGTTAAGATCCACATTGCACCATTCACACAGAAAAGTCGACTTTTAGTAGCTCGAGAATAAAAAAAAAAAAAAAAAAAAAAAAAAAAAAATGTATACCGCAATATAGGAGCGTTATATTCGCTATTGAAGAAATCGCGTCGGAAACGCGTGTGAAAAGACTCAGTAGCTGTAGATTTTCATTCTATATATATGTATATATATATATATATATATACATATATATATAATATACAAATGAATAAGTGAAGCGAACATATTTGAATTCTATATTCACATATTGCTAGGCCAATAATACATCCAATGGTTTGCCTACATATGTATGCATAAATACATGTATGTATATATTTATATATATGTCGACACCTTGACTTCTGGCCAGAGGCATTATTTTATTGATGCAAGTCACGAATATTGTCCTATTCCACAGTAGATAAAATCGCGAAAATGATCTTCAGTGTCGTGTAAAAAAAAAAAAATAATTAGCGGCATGTTTTTAACGGATGAATAATCGGGTAATGTAAAAAATAAAATATATGTGGTTGGATCGAATCGCTGACAATTTAATATGTGAAATAAATCTGGTATTTTATTCCACAATAAATCCGCAATGTTTCTACTCGGATGAGAGTGTTATAGATGTCCAGAATGGGTGTGTGTCACATATATTTTTGGCATGTGAGGGTGAGCGTGAGCAGACGAAATGGCGAGAAAATGTTAGCGGAAATATGTCACTTCCCATTTGGTAAATCGTATCACTTTTTAAAAAATAACAAATTGACTATTCGACGACTCATTTGGTTTATTCTGTTTCTATTCTATCAAAAAAATAATAATAATGGTAATGGGTAAAGTATGGATGTGAGGGTACGTGGGTGTGCATGAGTAATAGCATAATAAAATGGATATAAAATAATAAAAAATATATGTATATGAGTTTCGCGAATACACATGTTGCTCGTTGATCATTTAGCGAATATTAAACACCGCAAAATATATAGGCTGGATTTCTAGTATGCTGTTATAAAGAGTATTGATTATCTCAAGTATTCTGCTTTATACTGGAGCTCAATTTTTTGTTATTATACATTTTCTCGCATATAAAGTTGAGCCACCAGCCAAATAAAAATAGTATAAGTATATAGCGTATGTTTGTAGTTGTATATATATATATATATAAGTCACTAGTGAAACAAATACCGCGACTTTACTTCCCCTTGCCAACACTCATCCACTTTACTCGTATCACTTGTTTTATATATATATATATATATATATATATATATATATATGTATATATATGTTTAACTTGATAAAATTTTAAAATCTACAAGTCTTGTTCATAAATTGGCTATTGGCCATAAAACAACTACGATATATTGTTATTACTTTTTTTATTTTACATTTTTTACTACCTATTATTTATTATTATTTATTATTATTATTATTTGTTAAATTTATTGGCAAATAATTTATGTGGAGTATTGTGTAAGAAAAGAGGAGTAAAATTTTTTATTAATAGAAACTATAAGAGGCAAAATGGTCAGCATTAATTTTTTTGAAAATTTTGTAGGGACAATATTGATGTTATGGGGTGACATGGACCGTCAACAATTAACTGTAAAAAATCTAAAAAATTTCACAGATAAAATTGAGCAAAGCAACAGATTTGGGATCGATAAAATTTTTTAGAACGCCCCGTTTTCCCGTGTCGAAATATTAGACGTAAGTTGAACGTTCTTAACGTTTTAAACGTAAGTTGAACGTTCTTAACGTTTTAACCGTAAATTGGACGTTTTCAACGTTTTAAACGTGAATTGAACGTTTTTAACGTTTTGAAAGTAAATTGAACGATTTTTTGTATTTTGGTTCGTAAAAAATTGGTAATTTCATGAGTTATGATTTTAGTTTAATGATAACAATAATTAATTTATTTCAATATTTGTAATCACAATTTTCATAACCTTGATATCATAATATATGAACAGATATAAATATATAGTGTTAAAGATAGTATGAAATTGAAAAAATTTTTTTTTCAAAATTCGAATTTTTTATTTTAGAGCCAGAAAGGCGGACGACGAAATTTTAGGGAATTGACGTGATTATAATCCAGGAGTACAAAATCAATGAAAAAAATTTTTCCTCCAATCTTCGTTTTGAATAAGTTAAAAGCTGTCAATTTACGTTCAAAAAGTTAAAAACGTTCAATTTACGTCTAATATTTCGACTCGAGTTGCCTCAGATTAATAATTTTTTTTTTCCTGGGTCATATTAATACTGAATGTTTACTTAAAGGCTAAAAAAGTAGAACTAATAAAAAAAAGTCATACTATTGACGTTTATTTTTCAGAGAGCCCGTTTTTCCCTCTTTTTTACATAAACAAAAATTCCGCAATTATTCTACATCATTTTATTTTTATTATTATTATTATTATTATTATTATTATTATTATTATTATTATTATTATTATTATTATTATTATTATTATTATTATTATTATGATTTAGGATATAGCAGGTGTATATGATCAGCTAAAATTATACAAAAAGGATATAATTTATTATATACGAGGTGATGCTGATGTTGAATTGCAAATATAATATGTGCAATTCCAGTATGTGGAGAAACGTGTGTGTTACCGCACTGCGTCTGCCATCCGCATTTACAATGACACATGAGTTTACTCACGGGGATTATAATATCCATCGAAAACCAGGAACCAAAGGTCATTATTAGTTAGCTTCCGCATTTAACCAAAAAAATTTCCATTCAATCTCCAAAAACTAAAAACACAGGTACTTAATACTTTGCTTTATCCCCAACTAAAACGACTTCTTTCACACGCTGACATTAAGCTCGAGACGAAGAACGCTCGGCAAACATCGTAGGATGAAAGCACACCTGAATATTTAACCGAGTCCATGGCCTGCTTTTTTTCATCACTATCAAAGTTCACAGAATTTTAACAAGTAACCAAGTCGGCTAAATAAAAAAAAATAACAACAATAAAAATATATTTTAATAAATAGTATATAAAGTAATAAAGACTTGTTGACTGTCCATTGAATCAGATTGTCGTGTTGCCTTTGAGAAGTCGGCAATTGTGAATCCCCAAGTGGGTCAGGTTGCGCGGGCGTTCTACCATCGCCGATTGAGACATTTTCCCACAGTTCCTGTTACTGCTGCTGTAGCTGCTGCTGCTACAACTGTTTCAGCCGGCGCTGATTGGAATTGATCTGTTACTTGGGAACAAGTTGGAAAATGCAAAGACCAGAGCCATAATATCAACCCGAGTGAGAGACCGAGGGAAAAAGACCGAGTCACAAAGCTCGATGATGACCCAATAATGGTCGACACAGTTTCCGGAGCGTTCGTGCGAGCACCAGGTGATGGATAGCTGCTAGGAAAACTTTTATATGTGGGACGATATACTGTCCGTTAAGTATAGATATATAAATATATATATAAGTCACCTTTATCATTATATATATGTATATATATGATGGTATGTATTTATAAATATGTACATTGGATTTAAAATCTAGTATGTGTTGAAAGTAGTAACACATTGAGCTTTAATGTCCGTATCGATTAATCGATCGGTTTAAAAGATTTAACCAATTTCCTGGTGGCAATTGAACTTTTCGATATTACGAGTGGTGTTTATTCTGTGAGACGAGTCAAAGATTAATATACTGAGTTAATTTGCTGGAGTAATAAAAAAGTAAATTAAATTGAATTAGAGAAGGGAAAGTAAGGGAAGGAAGAGAAAGAAAAATATTTGGAATTAGTTTTGATCGGATATCGATAGATTGAAGAAAGCTGAGAGCTTTTCTGACGGAACTTGTTTTTTATCATGAAATAGAGACGTTTCTCGATGCCTGGTATAATAATGTATAAACCGAATGTAGTGTGGCGCACTTAATGCCGTGTATAAAATAGTCTGCGGGTTGCGATAACAATATATATATATATATATATAGATATATGTACGTGCTTTCGTAAAATATTGATAAGTTGAAATAATAAAAATAAATTGGAGGGAGAACGTGAGAGTGGGATGGAAACGTCGTATATATAGACAGCGAAATAAAATGGGCGCTGGGTTTTTTTTAAATAATTTAAGGTGAAGAAGGTGCGCAGCAATCTTGTAGCTCTCGGGCTCGAGTCTTACATCTTACATTCGGAGGCTTCTTTCTACAGGGCAGTCTCGAGTGGGAGGATACAGTAGCTCTGTGTTCCTCAAATTACTCGTACACTGCACGAGGTGGTAAACCCGGATAGAGGAAGGCTGAAACTCGGGTAAATCCACTGGGTATCATGTACTTTTCATACATTATTTACGCTACTGGACTACACTAACCTTCCAGTAGGATTAAAATCTTGATTTTAATTTTTTTTTCTTTTTTTTCACACAATATAAATCACTAAAAATTTTTTTATTCCTCATTTTCCTATAGTTATTTAAATTTTTTCATAACAATAACAATCGTCAAAAATCGTTTTCAATAAAATAGTGGAAACTGTCTACTAATACCTGTCCTACACACACATCATACAAATTATTTATTGTTAAGTACTAACAGATTGTAATTTATATAAATAAAAAAAAATAACAATAACAATAATACACTGTAAAAAAAAAAATCCGGATAAGTTCAACCGGTAGGTGTTAAAATTTTCGGTGTTAAATTTAAACACCGTTTTCGGTGCTTAAACTTATGAATGTTTTTACTTACTCGATCACTACAAAGTTAAGAAGTGGTTTTATTAATTAATTAAATTATTGGTGATTAAAATAGTGGGTCTAAAATTGTATAATTTTTAAATAAATTATTTTAATATTTTTTTTTTTCTAATTGCTAAACGTGGAATTTTTTCTACACCAATTTAACACCACGCGGTGTTAAATTGAGTTCATTTTTAAAACCGCTCTTTTTACAGTGTAATAATAATAATTATAATTATTATTATATTTTAATAATAATAATAATAATAATAATAATAATAATAATAATAATAATAACAATAATAATACACTATAAAAAAAAATCAGGGTAAGTCCAAGCAGTAGATGTTAAAATTTTCGATGTTTAAATTTATGAATATTTTTACTTACTCGATCACTACAAAGTTAAAAAATGATTTTATTAATTAATTAAAATATTGCTGATTAAAATAGAGGGTCTAAAATTGTATAATTTCTAAATAAATTGCTTTAATATTTTTTTTTTTCTAATTGCTATACATGGAATTTTTTTTACACCGATTTAACACCGGTATTTTAACACCACGCGGTGTTAAATTGAGTTCATTTTTAACACCGCTCTTTTTACAGTGTAATAATAATAATTATTATAATTTTAATAATAATAATAATAATAATAATAATAATAATAATAATAATAATAATAATAATAATAATAATAATAATAATAATACACTGTAAAAAAAAAATCAGGGTAAGTCCAAGCAGTAGGTGTTAAAATTTTCGGTGTTTAAATTTATGAATATTTTTACTTACTCGATCACTACAAAGTTAAAAAGTGTTTTTATTAATTAATTAAACTGGTGATTAAAATAGTGGGTCTAAAATTGTATAATTTTTAAATAAATTATTTTAATATTTTTTTTTTCTAATTGCTATACGTGGAATTTTTTTTACACCGATTTAACACCGGTATTTTAACACCACGCGGTGTTAAATTGAGTTCATTTTTAACACCGCTTTTTTACAGTGTAATAATAATAATTATAATTTTAATAATAATAATAATAATAATAATAATAATAATAATAATAATAATAATAATAATAATAATAATAATAATAATAATAATAATAATAATAATAATAATAATAATAATAATAAATAAGTTTATGCAGCAGCAACACTTGGATTTCTGAGGTCACGTCGCAAGCTCGCGCGCAAGGGAAAAATATCGATGTTTTATAGAGGCAAACACGAGTACGCGTGCGGACATGACGTCATGATATCGTGCCGCATCAAGCGGCATATACACTTTACTTGGTTATACAGTACACAGTATACAGTACAAAGTACAAAGTATGTACACCAAGCATTGAGTATAAGTATAGTTGTACATACACACCGGTACATACTTTGTCCTTGCACTTTTTTTACATCATTTTACTCAAACTCATTTAATTATTCAAACTCTATACACCCATATATATTTAACAATATTTATATTTATGTATTATAAATAGCGACACCAGTGCTATAACTGTAAGCACTTAAAGCAATGCTCGGCACAAATATTATTATAAGTCTTGTTTCGAAACTTGTCGCGCAAATCGACAAGCTGCCGTCGATATGCTCGCATTTAAGGTGAATAAACCTCTGGCTTTAGAGATTATGCAAATCGTCAGCCATTAGGCCAAGAGAGGGTACATCCAGATAAAGCTACAAGTTAATCACGACAGAGGTTCCCTACGTGTCTACAGTAATTCCCTCTAATGCCAAATAAATTCTTACTCCACTTCTAATAAGCATAAACCAGCACGTGCCAATTGACGACAACGACTTGGAACTCGAGCTCGAGCACGAGAACTGGCACAAGTAAGAGTACGAGTAGGAGTACAAAACGACCGACTTCCTTCTTTCGATTACAGAGACTGACAATTAATTTTTCTAATTACATTTTTAATGTAATTTAAAAAGCACGTTTGACTTGTCTCCAATCCTGAAAACTCCGAGCTCGAATCAGTAATCGCGGTCTTGAAAGCTTTGATAAAGCAATAAAAAAAAATTGCTGACGTAGCAATGCGGCATTGCCCCTGCTCAAGATTTTACTGAGCTAAATGACAAAAAAAGTCATAGATCAGTACGTCAGATAAATAAATGAATAAATAAAAAATATAAGCTTGGGAGCAGAGAGTCTCCATTTAGATCTTAATCTAGAGACCAGGAAGCTGACGAGTGTTGCGAGTGTACTAGCAATAGTTGGTGTAAAAGTACTGGTAGTAAAGCCAGTAGCTGATATATATGAGAGCAAACATGTGCCGGATGTTCACAGGATAAAACTCCAGACCATATGTAGATTCACAAAACGTTATCGGCGCTGGCAAGTCGCCAGTCTGCTCGAGTCCTGGTACCTCAGTCTGCAATCACGGCAAAAATTTCAGTTTCCCTCTTGTGCGGTCTCCCCTCGCACACATATAGGGACTGGTAACACAAAACACTGGTTCACAGCACACATGGACGTGACGTTTGTGTCTGTGTCACTGAAATCAGCTCGTTCGTATGACCCACAGACATTGTACCCGATGTTTTAAAGCTGGAAGTAGTACTGGATTACTGTTGGTCAGACTTTGTTTTCATGCTGAAGCAGAAGTTTTTATTTAAATCTGTAAGCTGCTGGGTATTTGTCGAGCTGCATTTGCTGTCAATGTGGATGTGAATGTAAACATTCTGATGGTTTAATTTAAATCAGTTAGCGCTGCCTTTTGGTTGAATTATTAGTCGGTAGCGGTAATTAGCTTACGTCTTGGGATTCTGGCGAATACAAACAAGGATGGACTAGACCAGACGGTATAAATTGCTGGCAAGTTGATTGGGGTATTCACGATCTCGCGGACAGCCACCGACACGCAATGCACCCTGGGCTCTCGACTGGCTAATCGGTTTGTAGAACTATTTGCAATTTCATTTGCATGCTTATATTACCTCTAAATGCATCTATCTATTCAAACATATCTACATATATATGTATATGTACACGTATATTAGGAATTTGAGGCAAAATGAGATTCCACTTGAAGAAAAACAAAATACTTTTTTTAATAAAAAATGTTTGCTTCCTGAATTCAAGTGATAGAGGGAAAGTTGGCCACCCGGAAAACAGCCGTCAAATTTTTGTTATGAAAATATATTTTTTTTTTTTTTTTTTATGAGAGTTTTTGGAATTTTATGTATTTGTATATTTTTAGGGGGAAACTGGACAACGCAAAAATTTTTTTCGAGTATTTCAAAAATTTTTTTTCAAGATTTTATGACATTTAAACCCGTTAATTTTTTCGAGCCTTCCTTAGTTCGTCTGCAAAGAAATAATTAATTTTTTTTTATACACAGAAAAAAATAATTTCTTGGCGCGGGAAATTGTTTGTATTATAAATTGAAAACAAAAATTTTCTTGAGACAAGAAAAAATTTCTCGGTTCAAAAAATTTTTTCTTGCTCAAAAAAAATTTATTCTCGTTTCAAGAAATTTTAAGTTTTCAATTAATAATTCAAAAAATTTCCTGAGGCAAGTAAAAGTTTTTTTGGGACAAATAAAAATTTCCTGCACCAAGAAATCCTTTTTTTCTGAATCGGCCTCTTTATTTTTTATATTTGAAAAAAAATTCAAATAATCAGACGCCAAAAAAAATTTTGTCGCATCCGCTCCGCGTGCACACACACCAGTTATCAACAGCACGACATAAGTTGACACCATTCCCGACCAATTTAATCTACTTGAGCATAAATTAAATTTGTATATATAATCCATAGTCAGTCATTTAATAAGTAGTCAGTACCGCCAGTTGTCAATGACTGTGCAAAATTGACCTCAAAGATGTTACAAATTATTAAAATGTTCATTGACAGTCAGCATATGTTTATAAACTAAATAAAATCTATAAAACGTCAACCTTGACAAATCAATATCAACACGTCATTCATGTCCAACAATGAACAAGTATTACTGCCCGATAAATATTATTGTTAGATGTATATTTATCCGCTCCTATATATATATATATATATGGTTTAAACTCCCCCGCTAGTAGTAATACCCCGGGTACATTTGGACTTGTTGCTCTTCTTGACTTTTTGCAACAGGTTCCACTCGAGAATTACGATTCGGTCATGGTTGAACCACAAACAACCTTCTTGACGTTATCATTGGCCTCATCTAAATGGATACAACCATATACAAATATCACATACATATATGTATGTATAGGGCGGCCGATGTTGATGTAAATGTAAATGTAAGTACACATTTACAGACGTCAATTTACTATTTAGCTCACAATGGTGTGATACTAAGCGAGGCAATGGCAATGATATGGTATCATTATTCACTTCACTTTACTGCTCTTCACTTCGTCATAGCAGTTGACAATGGACAGACGTCAAGAATAAATCGTGTGGCTGTAGTATGCATTGAGTTGTAGCGCGTTGATATCTCGCGGCATTTGTCGTCTGCTATCGTCAACAATAACGATGCTTTCAAAGTCTAATAGAACGCACGTGTGTCAAAAAAATGAAAACGAAAAGTAAAGACAAGTTTTTAAAATAAAACAATGGAAAACACATCCGGAAGTGACAAAACGTTGATGATGAGTTGAAACTGCAAGTCTTTATGCTATGCCACTAGTTCTTGGTATTGTCGTCGTTATTATTGTGCGCCGGAAAGAATTGCCGTGGAATCGATATGTCACTTTTACATACTTTCACTGACGATGGCACCTTGTCGTTTGTGCGTAAAAGGTGTGATCGCGCTTACTATAAAGCGAGAAGGTATTGCAGGTTTAATTCGGCTCACACTGACAGTAAGCGAGATCTGTGGTGGCTTTATATTGAAAGAATTGATGAGATTAAAACTGTTCTTAGAGATGAAAAGAAAATTTTTAAAACCTGGACTTGGGATGAAATTGTTTTACCCAATGTAAGTTTTTTTTTTTGTAGATTTATAATAAATGCGGTAATTAATTACACCCGAGTCGGAATATTAGACGTAAATTGGACGTTCTTAACGTTTTAAACGTAAATTGAACGTTTATAACGTTTTGAACGTAAATTGGAGTTTCATAAATTGAAAACAAATATTTATCATAAAACTAAAACTCATTTGTACTTCTAATAAGAAAACATAAGCATATAACAAAAAATTTTTTTCATCGATTTTATACTCCTGGATTATAATCACGTCAATTCCCTAAAATTTTGTCGTCCGCTTATCTGGCTCTTGAATAAAGAATTCTTATTTTGAAAAAAAATTTTTTTTCAGTTTCATACTTCTATCTTTAACACTATATATGTATATCTGTTCATATATTATGATATCAAGATGATGAAAATTGTGATTACGAATATTGAAATAAATTAATTAATTTTATCATTAAACTAAAATCATCACTCATGAAATTAACAATTTTTTATGAACCAAAATACAAAAAAATCGTTCAAATTACTTTTAAAACGTTCAATTTACGTTTAAAACGTTAAAAACGTTCAAATTACGTTCAAAACGTTAAGAACGTTCGACTTACGTCTAATATTTCGACTCGGGAATTGTTAATTAAAAAATATTAATATTATTTTTTTATAGATTAGTATTAAAAACCTATGGCGTGATTTATCGCTATGATATTTAGATAAAACGTTGTGCCGATTGTCATCATGTTTATTTTTGTGATCATCATTATCGGATTTAAAGTCATTATTAAAATCGGTACGTTTGGGTAAACGTGATTTCATTTTATTTAGATAAGTTGGGATGCTATCAAATGGATGATAATTATTGTCATTGGGTGATTTCACTGAGGAATCATTAGCGTCGCTTATAAACCCACTTTCATTGTCAAAAAATCGTGTGTCAAATTTTTTTGTTACACAACTGGTGTGATTTTTGTTAAATAATTTGAATGCCGCTTCGGAATTTTGTTTGAACTCTTGGAGAATCGCGCGATCGGCACTCATGGCTGCTAAATCTTTATTTTCGCTTGTCATTGATTTTATTGACTGATCATTATCTGAATAATTAAATGCCTTAGTAATATTATCTATTTTATCTTTTAAATTATCATAATCATTGTCATTTAAATCAGTGGCGCCTTTTTCATTGGAGTTATCAGTCTCAATGTGCTGCTTCAAAATACTCAAGCTCTCATGTAATTTATCCGGTAATTTAATAATACTACCATCGGAATAAATATTATCGGTGAAATCACTAGTCAGCCGTTTAATATCTCGTTTTATAATTAATATTTGATTTGATTTATTTATTAAATTATCTTTAAGACGTTTATTTAAATAGCAACAAGAATCATATTTTTGACGTAAACTGCTAACGGCATTCTCGAGTTTACATTTTCCTTGCAAATTTCCTATAAATCTCGCTGCAAAATTTTTATCTGCAATATTTTCCCATCTTCATTCTTGATCGATTGTATCTCACCCTACCGCCTTAACATTTTTCTCCCGTTCAATTTTAAAAATATATTCCCAAGTTATCACGTCTCAACTAAACACACATCAGAATACTTATCCTCCAATTTCTCAAGCAAATCGATTTCTTTCAACAATTTTTTTTAATCTCAAAAAACAATCTAACAGATTTTTTTCAATTAAATATTAATTTAGATTGTAACAAAAAAAAAAGTAATAATTTAAATTACTTTTTTTAATTAAAAATACATTTATTACACGAGAACAGAATTAAATGTTTGCTGGAAAAATAATCCAAGTGTGGATTTAAATAGACTGAATTACTTTTTTTAATGAGAATTTAAAAAAAAAAAGATTTTTCATCAAAATATTCTGTAATATTCATAAGTCACTTCTACGTACAGAATTTACTGAAAATTATTATTTTTCACTATTTCTCACTCCTTAAATTTAAATTTAAACTATAATTTAATACAACCAACGAAAATATACAGCACAATTTTCATTAATTTTTTTTTCTCAACGTAATTAAATTTCAAATTTAACTTCCGTTAAATTCCATGAATTAATAATTCAAATCCTGACTTCTTTCTTTATGTAATGATAGAAATGAGATATTAATAATGATGAAAAGTAAAAGGTCAAGAGCTCTGTATGTTCAACATGTTAATTTACAACTTATATATATATATAAAACATCTGGAATGACTTATGTCGTAGTCGTTTTATGACTGAAAGAAGCTTTTTATTAGCACGTGGCCTACTTTCACTAGAGGAAATAGAGTTACTAAATAACAATCCGCTAGTTGGCTTGGTATAACGATCAATATACATATATAAAGATATATATATGCTTGCATAATATGAAAGAGACGTTTGTCGTTGATCTAGAGGATGAAGAGAAAATGTTAGCTGTCATATGATAAAGGACTTGTAGCCTGAAGTTATAATGAAGATCCATTGCACAATAATTCTCAAGTTATTTCCTCTTGTCTTCGATATTTATTTAGAATATCTATAAATATATGTGTGTATTTATTTATAAATACTGCATTGACTTAGGGTATTTGTACTATTGGCTGTTTTTCCGGTGGTTCGACAGCGTCTTTCAAATTTTTCCATCCCCTAAGTAGGTTACTCGACAATAAGAACGCCTTAGAAAGCGGGTGGGAAGGGGGGGCGGTAAAAGTTAAGAATAAAGAGTAGTGAAGGAAAGAAAAGAGAAAAGGACACTCGAATGCTCGTACTTGGTGAAAATGGGTCGATCTAACAACTTGCTGCTAGACGTTCAACAAATCGCGTGTCCTCAATCTCTCTCTAGGAATCGGTTTCCACTCTTGTATGAATCCGGACAACAAGATCGTTTATAAGACAAGTTATAAAATAACTTGAGGAATTTTTTCGAGGTGAAAGAGGACGGAATGAAGGCCAAAGAAAATCAAGAGTTCAATATATGCTGATTTTAGAGTCGATCTGCCGTTTAAGCCATCTTATGTACTTATGTAGGTATAGATACAGATAAAAATATAGATAGATATAGATGCTCGTGCAGAATAGCTTGGATAAGAGAGTTAACCGGACGCGGATAAGTAAAAGTACAAGTAATCTGTTGATCTGCTCAAGAACGTAATACTGATGCTTGCTTTTACTGCTTTGTATAGGAGAGGGAGGGCAGAAAAGGACCGCTGAGGAAATGGATTTTTGTGCACTTCGAGTAATTAACTGAAGTTACAGTTGCTATAGAAAACTTTTTTTTCTGAGCGAGCAAAACGGACCCGAAAAAAAATAAGTAAAGATTTTTTGTTAATTCAAATCCGCATTCACTCCGATTCGGAGTTTTGATATCAGGGTGGCCACAAAAAATGATTTCGAAATTCCCTGATATTGTACAGTTTGTAACTCGAAGGAAAATGGTCGTACAATAAAAACAAAAAGTCAAACTGTCGCTTCAAGTGTCTAGTTTTCTGATCTGGGTCTTCAAATTTTTGGAGCAATCAAAAATCGATCATAATTATCGAAAAAAAATTATTGAAGCTCGAAGACCGTTTTTAAGACGAGCAAAAATTTGGTAAATTTGTTTTTTGATAGTTTTCTTAGGATTACTCCGGAACCGCACATAAAAAAATAGAAAGACCAAATCAAAAAACTAGACACTTGAAGCTACAATTTGCCTTTTTTGTTTTTGTCGTATGACCATTTTCCTTCGAGTTACAATCTGTTGAAAATAAATTTAAAATTTGAAAACTTTTAAAATTTTGAACTGTTACAATTTAATTCCCGAATACTTTTCGAAATTCCTTGACATTTCCAGGTTGCATTAAATTCCCTGATGATTCCCGATATTCCCAGTTTTCCCGGTTCGTGGCCACCCTGGATATTAAAATAAACTCCCCTGCGGAGTAAATTTCACTCGAGGGAATTGAATAAATAAACAATCATCTACTCCACATTCTCTCCGGATCTAATCCGCGTTCACTCCCCAAATTTTGGACAGTGTACCGAAAAAAAAAATTATTGAAGACAAGTAATTTGTATAAAATTTACAAATATAGCGAAAAAATAACCGTGTGTATTTTTCGTGGCCAACTATACGCTGAATCAACTGAAAAATTTCAGGAAAAGAAATTTAAAAACACTCGAAATTGTACAAAAATGATCATAAGAGTCGCAAATGACGACGAGTAAAAACAATTTTTGAAAAAAAAAATTCTACCAAATTTTTAGAGTGCTCCGTTTTTTTACCCAACCTTTCCCGTTTTACCCGCCATTCCTCTATATATTTTAGTTTCTACTTCTGCTTCTACTCGAAATTGTATTTCTACAAACAAAAATAAAACACGACAGTTAACTTTAACAGACGGTATGAATATTCAAAAGTCACTCGCGTGATTATTGAGTTACGCTTTCGCTATTTCTTTCTTCCACGATATTCAAATTATTGTTTGTCAGAAATATTTATATCGATTCGATTAATTAGTACTATCGACTTCTTTCATATTTTTCTATGTACGTATGTAAATGTGCTCTGAAAATCTCCGTCTGGATTTAATATCTCTGATAACGACCGGTTCAAAAATAATTCTTTTGTCTAAAAAGATATTCATGAGTAAATCGATAACGATGTTTATCGAGTACACCCTTCTCTAATAATTTTCTTTCAATTAACCACAAAGGAAGTAAAACATTCAAGTAAACTTTTTTAATTTCCCAGCTTAAAGTTTTTTGATTAAAAATTTATAATCATTTTTTTTTTCTAACCAATGAGTTATTCTTAAGAGAAAATTATTTTTATTGTTAAAATATATATCTTAAAGTCCGTCAGTATGTTCGTAATTCAAAATAACTCATGTGAAAGTTTCCTCATTTGCATGTTGATTTCAGGCTAGTAAAATTTTCTTTGTTTTAGAAAAGGCCTTTATTACTGCTCTGTATTGGTAGAGAAAATGGTTCAAATGAACATCAAAAAAAAAAAAATTAAAGAAATTTTTTTTTTATTTTCATTGGGATTTTTTGTTTGAGCTCACAGCAGCAGGACTTAAAAATACCGGCGTTACAAAACTTGGTAATAAAAAATATAAAATGACAACGTAATAAGACGCGATGAAAAAAATATGACAGATAAGACTAGAGGGATTTTTTGTTACTTTGTACATAAAAATATGTTTTTAAAAAGTTTTCAGTGTGTCGGTACTTACACACTAGAGCAAGACAATCCAAAAGGTGACTAAGTGAGTGAGTGAGGGAGAAAATAAGAGGACAACGAGCTCCTACAGACATTGTGACCCAGATAACTGAGAAGAGATATGCCTCTTCTTCTTCCCTTCGGCGTCCTCTGTATTTCCTTCCTCCGAACTCTCTTTAAAGAATCATTTTCGCTGTAATGCATCGGTTTGCTGTTAAAGTTACACAAGAGTAAGAGGAATAGAAGACGTGGGATAGAGTAAAACGAGTTGACGAGAAATGGAGTGCTAAAAAAAAATAAAAAATAAAATAAAATATTCTTCGCACACTTTTCCTCTACTCCTTTTACCTTCTTCTTCTTCTTACACTACTTTTGCGTCTACGTCTACGTCTACGTCTACATCTACTTTTACTTATACTTATACTTCAAGTTCTACTTGGTCTTTCCAGCACCTCGACTTTCAGCCGTTCGAACAATCTTGTCAGGACATTTAACGTGGCTGATATGCCCTAGAGCTTTTATTCAATTTCTATTTCATTTTCACATTATCTTTACTTTTTACTAACAGGAAATTTGAAATGTTGCATTGAAAAATACAACACATTATTTATTATTATTATTATTATTATCTATATTATTAAGAGAATAACAGGGGTTCGCACTTTTCTCCCTATTACACGCAAGTCCACGAACGGTACTATCTTTGTCGCACTTGTGCAGTAAATGGAAACTTTGGCCGAGTTTTTCTCTTAAACAAACGAATATTATGAAATAATTAAAGCGCACTTCGCTAGATTAGACAGTAATGCATCAAAGTGCGGTCTGTGTTTTGTATTGAGAGATTTTGTTTCCAAAAATAACCCAGCCGAAAATATCTGATAACCCCTAAGGAAAATTTTGTTCCCGCCATATCTATATAATAGAATTAGTTAATGTCATTGAAACTGGTATCATTAGATAGGTCTTGACTTGAATTTGTGCCTTTTCATAGTTTAAGCTCTTTTTAATTGCCAAGTATTGAGATAAATAGATTTATCTAAATTATTTGAATTACATTTAAATTACGCGGGAAAAAAGACGATCGTATTTATTTTCTTTAAATAAATTAATACTTTAATTATTGTCACTAAATATGACTGAATGTCACTGAATATATAGCTATATTATTTATATCGCGTTACTTATTTCAAAATGACAGATTTTTATGCTCCCTTTTGGTTTTTGGAAGCTTCTCAAAGCCAAAAAATGGTGGATAGAAAAAAAAAGGATTCGTTGACACAAAAAATTTTTGTTCGACTTAAAAAAATTTTTACTTACCCCAATAAATTTTTTGCATAGTGAATTGAAAACAGAAATTTATTTAGAACTAGAAAAATTACTTGGCGCAAGGAATTATTTCTTGACCAAAAAAATCTTCTCTCGCCCCAAGACAATTTTTGTATTTAATTGATAATGCGTAAAATTTCTTGGTGCAAATTAAAATTTTGTTGCGGCAAGAAATCTTTTTTTTCTGCGTATTTTATAAATTTAGTAGTGACATTTGGGCAGTCACGTATAGTAGTGACTGCAGGTTGCTCGTTATTATTATTTGTTTAAGAAATTAAAAAAAAATATTGTAAAAATAACTTTTCATATGAATTTTTTTAATTGACACGAACACAAGATTTTAACTTGCGATAGTGATTCATTTTTTAGGGAAATTCTCACAAATACATTTAGGTCACGCATACGTCCTACTTTTTTTTAAATTCTTTTTTTCATCTGCTCTATATTTATTTTTATAATTATTTTGAAATAAACCCGGGAGTTTTAAGAATCTGGATAAATTTTTTTTTATTACTTTTAATCTGGGGAGTAATTACCGTGAGACAAAACTACTAGTGGGTTGAAAGAATTAAAAATGTATTTAAATAATTGTTGGATTGAAACTGCAGTTATTTGATGTGTTGGTAAAAAATTTTTCCATTAAATGCAAATTGTAAATATAAATATATCACACCATTTTATTTATTTAGAAGGATATGAAGTTAAAGTTTGTAACGACAGTTATATAATTATTTTTTTTAACCCTGACCCATAGATCGAAGATCTAGATACGAAATTTAGATCTGCGTAGAATCAAAAAACAAAAAATATTTTTCTTATTAAGATTTTATAATAATTTGTATATTCAAGTTTTTCCCTTTTAGATTTTATCAAAACTGATTTCCGGTTGCTCATAATTACGAAAAATCGAGTCGGAGTTAAATGAGTTGTAGTAAAGTAGATTTTGAATTAAAATAATAAATGATAATAATTTTTGATTACAGACGTTCTGCGTAGTGTCCAAAAGATTTCGCAAGAACTACATTCACAGATTCACAGCAACAAACAGTTGGTTTATATTTTCGCCTTGGAATCCAGTTAGACGTTGCTGCATCTTCCTAAGTACGAACCAGTACTTTGATTACATGGTTATGCTGACCATTGTGCTAAATTGTGTCTTCCTCGGCATGACCGAGCCGATCGAAGAAGCTGAGTAAGTACTAATTATTTATTCAATTAATCATTCTATATTAATTAAACCCGCCCGAATTATTCAATTTGCCTGTCATTCATATATATATACCTATACACATATATATAGGGGAAAGATGGATAAGACTGCTAAGAAAATAATGGATTTTTGTCCACTTGAATCCGAAGAATTTTCTTTTTTTGACTCTAATTGAAATAATTGAACTAAATTTCTAGTTTTCATGAAAAAAAAAAATTTCCTCGCATGGGAAAAACGCACTATGCAAAAAAAAGTAAAAAAAAATACTGTCAGTTAATAAAGATACCGAAAAAATAAAATGACAGGAAACAAATGACTTTTATAAAATTTGAATATACCGAAGAAGAATCCGTACTCTCTCAAATTGAATCAGTGAAATTCACTTTAAATTAGTGAATATTCACTGGGAACCAGCTATAAGTATACCACTGGTTGAATTAGTGGTATACTTATAGCTGTAGAAATAGTGACTATCCACTGATTCGCGAGAATTTCACTAATTTATTTTTAGAGAGTATACGGAACTACTTAAGTAGTAAGGGAAGTTTGACTAGTGAAATTGTAAAATTCACTTAATACATAGTGCATAAACGTTTTACAAATTTTGTGTTTGACAATTTCCCTACTTTATTAGTGAAAATCATTAATTTACTAAGGGAAATTGTAACATCAATATTAATAGTGGAATTTGACTAGTGGAATTGTGAAATTCACAAATTAAGAAGTGCATAACAGCTTCACTTGTGAAAATTATGAAAATGTCGCTAGATAATTAGTGAAAATCATTAATGTGACTAATGAAATTGTGAAATTCACGAATTAAGAAGTGCATGACAGCTTCACTTGTGGAAATTATGAGAATGTCACTAGATAATTAGTGAAAATCATTAATGTGACTAATGAAATTGTGAAATTCACGAATTAGGAAGTTCATAACAGCTTCCCTTGTGGAAATTATGAAAATACCGCTAGATCATTAGTGAAAATCATTAATGTGACTAATGAAATTGTGAAATTCACGAAGTAAGAAGTGCGTAACAGTTACACTTGTGAAAATTATGAAAATATCGCTAGATCATTAGTAAAAATCATTAATTTGCTAGTGAAAATTATAGATCTAAATTTATTAGTGAAAATTCACTAATTTTTTGTTGAAATGCACTGATTATGAAGTGAATACTGCTTCACTAACGTAATCAATGAAATTTTCACTAATTCATGTTTAGAGAGTATATATTTTTTAAGTCAACAATATTTTGAGTCTACTAAAAAATTCAGAAAAAAAAAAAATTTTTATCAAATTTTGAAAATGATCCGTTTTGCCCAACCTACACTTACATATAAATATATATATTATTATTAAAATAATTAAACATTATTGGTCAAATCCAAAAGTCAACTTGACATTTTTATGTCACGGGCATAAAAATAAAGTCGCGTGTCGGCCAAAATTCCCAAGTGAACATTCAACTATCAAGATATCATCATAGTGACCAGAGTTATACTAACATATATACATACTTGATATAACAGCTGAAAGCGTGCAGTCAAAAATATGTTACAATCACGATTTCTTCATTACTATTATTTTTATTACAACAATAATAATAATGATTTTATTTTTAGTGAGAATTTTCACCCTCCAAAGTCGTGCGATAAATCTATCAAATATTTCATCACGATAATGATAATATTAAATTTCTTAATCCATTAAGCGTTAATAAAAAAACTATATAAAAAAATATCCATGAAAATAAATATGAAAATTTTCAAATAAATTTACGGAAAAAAAATAATTATTTCGCGCGCTCAAAACTGAATATCCTGTCGAGTATAATCTAGCTCTTGATACAAATGCGCTCCCGCCCGAAGAGTTTAAATGAAAAAAATAATAAAAAAGTCGATACTACCGCAGAAAATATTTAAAGCAAGAAAATCATAGGAAAGATCCTCGAGACTCGTATTAAATATTCAGTAATACAAGACTGCCAAATTCATATCTTCACTCTTATAACTCCGGTTAAGTCAAGCGTTAAAGATACATATCTGTATCTAAGCTACTGTTTCGTGGTCTGATGCAGAATTTATGATTATCGATTTTCTCGAAGAAAGCATTCGAGATGCTCGTAACAAGAACGAACTATAATAATAAATAATAAATAATAAAAAATAAAAAATATCCGACCAAGTTTTCTGCAATTTTTTTTTGAACTGAGGACATGTTTACTTTTTCATCTAGGTATGATATGATATATATTTAATATATATGATAAGTGTATATAGATATAAGCGCAGTATTTTCAAATGACCCCGGGGAAATTCGAAAGTATTACTCGCATTCGGATCTTGTTCGTTAAGTCGTCGACGTCGTCATCTACCCAGAAAATGAAGACGTAGAAATTTCCCTGGGAATTTTCCCGGATAGCGAGGAGATAAATTTAACATTAAATCCATCTCTTTATCATCAACTAATTTTAATTATTCTCGAGAGTTAGTTTTATTATTTTTAATATCAATGAGTTTTTACCACAAAGGCGCGGATTATTTTTTTTTTGAAATTTTTTTCAACTTTTGGATAATTTATGAGTCTGGTCCTGACTAATTTGACAAATTGGATTTTGTTAATATTTAAATATCGTGACTTTTTTACGGCACTAGAGGAATTAGTGGATGACTCAGGAAGATTTAAACCACAGACGGAATATTTTAAATGTCGAAACTTTGAAAATTAGTTAGATATATATGGGATTAGGGCGCAGTCTAATGAAAAAAAGTTTTGTGATTTTTAATGAGTGAGAAATGAATTTTACTTGATGCTTAATAAGCGATGGCAAAATTAATGGTTATCGATAACGAGGGAGCGAGTCTAAGTACCCAATAAATTTATAAAATTTTTGAATTAATGAAGCCAATCAGTATTTAAATTAACAACCTTCTGTAATTTTTATTCTTCCTGGGTTTGATCGCTAGATAAATATTTCATTTTAATATGACCCAGTTTAAAAATCCACGGGGTAAAGTGGATTGTCTTAAAAAAATAATAAAATTAAAAAAGTTTTTTAATTATAAATAAATTAAATTAATAATAAAATTGATTCCTTCGTTTTGAAGTTCAGCGCAAGCTCTCTAATTTTGACTGGGGCTCAAAATTCTCAAAATTACAGAACACATGGCACGAACACTAGGGTGGGTTGAAAACAAAACTTTTTTTTGTTTTTCTTAGCATGGGGATGGAATTTGTACCTTATAAAAAAAAAAATTTTTCAAGAATAAAAAAAAATTTTTTACTCAACATTTTGAGGTGACCCACTCGTTTTTAAAATAAATAATTGATCAAACGGGGTATTCCTAACGAAAAAAATTACATGGTGTTCTAGAAACTGTAGGGTGTCCCCTTGAAAGCTAATTGAAAGTCAGAAGTTGAAAAATTTTTTTCCTATTATTTTTGTAATTTAAGTAAAAAATTCAAAAATGAAAAGCATTTTCTTTTGAATTACAATGAAAGTGAAGTAAAAAAAAAATCAAATTTGAAAATTATTAGATGTTTTCCACGATTTTGGACAAAAAAAAATTTTTTTCGTTGGAACTACCCCGTTTAATCAATTATTTATTTAAAAAACGAGTGGGCCACCTCAAAATGTTGAATAAAAAAATTTTTTTTTTTATAAGGTACAAATTCTACCCCCATGCTAAGAAAAAAAAAAAGTTTTTTTTCAACCCACCCTAATGAACACCTTCCACTTTTTTGTAAAAAATAGGGGAGGGGGAGGGTCAAATTAGGTAGTGAAGAGATTTCACTGTACCCCCACTCGACCTTCCGACTTATGGGTGATAGGGGGACCGCTAACTATTTTTATAGAATTTAGTTTATATTTTATGGTTCAATATTTCGTAACTGTGTCAGCCCAGTTGGTAGCGAACGAGTTTCTTAACTCAAAGGACGCGAGTTCGATTCCTCCCGACGTCAGTGTTTTTGAAAAATGAACTAAAATCGTAAAAACATCGATAACCATAACCGTGACGCGTTTTTGATGCGTGAAAATTGTCTCGAATAAAGAAAACAAAATGGCGAAACGAGAATTAAGTTTTGCAAAAAAATTGATTCAAGTAAAAATATTTTTGACTGTATACTAAAATTTTTCGTGGCCCATTTCGTCACAAATCTGTTTTGCTTCTCCATATAAATAAAAAAATCCGAGGCTTATTTTGTTTCCCTTTTATCTGAAGTAATAAATTAATAGCGGCCATTTATAAATAGATTAAATGGTATTTGTATTTGTTAACAGATATATCTTCCTAGCAATCTACACATTGGAAATGGTGATAAAGTCAATAGCAAAGGGTTTTATACTCAACAAATATACTTATCTGAGGAATCCATGGAATTGGCTGGACTTTGTCGTGATAACAAGTGGTTACGCTACAATCGGTATGGAAGTTGGTAATTTAGCGGGTTTGAGAACATTCCGGGTACTCAGGGCTCTAAAGACCGTCTCTATTATGCCTGGTAAGTTTTTTAAAAACTATTTTCTTTATCTAACTAATTCACTTTTATTTTTAATCCTCGAATTGTTCTGGATTTTGTTACGACAGTAAAAAAAAACAATCCAGTGAATTGATGTTTAACTTTAACTGGACTTGGAAACAATAAACAATAAAAATTAATTGGACTTAATTTAGTACGACAAGTTTACTGTTCAATAAAAAAATTAATAGTCTCATAAAAAAAATTATTACCTTTTTTTTTACGGGTAGGAAACAAGTGGGTACGATATTAGCAATTACGTGACAGATAATTCCGCATTATTTGCAACAATAAATTTTCCCAATAATAACAATAATAATAATAATAATAATATATAGATATATAATGGCGAATTAGTAATTGATTAATGATTATTGTCCCATTTCTCTTAGTAGCCATATAGCTTACAGTTAATTTGATTCACCAATTGGATTAATTACAAGGACGAGAAACGGTGGGTGGCACACACTAGTTAAGCTACAAATAGTAATCTATAACACACAGCTATCCGTTATTGCACACTTCCCGAAGGACTTCCGCTCCTCCTCTTTCTCGCATAAAGGACGATCAATTGTCCACCTCCATCACATAATCAAGATAAATTACATTCACTTAAGCATTTTTGTTCCTGTCAAAAACATCCTCTCTGACTACTTACTAAAAGTATATATGTATATATTTATATATATGTTATTTTATAACTCGATTATCACATTTTTCAACAGTTTAATTTAATAATCGAGTAATTTAATTTCTGCAATTAAATCGGTAACTTGGTTTGAAAGCAAAAACAGTCGGAAATTTTTCGGTAATTGGTAAAATAAATGTGTTAATTTTGGTAGTTAAATACTTTAATTTAGTCAATGAGTCTGCTTGAATTAATGAAAGACACTTGGATTAATTGATTTTTATTCCTGATGACTTAATTAACTGGGTTGAAAAAGTCTTACTGCTAATCTGTGGTGAAGACTTAAACCTTTTTTAATTTTTAGGTCAATCTACTCGATAGTTTAATTACTATTTTTAACGAAATCGCAAAATGGAAGAAAGGGCGGGAAAAATTTGTAATTTCAAATTTTTTTGCGTAAAATAGGATTGTATTTAAAAAATGGACATGTCGAAAAATGACATAAAATGATGTTTTAACTTTTCGACGCCGATATCATTTGAGCTAATAAATCAATTTTGACAGTTCTAGAGCTGATTAGATTTTAGAATCAATCGATGGAGTCATTTCTGGAAAATTTTATAAAAACTAAAAGAAATTTTTTTTTCGTATTTCTTCTATACCTCAGAGTCTAATTGATCGATCGATTGAAAATTCTCAGCAAAGTTGACAGCCAATAAGATCTTTCGATTGCCGCAAGAACCGTTCTGATCAGTTATTAAGTTAAAAAGTTATAGCAAGTTTACACACACACACACACACACACACACACACACACACACACACACACACACACACACACATACGTCATTCTGAAAATGGTCAGATTTGCTTCTGAGGACCTCAAAACGTCGACATCTGATGAAAACCCGGTTTTCAAAAATCGGACCGAAACCAATAACTTGCCGAATTTTTGAAAATTTAAAATTTTTTTAGCGGGAAATTTAAAAAATTGTATTAAATTCTAACTAAAAGTTTTCTTTTACTATCCTTGCTATTAAAAAAAAAAAAAATTAATTCTTGGTAATTAATTTACCATAAAATTAAAAAAGTTACGAAAAGTAATTTCACGGTTAATATATTTAAAAGTAAATAATACAAACACGTTGTTGTGGTTCCTGGTAATCAGAGTTTCTCTAAAAAGTTTAAAAAGTAAATAAAAAAGAGAGATTTTTATTTTTTTAAGTAAAGATGTTAATGTCCCGACTTATTGCATTAGCATATGCATGAGTGTGAAGATGAGTGCGAAGCGGAAGAGGTCAGTGTCGGAGATCAGAGAAACTAATAACAAACTGGCAATGAGGATTATGAGCTACGTGACGTATTATCTGTACAGAGTAATTACACACGAGTTGTGTCAACGCCGATTTGTCTCCGTGAGAGTGATTTAATATATACACCATAGCCAGGACCTAGATCAAAACCAGGATGGGCGTCAAAGTACACTGTAGTATAAACGTCCCAACAATAATATTGAAAATTAACCTTCCACTTTCGTGCACACACAAGCACATTTATATTAACACATATTTAGATTGCCTCTAGTTTAATTTAATCATCAATAACCAATCGCGATTTGAATTAACAGTTTGATAATTAATAATTAAATTAACATAATAAATAAAATTAAAATGAACCCAACCGTTGAAATTAAAAATTCAAAAATTATTTTCATAAATTTTATCTACACGGTAAAAATTACAATATATTATGGGTATGGTTCCTATATCGTATGATAACAGGTTTTTTTTTTAAATATCGTTTATAGTGTGTGGTTATCATAATATTACGGTAATAATTACCGTAATAGCATGGTAATTATTACTGTAATAATATGGTAATCATTACTATATATTTTGGTAATGATTTCCATAATATAAAGAATTTTTAAATGACATCGTAATCGTTAGCATAAGGTTATGGTAATTATTCCTATAAGGTATGGTAATAATTACTGCGATAATATGGTAAGTATTACTATATATTTTGGTAATGATTTCCATAATATAAGGAATTTTTAAATAACTTAGTAATATTTACCATGCTGTTATGGTAATTTTTTCTATGGTATATGGTAGTATTTACCATGATGTCATGGTAATTATTCCTCTAAGGTGTGGTAATAATTACCGTAATAATATGGTAATCATTACTATATATTTCGGTAATGATTTCCATAATATAAGGAATTTTGAAATAACTTAGTAATATTTACCATGCTGTTATGGTAATTTTTCCTATGGTATATGGTAATGTTTACCATGATGTCATGGTAATTATTCCTATAAGGTATGGTAATAATTACTGCGATAATATGGTAATTATTACTATATATTTTGGTAATGATTTCCATAATATAAGGAATTTTGAAATAACAGTAATATTTACCATGCTGTTATGGTAATTATTCCTATGGTATATGGTAATATTTACCATGATGTCATGGTAATTATTCCTATAAGGTGTGGTTATAATTACCGTAATAATATGGTAATCATTACTATATATTTCGGTAATGATTTCCATGATATAAGGAATTTTTTAATGCTATGGTAATCGTTAGCATAAGATTATGGTAATATTTACCATGCTGTTATGGTAATAATATATGGTAATATTTACCATGATGTCATGGTAATAATTACCGTAATAGTATGGTAATAATTACTGCGATAATATGGTAATCATTACTATATATTTTGGTAATGATTTCCATAATATAAGGAATTTCTCAATGGCATGGTAATCATTACCATAAGACTCACTACTCCCATACGTACCTAGGAACTGTTCCAATGTGAACATAGCATTCATCACTATGTGACTATAGGAACTATTCCCAGAACTTATAGGCCCATATTCCGTAACTCCAAGTAATTATTATCATAACGTGGATCGATTTTTCATAATCGTACTAGGAACGGTTACTTTAATTTTTACTCCATGTACCGATACATAAATATAATAGCTCGTCAGTAATGAAACAATACGTCATAGAATTCGATCTTTCTTCAGCCATCAGCTCCCACTCTAAAAGATTCCAACGAATGAATAGTCTTCTAATGACTCGCTCAAGTACCCACACACTCGAGAAAATAAAAAAAAAAGTAGAAAAGAAAAAAGTACTAGGTCAATAGGACATTTCAGTATGTTATATATTATAACATACAATATATACTAAAAAATATACAACTCCAAGGAATCAGAATGACTATTCGACTATTTCGGTTCTTGATGACTTGTCTGTTTGCTGACTATGAGTATAAAAATGAGTATAAGTACAATTGCTTATAAATCACGAGTCTTAAAGACTGAAGTGAACTTTTTCACATCAGATATACTTTTTGTTACAGGCCTCAAGACCATCATCAATGCCCTCTTGCACAGTTTCAAGCAGCTCGCGGAAGTTATGACCCTCACGATATTCTGTTTGATGGTTTTTGCTCTCTTCGCACTTCAAGTTTACATGGGCGAGCTGCGTAACAAGTGCGTGAGACATCAACAGCCTAATGACACCCAGGTCGCATGGAATGAGTAAGTTTTACTGTACGTGGCTTCTTGTTTTTGGTTACGGATTTCCTTGGAGATTTTTTTATTGCGGTCATGAAGAAGTCGATAATTAACTGATGGGGTCTTGTCCCCCATGAAAAAACTTTATAAAAAAAATATATTTTTTATATAAAAAAAATATATTAAAAATACATAAAAAATATATAAATATATAAAAAATATGTATAAAAAATATATTTTAAATAGTTAACTTTTGGCCGATTTTCGTATATATTTTAAATAAACTAAAAATATATCTTAGAATGTATAAAAAATACATGTATAAAAATATACAAAAAATATATTAGTAATATATTTTTAAGTTAATCACCAACCCAGAAAATAAAATATAAAAAATATATTTTTTATATAATTTTTTTTTACCTAGGTTGTTGGTTGAATTAAAAATATATTACTGATATATTTTTTGTATATTTTTATACATGTATTTTTTATATACTAAGATATATTTTTAATATATTTAAAATATATACGAAAATCGGGCAAAAGTTAGCTATTTAAAATATATTTTTTATACATATTTTATATATATTTTTTATGTATTTTTAATATATTTTTTTTATATAAAAAATATATTTTTTTTTATATGAAAAATATTTTTTTTTATAAATTTTTTTCATGGGGAGTTTGAAGTAAATCATTTTATGAGAGGGCGCAAATTTTTCATGGAAAAGAATTAAAAAATGATCAAGTAGGTAGGAATTTTTTTTTACGGGATCAAGATTGAAGTTTAATATTTCGTACAACTTTGGGGTAATTTAAGAGAAAAAAACCTTGAGGTATTGGGAAAAGTTTTCAGGAAGAAAATACTTCGGAAAAGTCCGATGCTTTTATTGAAATAAAAGTATTTGATTGGAAAAAATTTCTTACAGCAATTCAGTTTTTTTTAATAAAAAAATTTTGATAGACGGATTAGTTTTTTGAGAAATTTGATTTTTAAAAATGGAAATAAATAAATTTTGCGGAGAAATAATTAATATTTATGTAGCGTGAAATTTATTGAAGAGAATAATAACTATCGCATATGGGAATTGGAGCGAATAAATAAATAAAAAATTAAAAATTCGTGTAAAGTAGAGTCGACTGTTTGACAACATTGCATGCGCGAACTGAATCGAGTCATACATTTATTTTTACAAGGTTGTGTGTGATAGGTAAATTTTTTTTTCTTTTTGCGATAAAACAATCTCTGAAAAATAAATATTGCGGGAAAATATTTTTTTTTGTGAAATTGAACACAGAAATACTTGGGTGTTTACACCAACTGCAAGTAAATTCAAATCGAGGAAAAATATTTTTTCAAATTTAATTTTTTATTTATGACCCATTGACCCTTACGCTGTAAAAAATTCGCGGAGTACAAGCGGATTAAATCTGGAGTAAATTTTCAGTGAATGCGGAGCGGATGACTTTTTTTTATTTAATCCCCTCGGAATAAAATTCACTCCGGGGAATTTATTTTAATATTCAAAATTTGAATCGGAGTAAATGCGGATTGAAATAAAATCCAAATTACTCCGAAATCACTCCGCTGGAAAAACAAATTTCATATTTACTCCGTATTCGAAGTGATTTTTTTTGAAACTCCAAAATTTCGAGTGACGAAATGAATTCGGATTGAAGTAAAATCTGCAATCACTCCCGATTTTTTCGGTGTAAATAATTTTCCTCTGAAATAATTATTTTTCAGTATCATTCTTAGATGATATATTTAGTTGTCTAGTTACTCGGACGTTGATTACTCATGTCAGGTTTATTTGTTTCTGCTTTTAAAATGTTTGAAACATACATCGGAAACTTTTTCAAGCGGATCGAGAAACTAAACGATATAATTTAAAGTCACGAAAACTTTTACCGGGTGTTAGTTTTATGTAAAATGCTATAGATATAAGTAAGAGAGAAAAGTATGAGAAAAAAAATAAAGTATATGTATATAAGCTAGTACAAAAGTATACGTGCAAAGTGTTTGGGTCACTGCGGTTGATATTCATGAGATACCTAGTTCACTATTACCCAAACGGTCACTGAGTTTTGCGTCTGCTAGGGATATGCAGGCCAGTATATTTTTTTTTTTTTTTACTGACATTATCTCCGTGGGCTCGCTTTTCGAATATTAAAACTTACATACAAGAGGACCTATAGCCATTTTTTTTTCAGGCTTCTCGCTGGCGCACTAGACCAGACTGCGACTTTTTTTTTGTTTTCCATACTTTTATTTTTTATTTTTCAGTAACCTACTAACGCCGGGATAATTATAATTTACCGAACAATGAAAAAGAAAAATAGACGAGAAAAAAAAGTATCATTGCATACTGCATGTCCCGTTTAATTGGGATTCCCCACATTCATTAAGAGGGCACGTGATTTTTTTTTTGGGAATCGGAGTCGAGAAAAAATTTTAACTTTTTTATTACCGTACGCAGTAAATTTTAATTATTTTTATTAATTTATTACCATTAGTTTAATTTTAATGGATTCAGTTTTTCGAAAAAAAATTAATCCATTTTAGTTTTTAAATTAGTGGTTACGGCTTATTAAGTAGTTAATAATAAGACGTAACTACTAATCAGACCAACTACTGACTGCTACTTGAATGTACTGTTAATTTATGAAAAAAAATTTGAAATTTTCTTCTCAGTTTTTGTAAAATAAACTTTGATTATAGAGAAATCTCCTACACTGAAAAAAATAATTGGTAGCAGCTACCCATTGGCAGTTGGTAGCTATTACCGATTATTTTTCGGTAGCCGCTACTGATTATTTCGGCACCAGTTACCGAAATAATCAGTAGCTGCTAGTGATTAATTTTTGGTAACAGCTACCTATGATTTCCGTAACAGCTACTGATTACTCGGTTACAGCTACCGATTATTTCGGTAGCCGCTACTGATTGGAATCGATGCCAGCTACCGAAAAAAAATCGGTAGCTGTTACCGAAAATTAGGTAACTGGTACCGAAATAATCGGTAGTTGCTACTGATTAATTTTTGGTAACAGCTACCGATTATTTCCGTAACGGCTACCGATTATTCGGTAACAGCTACCGATTATTTCGGTAGCCGTTACTGATTGGAATCGGTACCAGCTACCGAAAAAAATCGGTAGCTGTTACCGAAATAATCGGTAGCTGCTACTGATTAATTTTTGGTAGCTGCTACTGATTAATTTTTGGTAACAGCTACCTATTACTTCCGTAACAGCTACTGATTACTCGGTTACAGCTACCGATTATTTCGGTAGCCGTTACTGATTGGAATCGGTACCAGCTACCGAAAAAAATCGGTAGCTGTTACCGAAAATTAGGTAACTGGTACCGAAATAATCAGTAGCGGCTACCGAAAAATAATCGGTAGTAGCTACCAACTGCCAATCGGTAGCTGCTACCGATTATTTTTTTCAGTGTAGAAAGTTCGAAATTTTTTTATTCAATTTCGGGTAAAATGGGTCGGCAAAAATAAAAAAAAATTCGTGCGAAGTAAAATTGTAGAAAAATTTTTTTAATGCATTTTGAAAATAATGCAAATGCATAATGAATTTTTTTTTACCATCACAAATTTTTGGAAAAAATGCAGACGTAATTTTTGAATTTGCAAATGTATCACTTGAGTAATTAATGAATTTATTTAACAAACAATTTACTTGTACGACAGGAAGTGTTCTAATTAAAAATTAATCTATCAAGTTATCACTTATTTTTTAATGTAGGAATGGAAAGCGCGTTTACTAAATTAGGAGCTCATATTTTTTAATAAAGGAAAAAAAATGTATACTAACAAGAGCGAAGAGAAATAATTAATTAATTAATTTTATACCTTAATAATGAAGTATTAAATAATTTCACGACGTTTATTGGCTTTTTTTTATTGCGGTTTTATGAGAAAATGATACTGCTCAGAACTAGATGAGGTTTGTTTGGATCGTTAACGTTAACCGATAGTTTAAGAATACTAACCGCCGATAGTAGATATCGATTTCTTAAAACTCAACGTTAAAAGTTATCTGATACTTTCTTGACTTTTATCGCAATATAAATGTCTTACGTGAGTAAATTTTTATCATCTTACTTTTTTTTCAAGAATAAAAAATAAAATAATCTCACTCGAGTGTAAAAAAAAATAAGCCAGAAAATGTAATAAAAATATATTTTTCAAGTGCATCAAGAACAAACATTTTTCTTTTCTATTTCATCCAAGCTCAAGTAACTTGTGTACATATAACAAGTCTTATATATACACATATATATCTATGTATACACATAGTAACAACATTGATCTATAAAATTGTAAAGAAAGATTTATATTCTTCACTGCCAACAGGTGGACTTGGAATTCGTCCAATTGGGCATTCGACGAGGACGAGAAACCCATCATCTGCGGCAATGTCACCGGCGCCAGGTTATACTTTTTTTTATTTGGCTCATTATAAATTATAAACCAACCGGCTAACGAATATTTCATTTACCAAAAAATAACAAATACAATTGAGATAATAGATAATAGATAAAAATAATAATAATAATAATAATAATAATAATAATAATAATAATAACGAAGCTACTCTAACTTTTTTTATTTTTTATTCTCTCAAGCGAATGAATCGCAGCGATGATGCGCGAAATTGTCACTCAGTGTCAGATTCTCATCTTACCTCTATATATATAGACCAGGGCTATAAGATACTATTTTTGAGGCAAAAATAAAATTGTTTACTTGAAAAATGCTCAAGTACGATTTTTACTAAAAGATAGACAAGTTGGTCATACTGGACCACGCGGTCAATTTGAAATTTTCCTTAGAAAAAAAAAAAAAAAAAAAAATGACTTTTTCAGTGTTTGTTATATAAATTATTTAATTTATAGCTGGAAAAAGTTATCTCTGAGGTAAAATGGGCCACTACACGGAGAGAAATTTATGGTAACGATTACAATAAATTATGGGAATAGTTCCCATAATGTATCGTAACCGGTTTTATTGAAATGTCAACTATAGTAACCTTTACCATAATATTATGGTGATGGTTACCATAATATTATGGTAACCGTTACCGTAATATATGGTAACCATTACCATAATTATTTCACATGCGATATGGGAATTGTTACCATAATTATGGGAATTATTCCCATACTTATGGGAACTTTTCCCAGAAAGTATGGGCCTATATCCCATAATTCCAAGTAATCATTACCATAACGGTATGGGATGATATTTCATAAACGTACTAGAAATGGTTACCATAAATTTCTCTCCGTGTATTGTAAAAAAAAAATTCTAAGTGGATTTCACTTTTTGGGCTGCTCGACTTACCCGATTTTTTTCTACGAATTCTAAATATTTTTATCAAAAAAAAAAATTTGTCTCAAAAATCGTGTTTTATTTAAGCCTGGTCTTCTCTGTATATATTTCTACGTGTAAAAAACTAAGTATATATATGTGGAGAAATCTCTAGCTTAGTTTTCGACCGTTTCCGAACACTTGGGATTTTTCAACGAGCTAAACTTTAAGCTTACGGTTCATCGGACCGCAGCTGCTCGCTAAAAAAAAAATATATATATATATATATATATATATATATATAATATATATATATATACTTATTTTCCGCAAACTCAACTAACAGAGAATCGCTCTACCGCTTTCGAGATTGATCTTTATATTTATCACAAAAAAAAAAAAAAATGAAATAAAATAAATAAATAAAAAAGACCATTTCCAACTATGACGTGAATAATGGCTGTGAACTAAATTCTTTTTCACCCGAATTGATTTTGTTAGAGAAATCAATTTAAATTGAATTGAAAACAATTAAGGGAACCACTGAATCGGGACCGATCGAAAAATCGACTTTTCTTTATATTTTATGTCGGCCCTTATCCGATTTAAATACTCGGTACTTAACCGCGTCCTGTTTAAATAAATTTTTTCAAGTCAATAAAACTTTAAGAATATTATTTTCCGTAATACATTTTGATGTTTGCAATTTAGTGTCAGATAAAATTATAATTGGATCCATAAAACCGTAAATTAATTCAAAAGGGAGAAATATCGAGTATAAAAAGTTTATTAGAGTCGGCGAGTTGGCGTTAAGGGAAAATTTAATAACATTGTCGGGTAATAAAAAATATAATAATATTTTATGTTTTTATTGACAGACACTGCAATGAAAATTTCACATGTCTGTGTGTCGGTCCAAATCCAAATCACGGATACACTAATTTTGATAGTTTTCTGTGGTCGATGCTCACTACGTTTCAATTAATTACTCTTGATTATTGGGAGGATGTTTATAATAAGGTATGTAATTACTTTATTGGATTTTATTATGGACAAGATAATTTAATATTAGTAATTGTTATCAGCTAGTTCTAGTGGTAACCATTTAATTACTATAAAGCGGAGGTATTTAGTTATCAATTATCATCAGAGCGGAGCCATTTGCTACGGAAATTTAGATCTGGAAATGACAATAATTACAAATTTTTTTTTTATTCACTACACGAGCTTTTGATATTCAATTTCCAATATAAATTAGGGGTGTGCGAATAATTCGAAACTCGAATTCTTCGAAAGTTTCCGAATCATTCGAATTTTTTTTTGAATTATTATATTATTCGCAAATTTTCCAGTATTTTGAATTCAGAGTTTGTTATAGTCGATATTCAAATATGAAATTAACATTTAATATACATTTTATTTAAACCATGAAATATAATTACACAAATAGAAAAATTGGTATGAAAATTTGCTACAAATTTTTTTTCAAACGGAAATTAATAATGATAAAAATCACAATTAATTGAAGAGATCTCTTGCCAATATTAGTATCTAGATTTTTTATGTTACTGACAGAGATGAACATGCATTGAAATTGAGCAATTGTTTTCTCCGGGTAATTGATTTTTAATCAAAAAATATATTATTCGTAAGTAGAATACTTAATACACGATGTAATGGAATTCAAATTGTAAACAATAGAAAATCCAGTGAAATTTCGATAATTAGCGAATTATTCGAACATTTCTGAATTATTCTAAATTTTTCGAATTTTTCGTCGAATTTCGAATAATTCGAAAATTCAAATTATTCGATTGGAATTTCTAATCGAATATTAATTTTCGATTCGATTTAATTCGAACGGTATTCGCACACCCCTACTACAAATAAATATTTTAATTGATTTTATAAATTTTTTTTTAATTTTTAAATCACAAAATTTTTTTTTCTGTGAAATTAAAAAAAATTCAAATAATTAAATTTGTAATTTAAAATTAATGAAAGTTTCAAATGGTATTTTATGTTTTTTTAAGAAGCGCGAGTGTAAATTGTCCATAACAAATTTATGTTGCTCAACTATGGCATTTAGGGGAGGGTAAAATGGGATACCCAAAAATTATATTCCGATTTTGCCCAAAAAAAGATTCAAAAAAATAAAAAATCAATTTAAATTGAAAATAATCACTCTAAAGTTTAATTCTAAGTCGTACAAAATGGCGGGCTACTCAATTAAATTTACCTTCTGATAAAAAACTAATTAAAGATTTTAATTGATTATTAAAAAATTGTAATGAATTAAAAACAAAGAAACGTAACTTTGATAAAGAAAAATGAACCCCGCATAATTTAGTGGGTAGTATATATAGTAATAAATATATGATGATGTATGATGATATCAAAAAGATTTAAGATAATGACTGAGAGAACAAGGAGAGAATGAATAAGATATCGATCGTTAAACATAAAATATATGCGGGCTTGAAAAATGATATGTCTATTAACTAAAACAGGTGTTGTCGGCGTGCGGGCCTATCAGCGTCACGTTTTTCACGGTGGTCGTGTTCTTCGGGTCATTCTACCTCATAAATTTGATGCTTGCCGTCGTGGCCTTGAGCTACGAGGAAGAAGCTGAAATTACTAACGAGGTAAATTTCGTTTTACTCCCAATAAATTTTTACAAAATAGTAATTTGTTATTTTTATCTCTTATTTTGTTCGAAAAATTATTAATAGGAAAGAAAAAAAGACCTAACTGATCACCGCGAAGACTCGACGTTTAGTTTCGACCCGACGAAGATCAACATCAAAACCCTAACAAAAGAAAAGCAAAAAAAAATAGACGCACGCAAGGGCGTTTTGCTGAGCAGCTACACGAGGAAAAAAACACGCAGAAGAAAACGGGGAAGAAGTTCTGCGGGGCAGGAAAAAAATGGTGGAGCGAGGAGCAGGTCCTTGAACAATAAATGCGATCAGTAGGATCATCCTTTAAATATTTATTAACCTTCACGATTCCCTTCCACCCCAATTACCTCTGTACCAACAAAACCACTCGCACTAATTGCTAATTAGTGACGAAATAAAATTCTTAAATAATAATTATTATTATTGTTTCAAATATTTAATTCAGATCGGCGACACCTAGTCCGAGTCCAAGCCCAAGGCACTCAAATGTCCGGCCATCAAATCTACCTCTCCAGGTGGCTCCCCCTCGGCCACCTGACCCGATCCACCGGCTGGCACCCCACCGAGGGATGCTGCACTCCCGGCAAGCCAGCAACAACAGCAATCAGCAATCCTCGTTGGATGACTCGGGTGTCGTTGATGATCACGATGGTGATGACGTTACCTCGGCTGAAGAGCACGAGCGTCGTGAGCATCACCATCGTGAACACAAGCACCGCGAGCATCGTCTTGAACGTCAAGAGAGAATGCAAATGGTCACTACGACCACTGGCGAACGCACTCTACTTCCTATTGCACCGGTCACTGTCTCCGTCAGGAGCAGGAGCCGGGAAATTAGGGTACTAAAGTGCAATGGGGTTAAAACTAAAAAACAAATGTACACATTACCTCCGGAGTACTTGTCACATATTGTCGTTATTGGTAATAATTTATTCATTAAAATTATAAGGTACCGGTGGGTAATAAAGCTTAGCTAAGGGAGATTTTGAATAGGATCGAAAGTAGTGCGTTTAATTATCGAAATTTATCATTAATCTTTATTTCAATACATTAGCCGTAAAATATAGTGAAGTAATGGTAATTTTTACCATAAACAAACAAAAAATTGAACTTTTACAAAAACCATGCGAATAGGCCTTATTTTAGTACGGTAGGGTAATAAGGCCTACGGGTTAAAAATTGTAATAGTTAAACTACACTGAAAAAAATAATCGCTAGCTGGGAGCGATTTTTTCGCTAGCTGGAAGCGATTTTCTCTTTAGCAGGGAGCGATTAAAAATCGCTTGCTATTTTTAATCGCTCTTAGTATTTATTTTATTTTCGAGTTATACCGATGCTTAACTTTTTTTATACAAGGAACAAATAAGTAAGCGTTAGCGAAAAATCGCTTCCAGCAAGCGATTTTTAATCGCTACCTGCTAAAGAAAAAATCGCTAGCAGCTAGTGAAATAATCGCTTGCAGCTGACGATTAAAAATCACTAGCTGCTAAAGAAAACAATCGCTAGCAGCTAGCGATTATTTTTTTCAGTCTATACTTAATAAAATTGGTATTAGAGATAAATCATCACTTAAATTTAGCAACAATACTTTTTAAGAGTCAGAAGACTAGATTGTTTTTTATAATTTCTTCTGCACTACGACAGCATATGACGGATAATGAAATATAGAAGATAGGGCACGTGGTATCGGGACTATAAACTTGTCGTAACATCTCTTTGCAAGACTCTTCTACTAGAGTAGCCTTTAGCGGAGGCGATTATTTTAAATATCATTTCTGTCACTTAGACCTTATTACCCGCGGGTACCTTATTTATGTACACTGCACAGTAAAAAATATTGTGTTAAATACAACACAATCTGTGTGTTAGAAACGGCCCACACAATATTTGTGTTAAAATTTCAACACTTTTTTTGTGTTGATTTTAAAGTAACACTTAATAAATATTGATAATATCGATTTTTATACTAACACTTTTAAAGTGTTGAAGAGTAAATCGATTAAAAATTTTACAGTACCACAAAGAATTGTGTTGGTTTGACACAAAATAATTAACACAAAAATTTTAACTCGGACTGTTTTTAGCACAGGTACACAATATTTTTTACTGTGTGTAAAAAGTCCGGAGTAAATTCGGAGTGATCATGGATTTTATATCAATCCGAATTCACTCGGTCGCTCGGAGTTTTTAAAAAAAATCACTCCGAATAAGGGGTAAACTTCACTCCGGATTTTATTCGCGTTCACTCAAATTTTTTACAGAGTAATTATTTTAATTTTTTTGTAGACGATCTTCCTGACAGAAATTGCGACAAATGTATTCAGTGTTGCGTCGACTATGAGGGTTGGTTACGATTTCAAAATTGTTTATATAAGGTAATTAATTTTCATATTAATTTGATAAATTTATTTATTTACGCGTCACTATAAATTAATGACATATTTATTTATCATTAATAATTGATGGCTATATTCAATATGGAAAATTATTTATATTTTACAATTATTAGTTTTCACCAGAACATCGATTTTTATTCAAAACTGAAATTCTAATGATAAAATATGGCCGCCCTTGAAATCTTCCTTTGATCAGTCCATTGCGGTTCTATTTCTTGATTAAAATTTACACCGACCGATAGTAAAATTTGAAGAGCCATTTACTCGCATTCAATTACTTTTACCTCAATACATTCTATTCATTTTTAATTTTTAAATAATAATGAGTATAAAGTTTTAACTTTTCAAAATAACTTTTGAAGCCGCGGTATTAATATTGACATAAATTTAAATTACCTGTCAATTGATTTTTTATTATTTATGATCAGTAAAAAAAGCAAAAATATCGTACCCACAAGAATATCAATTACTAACCGCAACAATTAATAATTACAAATAAATGAATTACTGTGTAATTAAAATTAATCATCAAAAGTTAAATATCGATTGTCAGAGATAAATTTAATCAAACTATCTGTTAATAATAAACGTTCCATTAGGTGGTACGAGATCCATTGTTCGAATTAACCATCACCCTGTGTATCGTATTGAACACCGGGTTTCTCGCTATGGAACATCACGGGATGAGCGAAAATGTGCGACAAGCTCTCAACATTGGCAACAAAGTCTTCACAAGTATTTTCACGTTCGAGTGCTTCCTAAAGTTGCTCGCACTGAGCAAAGATTTTTTCAATAACGGCTGGAACAACTTCGACCTTATAATCGTGTCCGCGTCGCTCATTGATTTAACATTCGAATTAGTCGACGGTCTATCAGTATTACGTGGTCTGAGGTTGTTACGTGTCTTGAAGCTGGCGCAGTCATGGACGACAATGAAAGTTCTTCTGAGCATAATAATATCTAGTATTGAAGCGCTGGGTAATTTGACTCTGGTGTTGGTAATTGTCATCTACATATTCGCCGTAATCGGAATGCAATTGTTCAGCAAAGATTACACACCCGAAAAGTTTTACCCAGACCCAGTTCCACGGTGGAACTTCAACGATTTCTTTCATTCCTTTATGATGATATTTCGGATACTCTGCGGTGAATGGATCGAGCCCCTGTGGGACTGCATGCGCGCTGAAAAAGATGAGGGACCGGAAACATGCTTTGCAATATTTCTTCCAGCATTAGTTATGGGTAATTTCATGGTTCTCAATCTCTTCTTGGCCTTGTTGCTCAACAGTTTCAATTCCGAAGAATTGAAGCAGAAAAAGCAAGAAGTTGGTGAGGATTCAAAGCTGGCGAGGTCGTTTGACCGGATTAGGTCAATTGTTCGTAAAAAACGATACCGAAAAGAGCGAACGGAGAACGAAAAAAACACACGATTGGAGCAAATAGTGCGGGAAGTTATGGACAAGTCGGACAAAGAAAAATACGCAATACAGGAGACCGTTTTGAGCCTTCCTAAAGACAATATTTACAATAGATCGTATCAAGAAAGTCTGAATCAGCCGGTGTTCACTTACGAGCCGATTTATCACCGGCAAGCGACTGTTACTACGTACAGCCACAGCAGCCAGGAGACGGTCAGACCCGCGGGTAAGTTGGACGAGGGTAAGGGCGACAGCAATGAGACGAATGCTGAAGAAAGCATCGAGATGGAAGTACTCAAAGAGTCGACGGGAAAAATTCCCGATGACGAAGAACACTCGGCGATGCTGCCACAACAGGACAAAGAAAAACAGGCGAGCAATAATGAGGCCATGATGCTGATGTCCTCGGTGACGATGATGACGACAATGAGGCAAGACGAATTGCAGCAGCAAGCAGCGGCCAAGGGACAAAAAAGACCTTGGCACGCGCTCGTTAGCTACGTCGACGAGCTCACTGTCGGTGGAAGACGCGATAGCAAGGGACGTTACGTTGACGGCATGGGCTCCTTTCCAGGATTTGGTAGAAATAAACCACATAAGGTGCCGCAGGATTGCTTTCCTCAGCATTGTTATCAAAAGTAAGTCATCGCGGTTTTTTTTTTTGTAAATTATATTGATCACCGAGATTCTGATATTTATTTCATTGGCTGGAAATTTTTTGAGATCTTTCTTCAAGATTTTTTTTTTAATTGTCAACTTCCAAATCAACGACAACAGGATTAAAATTTAAATAACTGAAGTAAAAGCTCTAATTATAAATAATATAAAAAATATTTAAATTTATTGGCCATGTATTGAATGCCAATGATAGATAAATTTATTGGATTCTCTCACTGGATGCCTCAGCCAATTAAATCACCCGTTTCCACTATAAATTCATAACACCGCAATAAATATAAAGCTTTTTAAATCATCACTCTCATGTACCAATTATTGGCATGTCACCCGCCGTCCTTTCCAAGCCATACACAATATAAATTCTTTTAATATTCCAATTTCCCGTACTTCAAAAATATTAAAAAACCCGGGTCAAAACTAAAACTTGATTTAGAATTGATTTATCAAGTTGAAATTTGGAGCCGTTTTTCACAAAATAAACTCGACTTTTTTTTTACGGAGATATGAAATACATTTAGTTTTCGCCTTGGTTTAGACTTAACTGGCTTACTTAGTCACGATTTAAGACGAAAAATTTGAAATTAAGTCGAAATTGACTTGATTTAGACTCATTCGACTTAAATTACAAAGCGAAAAAGTCAAAACTAAGGTGAAATAATTTTGATATATTAAGGCGGAAGTAAGGCGAATAAATGACTTTTTTTCGACTTGATTCAGCAAGTCAAAAGTAATGTGAATGACTATCATGCTCAAAGTAAAGACGAATAAGTTCAAACTAAGATCAAAAAAGTTCAAAAAGTTTAAAAAAATTAAATTTAAGTCGAAAAAGTCGAGATCTTATCACGAAATCGTCGGCAAATCGATAACTTCAAAAGAAAATAAGGTGAAGCGCGCCTAAATCAAGTTTAATTTTTGACCCGGGAACCCGCGAAATTTAAACAAACCAATTAAAATTATCATTCTAGACAAAATTTCGACTTCTGCCTCTCGCATTCTATCTTACTCAGGTCTCAGAAACTAAAGTTTTTTACAAATTGATTAATTAATAATTATATTTAATAGATGTAGTTGCATTAATCAATGTATGGCTACGGATTTGGGTCACAAATGGACTAATATACGCACATTCGTGTTGTCGTTTGTCGACACCCCGGCATTTGAATGGATGATACTGGCATTTATATTTGCCTCGTCTGTCACCCTTTGTTTTGAGGACATTTATCTTGACGACAATCAATTCCTCAAGCGCATTCTCTACTGGACAAACCTGGTCTTCTGTATGCTATTCAGCATCGAAATGTTACTCAAGTGGCTTGCGCTCGGATTCTGTAAATACTTTACGAGTTTCTGGACAATCTTGGATTTTATTATTGTTTTCGTAAGTAATTTCCCTTCGTGGCTCACTATTAATCACATCGATAGTAATAATAATGATTGTTATTATCACTATTATCATCATAATAACAATACATGTGTGTATTAATATCGTTACACTGTTGTTCTTTATTTTATTTTATTTTGTACTTCATGTCTCTATAACACGCTACAAACTAACGGCTATTGTGTTATTGTCGCATGAGATGACAAATTATTATTAGTTCAACGGTCTTAAGAAAATAATTTAACGTTAAAAGCAAAAAAAATGAATATGTTTCAAAACAAGTGTTTAGCTAAAGATATAGCAGAATGTAAGTGTCTTTTTATGGAGAAAAAAAATTACGTGAAAAAAAAAAAATCCTCTTGAATGTTTATATTTTTTTATTTCTATATGTATTACTCTATATATGTTTTATGTGTCGCTTCATGGACCCAGGTACGTTAATAATCTCAAAGTCAATCCTGATCCTTTTTAAATCCTTTTAATTATTAAAGGAACTGCTGACTTTTAAAAAATTTTTGACGTTTAATTTTTTTTTTTTCAATGTATGGGAATAATTCGTATGAATTTTTTTTAATTAATGGATTTTTTTTAAGGTTTGTTTTAATTTGAAAATTTTTTTGGCGGTAATTTTTTTGAAATTAAAATCTAGAGTTGACTAAAAAAAATTGATAATTTTTTGACATAAATTCAATTATTTTTGAATATTTTTGATAGAAACTAAAATTTGAATTTTGTTTGATAAATAAATTATCGGAATTTTTTTTTTTCCATAATTAATTTTTGGTTAAAATTTCGAAAAATTCAATGATACTGAAGTTAGCCGACGTCAAATAATTTTTGGATTTTTTTTTAGACGGTAAATAATAAAAAAAAAAATATTTTGAAAAATTGCACATATAGTTTTTTGAATTTTCTACATGTGCATTTTTTTATTTTTTTTTTTTCTCATAAATTTGTTGTAAAAAAAAATCCTAAAATTAATAATTGTCTGTTAACTTCAAGATCACAAGTTAGCCGACGTCTAATAATTTTTGGACTTTTTTTTAGACGGTAAATTATAAAAAAAAAAAATATTTTTAAAAATTGCACTTGTAGTTTTTGAAATTTTCTACATGTGCATATTTTTAATTTTTTTTTTTTCTTCAAATTTAATTGTTAAAAAAAAACCTAAAAATTTTCAATTGTCTGCTAACTTCAGGATCATAAAATTCAAATTAATTTTTTTTTTTTTTAGTCTTCCCTGATAAAAAAATTGTTGTGATTATTTCAAAATTTGAAAAAAAAATTAATTCGGATGTGATTTCATTTTTGCTCAGATAAAAAAAAATATTTTTAATTTTAAAAAATTTATATTTTTGTTAGAAATGGAATTTCTAATAAAAATTTATTTAAAAAAAATTAAAAAGGCAGCAGTTTCCTTAAAGAATGAATCCATTGCCCATCAAAAATAACCATCTAGTAGATTTGATCGTGTGTTGTACGATGATTTGAAATTAAAAATTTTAAGTCAGACGATAAAATTTTTAATTTTTTGTCATCTGTTAACAAAAAATATATTTGTGCTAAAAACATTCTTATCTTCACAGCAACACAATTGTATGGATAGATCAGTGTATTGCATGCTGTCTGTTGAAAAAAAATATTTATATATACACATATATATCATAGACATATATGTAGATGTATAAATGTGAAACAAAAAAAGCTCTGTGATATATTAGTTCGTAGGAGCTTTAAAAAAAAAAAAATAAGTAAACAAATCAATAAAATTAAGTGATTTGCTCAACAGGTTTCCATGTTTAGTCTTTTGATAGAAGAAAATGAAAACCTCAAAGTACTGAGGTCGTTGAGAACACTCAGGGCATTGAGGCCACTCAGGGCAATCTCAAGATGGCAAGGCATGAGGGTAAGATCTATTGAAAACGTCTTCTCTTAATTAGTTTTCAATCGACAAATAATAAGTTTTTTTTTCTCACTTCAAAATTATTCATGTACTAAAATATTTTACTACCACGGTAAATTTTAGGGCAATAATTACTAGCAGGTACTTGGCTACTGACTTAATTTATTCAAAACATGAATTGCTAATGACTAATTAGTTGATTTAAAAGATTCTTTTTTTCCCGCGCTCTGAAATGAATTGGACTCAACGTTTCCGGTGGATTTATTTTTATTTGAACCCACGGCAATTATTTGTCATATTAATTGTGTACTTAAATAAATTTTAAAAGAAGGCTTACAAAAATTAAGGGGTCGGATAATTAATTTGGAAAATAAATAAAATTTTTTTTAAATTATCGTAATAATATCCGGATCATTATTTCTCCAAATGTCACCGCGGAAATATTTTTTTAAATGATTAATGCATGCGCTATTGTACCCTAGTCTTCGACACTAACGAAATCTGATACTTTCAAATGAACTATGAAATTATAATTAATAATTAGAAGCGGCGAGAAATTATTATGCGTTGGCATCATAAGCCGAAGGCTACTGATGCCAACACAGAGAAAATTTATTTGACTGCAGGAAAAACGTCCTTTTGATAAAAAGTATGACCTGCTATTAATTTTAAAAGCAAGAAAAATAATAATTTTCAAAAAAGTTATGATTCCGAAGTTAGCAGACAATTAGTAATTTTTGGATTTTTTTTTTCAGCAAATCAATTACAAAAAAACAAAAAATAAAAAAATGCACATGTAGAAAATTTAAAAAACTACAGGTGCAAATTTTTCAAATATTTTTTTTTATAATTTATTCCTTAAAAAAAAGTCAAAAAATTATCAGACGTCGGCTAACTTCAGTATCATAAAAATGATACTGAAATTAGCCGACGTCTGATAATTTTTGGATTTTTTAAAAAACGATAAATTATGAAAAAAAAAAATATTTAAAAAAATTGCACTTGTAGTCTTTTGAATTTTCTGCATTTGCATATTTTTAGTTTTTTTTTTTTTTTTTCAAATTCAATTGTTCAAAAAAAATCCAAAAATTTGTAATTGTCTGCTGACTTCAGGATCGTATTATAAAAAGTAATTAATGACTGAGAAAAAAAAATTCTTGGTACCCTATTTTGCCAGAGCCTCTTTTACATGAAGTGTTTAATAAAATAATAATTAAGTCATCGGAAAAATCTATTAAGTAATGAATATTAATTACAGATTGTAGTGAACGCGTTGATGTACGCAATACCTAGTATTTTCAACGTGCTCCTCGTCTGTCTCGTGTTTTGGCTGATATTTTCTATAATGGGAGTTCAATTTTTCGGTGGAAAGTTCTTCAAATGTCTAGACGAGTATGGCGAACTGCTAGACATTTCGGTGAGTGAAAAGCAATAGACATAACACTCGACATCCATTATCTTTTTATTGCCGTCAAAGAAATTAGCTGCAGATAAACTGACAATAGTTATATATATTCGAACATTCCTCTTTTGATTTTTTTATTTCATGTTTTCCGATTCCCTGTCTCTGTTGATATAGATAGTGAACACGAAGAACGATTGCCTGAGTGGAAATTACACTTGGGAGAACAGCAAGATAACTTTCGATCACGTTGGTATCGCTTATCTGGCGTTGTTCCAAGTCGCGACCTTTGAGGGCTGGATGGAAGTTATGGAGGACGCTGTTGATGCGCGGGGCGTCGACCTTCAACCTCAAAGGGAAGCTAATCTATGGGCTTACATCTACTTTGTTATATTCATCGTATGCGGTTCATTCTTTACTCTCAATCTATTCATCGGAGTTATCATTGATAATTTTAATATGCTTAAAAAAAAGGTAAGTCTGCCAACACTTAATATATAAGAGAGACCGGGGCACAACCGACCCCTGGAAAAATTTCCCAATAAGTCCTGCAGTAAAAATTACTCAATTAATGCGAGTACCCGCATGAAAAAATATATATGTCGAAAATATACGTGACGTATATGTGATATATACAAAATATATGTACGCAAAAAAAATATACGTCAAATATATTTGCAGTTATATGTTGATATAAATGTATGATTTCATATATGTCAGGATATACGTGGAATATATAAGAAATATATGCAGACATATATTTTTTCATATACGTCAATGTATATGTCTGCATATATATATAAATGTACGAAAGTATATATCTCAATATATGTATCAACATATATGTAATTATATATCTCAACATATATACAGCTATATACATTCACATATATATTAATCTATATAGAAACATATATATTTACATATATGCAAACATATATGCAAATATATATTGACATATATTTCAACATATTTGATACAATATCACAAACTTACATGAATTTTTTTAATTTTCAATACCTGAAATCCCTAGTGGAAATTTTTCGGACTTTACTATGAAAAACTCTGAAAAAGTCTAGAGAATATATGTGGGTATACATACAAACATATATAAAAAAATATATGTCTGCATATATTTGTATATACATGCTCGTATATATACACAAATATGTAAGTCAAAATATATTTAGTATATATGTAAAAATTTATGTGAAAATAACTTTTTACATATATACAAACATATATGTAAAAATATATGTTGGCGTATATGTAAAATATATGTGACATATATAAGAATATATGCAAACATATATGCCGTCTTATACATAAACATATATTTACACATATATGTAACAATATATGTGCACATATAATTTAATGCAAAAAACATATATGTCAAAATATATATTTCTATATTTGACTTATATTTGACATATATTTATGAGTATATTTTTCACATATATATTTTTCCATGCGGGTAAAGTTTGACTTTTATTTTATTTTAAAAATGGCGCTCATTTGCACAATGAAAAATAGGGTAGAGGTACCGTTTTTGGTCACTTTAGGGCCAGTTTTGGACACTTGAAAAATTGAAATAAAATAATTTGTAAAAGACCCAATAACATAATCAATTTTTAAAATATGTTTAAAGATACTTCTATTCCACTATTAAAATGAAAATTTTATTTTACACTTTTTCATTAATTAAAATAAAGGATTAAATGTCCAAAAATGGAGCAGTGCCCACAAATGGTACCTCTACCCCATTCAAAAAATTTTTCTATTACGAAAAAGTAAAAATAAAAATAAAAATCAGATCTGGAATCACTCTAAATTGGACGGTAATTTTTAATACAAAAATAATCGCGGTATTTTTGAATTTTTTTGAAAGTCGGTACACGAAATTTTTTAAATAAATGAATTTTATAAAAAGTTAAAAATAAATAGGTAGTACAAGACGTTATATTACTCTATAGCAAATATGACCCCGAATTACCCTATAACTGTAAAAATTTATTATTATAACATTATTTTGTAATCTTTATGTTTATAGTACGAAGGTGGCGTGCTAGAAATGTTTCTGACCGAAAGTCAGAAGCACTACTACACAGCCATGAAAAAACTAGGTCGTAAAAAGCCTCAAAAAGTAATAAAACGTCCGATGAATCAATTCCTCGCCATGTTCTACGACTTGTCCAACTCCAGGAGGTAATAAAATTTAAAGATAGTTGATTACTTAATATATATCCACATGCTATTTTTTATACAGCTGTCGTAGTAAAATTAACGGCTGAATAATTTCAATAAATGTTAAATGCTAAAATGAAAAAAAAACACACACACACATTTATTGTGCACAGGTTTGAAATAGCAATATTCGTATTGATATTTTTAAATATGCTGACAATGGGTATTGAGCATTACAACCAACCGCATCCGATATTCTTTATTTTGGAAGTGTCCAATGCATTTTTTACGACGGTCTTCGGGTTGGAGGCGATTGTTAAAATAATAGGTCTACGCTATCACTATTTCACGGTGCCGTGGAACCTGTTCGACTTCATCCTTGTGCTGGCGTCGATACTCGGAATCCTCATGGAGGACATAATGATAGACTTTCCCGTGTCACCGACGCTCCTGCGGGTCGTGAGGGTGTTCAGAATCGGCAGGATACTGCGGCTTATCAAGGCCGCCAAGGGTATTCGGAAACTGCTGTTTGCGCTGGTTGTCAGTTTACCGGCGCTGTTTAACATCGGTGCTTTGCTCGCACTCATTACATTTATCTATGCAATTATCGGCATGTCGGTCTTCGGACACGTACGCAAGCAGGGTGCTCTCGATGACATGGTTTGTGTTAAAAATTTATTTTATCAATTACGTTGCGCATCTCAAAAGCTTGACATCAGCAAAATATTTTTTTTTTTTTTTCAAATTACGCTCAATGGCGGGAATGCGATTTTTTAAATTTTTGAAAAAATTATCAGGGAAAGTCCAAAATAAACTGAGAGATTTAGATATCAGTTTAATTTAAAAAAAAAATTACTTCGAATAGAACCAAAAATAAATTTAACTTTCCTTTGAGTCCTCATTTTTTTTTTTTAATTATACTTTGACAACTTTGTAAAAGTTTGTCTTTAAGCTTCAAATCCTTTTTATTTCAATTTTCTACTTTACATCAAACGTCAAAGTAAAATGGATTGTCAAAAGTTGTCACAACTGTTAAAAAAAGTTAGACAGAACTCGAGCTCTCGTTCTAAAACAGAAACCAGCCTTCAAACTCTCGATTATCGAAAACTAAAATTTTTTTCAAAAACGACCCGACAAAATTTTTTCCAATAAATACGAGCAATTAAATTTAGGCCCCGTAATTTTCAAATTTTTTTCACTATCAAAAATCCGCGGAATTTTAATAAAATCAATTAACCAGCAATTATTGTCACGTGTTCGGTTAAAGAGTAATCTGGAGCTGATGAAAAAAAACAAATTAAATTTATCGTGTGTTCAGATTTAATTGCGTTTCCATACACGAGTATGGGAACAAAGTTTGGCTTTAGACATTAATTAATATGAAATTAAGTTTTTAAACTCGACATGTTTGACACATTAAACGCAGTTTAAATTGAATTAATCTATATTTTGAATTATCCGGTTCGCAAGAGTTTACCCTGTACGTCATATATATTTTATTATCCCGTTATACGAACTGTAGTCTACTTAATCCGAATGCATCGCGACAAACTTTGAATCAGGTGTAAAGTCTGGCTCAGAGATGCGCAATATTGCAATGAAAAATAAAATATATGTAAAATGTATATAAAATATGAAAAGGTGAACTTCGAGACCTTTGGTCGGAGCATGCAGCTGTTGTTTCGCTTGATGACGTCGGCAGGATGGAACGACGTCCTGGAGTCTCTTATGGTTCAACCGCCGGACTGCGATCCCACCCCCACCAGCCGGCAGTTGAACGGAGACTGCGGGTCACCCCTCCTAGCCATTACGTACTTCACGTCCTTCATCATCATCAGCTACATGATAGTGATCAACATGTACATCGCAATTATCCTGGAAAACTTTAACCAGGCGCACCAAGAAGAAGAGATCGGCATTGTCGAGGATGATCTCGAAATGTTTTACATCAGATGGTCAAAGTAAATTATATTTATTATTTAAATAGTTTATTAATTAATTAATTGATTGGTTAATTAATGTGTTATTGAAATAGATATGATCCTCATGCAACCCAATTCATACGTTTCTCACAACTGAGCGACTTCATAGCGAGCTTAGACCCTCCGTTAGGAATTTCAAAGCCCAATGTCGTGGCATTGGTGAGCTTTAATCTTCCTATCGCCAAAGGTAACAAAATACACTGTCTGGACATCCTACACGCACTTGTCAAGCACGTCCTTGGACACGTCGAGGAGTCGGAGGATTTCAGAAAACTCCAGGAGCAAATGGACGTTAAATTCAAAAAACAATTCCCGACGAGGAAGGAACTGGAAATTGTCTCATCCACGAGGATCTGGAAGAGACAAGACAAAGCTGCCAGACTTATTCAACGCACCTTCCGCGACTATATTACGTAATCATTTTTTTATTTTATTCATTCGCTTTACCTGCAGCAGTCACATTTACGGCACTAATAGTCTCGGCATTTTTTATTTTTTAATAAAAATAGCTGTAACTTTTTTCACTTTTAATATTTTTGCATAAATTTTACACCAAAATTTTTGGGAGTAAATGTACTATGACAAAAAAATTATTTTCCAAAAAATTATTTTTATTTTAGCAAACAAATTTCAAAATTTTCTATTAAAAATTTCAAAATTATCAAAAAAAAAAGTATGATTGGTTTTTTGTAAATATCTCTGTAAATATTGAGAAATTCAAAAAATTGTGAGAGACCTTTTTTGTAGGGCTTTGAATTCTCTACAAAAAAGGTATCTTGTAATTTTTAGAAAACTCAATAGTTACCAAGATATAAGGAGTTGAAAATTGCCGTCTTCTCCCGAGTCGAAATTTAAAACGTATCTTAAGCGTCTCAGACGTTTAAAACGTATCTCAAGCGTCTCAGACGTTGTAAGCGTGATTAAAACGTTTCAGCTCAAAAACGTAATGTGCAATTTTGAGCGCTTAAGGATGGAATAAGCGGGAAGTTGCAGGGATGGCCTTTGGGGTCAACCGTTTTCCTAATTTTTTTAAAGTAGTCCAGTATGCCTCATATATCACATATTGGCCCGAAATATCATAAAAACATCATAGAGGTCATAACTTGACGGAAAATGGAAAAAAAAAAATTTCACCTAATACCCAGTACATGACGTTTTTAATTTTTATTGGAATTAAAAAATTACGTTTCAAACGCCTGAAACTTTTGAGATACGTTTTAAATTTCGACTCGGGCTTGAGCCATGTGACTGTCGGGTAAAAATGGCCGATTAAATTTTGAATTTACTAATAATTCGATATACTTAATTTAGAATGAAAAAAGAACGTGAAAGAATAGCACATGAGGTAGATTCTCAAACACAAACGTCGAGTCCGGGTGGCATGGGCAGCGAAGGCAGAGGCGGTGGGTGGGGTGGTAAGTTATCGGCCCTTCTCCACGTACACCGCGGAAGTAGGGCCAGTAGCCGCAAGTCCTCCAGGGCCAGCGACGCCAGCGACCTTAGCGAGCTAGGGACAGCATCGGCTTGGTTATTTCCAAATTTACCGCTGCTGCTTCTCTCCGGCGCCACCGGGACCCATGAGGACCTGCAACCACCCTCCTTAACCGTGTCCCGTCCCTCGCCCACCATGGAACAGCCCTCGGCTACCTCTAGCTCCGGCTCGGACTCTCACGTCACTGTCAGGTAACTTGTCTATTTATTATACTGATGTTTTTTATCACCTCAAGACATAGCATTGCACATTTTTTTATCACTTTCATAATAATTTTTATTTATTTATTCATTTATTTATTGAAATTTTTTCTTTGCAATTTAAACCTCCGAAGGCAGTTGATGCTATAGGTAAACAAGTATAAAGAAAACGAAATACTGTTGACGGCTGTCGTTTATTCTTCACTCGATAACGATAGATAAGATCAAGTTTTATGTAGAAACTTTTTTAGCGCGGCTAGAATTTACTTCACCAAGAGGACCGCTGGCTTTCAAATTATTTTACTTTTTTTCTGGAAAAATTTTACTGTATACGAAAATATGTAAATTATTTTTTGTCGCGGTATAAATATTTAATTACGTTGGCAAAAAAAAAAGTTTTTTAAAGTTAGAAGCGGAAGTCTCTTAGTATTTTAGTTTGCGAGAAAAGTTAACCGGAGGTTAACAAAATATTTAATTTCCTAAACTCAAATGCTGAATACTAAAATAGTTATGAAATTAAAACTATTTATCGCCTGGAAATGTACCGGCATATAAATTGTCATTTAATTAAAATTAATTGTCATCAAAAGCCTCGTTACAAATAATTAACAAATAAAATTTAAATAATAGAGGAGTGAGTTTAAAAGCCAGCGGTCTCCTTAAAAATAATAAATAATAAATTTCTCGCTGTATTTATAATTTTAGTACTTCTGTACAACTCGAGCTAGACAACTCCTGCTTCCTGTACTATAGAACAGCTTTAGTGAATAAAATTTTAAATAAACTTATAAATTAATAATAATAATAATAATTTAAATGCTTAATGATTTCTTTTGCTTAAGGATAGCGATAGAACTAGTGACTAAATAGCCTAGAATTTTAAAAAATAATCCGAGTTTTCAATAAATTTTTTTTTAAGGGGTCGCTCAGCATGCGCTCTTCGAAAATGAGAGTTTTGGAAAAAATTTTAATAATAACATCCATTAAATATTCAAATTTTATAAAATTTAAGTCTAAATCTTAGACAAAATTTTTTTTTGTAGAAAAAGAATAAATTCTGAGAATTAAAAAAATTTTTGAATAAAAGAAATTGAAAAATTATAATTTTGTCTCCTTAATTATTTTTAAATAATGATTCTGTAGGAAGTAGATAATTAAAAATTTTTGAATTTTTTTTATCAATTCAATTTGAAGAAAAAAAAATCCGAAAAACGGTTGACCCTGCGGTGAAATCTCAAAACTTGCCGCTATTTTCAAATTCAGAGAGCTGTGTCAGGATTTTCGATCGATTTTCTATAAAATTTCTATATATAGAACACACACGGAAGTGTTTTCATAGCGGGAAGTTTAAAAACTAAACATATGCACATCCCATACGAAAAAAATATATATCCGGGCAAATCTGCATATATGAGGCATATATTTATATGTTGCATATATGCGAAATATTTCAGATTTGCTCGTATATATTTTTTTTTCGTCTGGGATATAGGAAATTAAAAAGACATATGTGAAATTTTTCAAATAATTTTTATCTCATAATTTGTGATTTTTAAAAAAATTCAAAAATTACAAGACCTCAGCCTCAAATAAAAAAAAAATTTGAAAATTCAAGTAATTAAATTTTTTCCAAAACTCTTATTTTTTGAGCGCGAAAATTAAAAGCGACCCCTTGCTAACTGTCAGGATTAATGATTTAAAAAAATTTTAGATCCTCTGGTGCGACACTGGGTCGTCAAGACGCCGTCGAGTCGTACCCAGACGAGGACGTGCTGAGTCCGCCAACGTCTAAACGCAGTTCGATAAGGCCGAGTGGTACTGCATTGTCATTAAATATTCTACAGCGCGACATTAAAGAAGCAATAACACGCCGCTGCGGTAGTTTAAGGGGAAAAAAAAGTGTTCCTGTCCCAGAACCAGCACCACTACGCATACCCGACGCCAGTGATGTCAGTATACTGGTGACAGAACCAAGTCCCGAGACAAATATACCGCCCGTAAGACCGCCCTTGCTTCGACAACAGTCTGAAGCAACGGTAGTCCACGTTCTTGTTCACCGCGAGAGTGAAGAGTATCAAGATGCTCATGACAACAGCTGATCTTAGTTTGATCGTATGTTCATAATAAAAATTAATATCTTTCCTCCATTAATCATTTCATCAAAATTACCTTATTTTTAATTATTATCAATTACGTTTTATCAGACGCGAGTCTTCCGTAAAATGCAATACTAAATCAATAATCATGAATTTTAAATAAAATAGGCGACGATATAATTTTTATTATGCATCTGTAGTCATGAATTTAAATCTTGATCTTCGTCTTACCTCATTCATAAGTATAATTAATATATAATTAATTAATTAATTAATAAATAAATAATTAATCACGCCGATTAATCGGCAGTAGAAGCCTGAAGATGTACTGCCTCGTATTGTAGAAACAAAGCACACGTTTCAGATCGACGAGAAATTATATTCCAGGAATAATTAATTTTTAATTGATGGCAGATTAAATGTCAATTGGAAAGTTAATAAATTTCTTGTTGATCTGATACGGATTTCTAGTAATTTAAATAAATGTTTATTGTAATAAATGCGATTGTTAATCAGAAAAACCGTCACACGGAACAAAAAAATATATAGAGTAAGTTTTAGTTATTTATTATTATTATTATTATTATTATTATTATTATTATTAAATGAAGTAGGCGCGATTAGCTCTCTGCTTCGGAAGTATTACGGTGGGTTATATATGACGTTTTATCCCTAGTGTATGCGAGAAGACTTTTCCGTGGCCATCTAGTGGCGGTATGTGGAACTGTCGTTTATAAAAAATTTATCGTCATTTTATTTTTTAACTACTGATGGTTGTGATTTTTAATTATTGGCTTTTTTTATTTTATTAATTAGTTTTTAAACTTAAACTAGTAAATTACTTATTTCGAGGCTATGCAACTAGAGTTTCATTAATCTGTTATTTGTTCCGATTTAATGGGAATTTTTCATTGAAAAAATTAAGAAGTAAATTAATTAAAAAACTTTGAAATTAATTTTTAATTACTGCGTTGTAATGCAAGTGATCTACGATTTAAAAAAATTAAAAATTTGAAGTACTAGTGAGAATAAAAATTAGATTTTTAAAAAAATTTCTAAAATTTTGAACTTTTATAAACCAGATAAAAATAAGAATTTGAAAAATTATTTTATTAATTACAATATTCACTTTTTACAAAATCGAGCTTCTGCTTCATTACAAATTACGAAAATTAATTTTTTTATTTTCAAAATTTTGAATGCTATTTCAAACTAATCGGCCGACTTTACTAATCAGTAAATCTGATAAAAAATAAGTAAATGCCCAATAAAAAAGTCGACAAAACTTAAATAGAATCCGATAAGAATTGCGACCGCTATCATGTTTACAAATCGCGTTGACTCCGTATATAAATACAAACTTTTGAACAAATGAAATTTTTAAAAACCACTCGGATTAAAACATCAGGAAAATTTTCCGAAACTTCGGTGATTCGAAAAACTCAATGGATTTAACAATTCACTAAAAAGTAACTTAGACCAAAATAATCTTTTATTCAACTGACCTGCCAGCTGGCAACTTTTCGCAACCGAATACGACAATAGTTTTATATATTTTTGACGCCAGCATTTAAATTCCTCTCTTATAAACTTTATTGAATTTCTACACATTTAAGTACTAGTTCCATAATACCCTCGATCGTGCAAGTAATTTTTTTTAGCAAAAAGTTTATCAAAGTTAGGATTTAGGTAAAAGTTTAGCGAAACTCGGTCTAGTCCCGGTCGATTGACAACAAAACTCCCAAGCGAGCGGTAATTTATAAAACTCCTCAATCCTAATTATTTATTCAAACTCTGCTTGCATAGTCCGCTTATACTTAAATAAAAAAAAATTAATTATCTGATAAATTTTCATTTAATTAAAATTTTAGTCACGTTTTTAAACAACGAAATTTTTATTTTATTTTTTTACTTTATTCCGGAAAATTAATCATTATTTTTTTTTTTGATGAATAATTATCGTGGTTTCATAAAAAATTAATTAATGACGATAAAATATGAGTCAATTAATGATCTAATTAACAGATTTTAATTCTTTAAGTTGAATATTTAAAAAAATTATTAAAATTTTACCAAAAAAAAAAAAGAAAATAAATAATAAAAATTACAAAGATTGAAATATAAACAAAATATAAGTGAGAAACTGTACAATCATGCGAGGGTACTTTTTTGCATCACCCGTATTAGTCGATTATAGATAATTACAAATAAATAAATTAATTAATTAATCAATCGAGTCGCGAGCGCTTTGAAAGCGCCGGTAGTTTTTATTGATAAATAAATAATAAAACGCGCGTTTAGTTACAAATTAATATAACATATAAATATATATATTAATTTAAAATTAAATAATAAATTAAACGTAAGTAGTATTAAAAAAAAATTCGATAAAAATAAATTAATTGATCAATTAAAAAAAAACTATCGCGCTATTGATTTAGATGGTAAAAAAAAATCCGTTGCGTGGAGGATAATTAATTTTCCAGCAAAAAATAAAATACAAACTTTTCTCTCTTTATAACAAAAAAAAAAAAGTAAAAAAAAATTTTTTCGACTTGCTTGATCTTTTACTAATTTTAGATTTATTAAATATCTTCACACAATTTTATTGATATGAATAAATAATAAAATATTAATTAGTAGAAAAAAAAAGTAAATGTGAGTTAAAATTTTTTACGAGACACGTTTATGAAAAAATGTATTGAGAAGAAAATTCTCAGGCTGACGATACGTGAACTTATCACACAATGAGCTTTCAATTAATATTTAAAATATATATTTAATATTTAAAACCGTGCTGAGTTTATTATTATTATTTTTATATTTTAGTTTGTTGGTTTTTTATCTACAAAAAGATGTGACTTGTTCATTAATTTATTTATTAATTAACTAATGGCTGAAGTTTATTTCAATTAGTATATTCTATATATACAATTGTAAGCAGAGCAATTTTAAAAAATGTTAATTAATAAATAAATATATGTGAATGTATGAATTTAGTTGGATTACAATCTGTATAGCATACCAACGAAAACGATAAATTTATTATTAATAATAATAATTTATATTTATTATTATTACTGTTGTTGATATAGGGGAGGGGGGGCAAAACGGGGTACTTATGCAAATACCAAATTTTTGAGAACTCCGATACGCTAAAGCTTTTTTTTAATAAAATTCAAAGTAAATAAACAAAATTTTGAATTGCCACTAGAAAAAAATTTGAATTTTTGGCGGGAAAAATATGTACTTGAAAATCGGAACGATTTTCGTGGAACGAAAATGAAAAAACGAAATGAAAAGTGAAAATCTACAGGATCTAGATTTCTGAAATGTTTCGCACGTCAGCCGATAATTGCAGGCCACCCCCAACTACCCTTTAAGTCACCTTCAGATTCAAATTACATAAATTATTTTCATTTTCGTTGCGTGAACGTTCCGATCTTCGGGTACATGGAAAAATTGGGTATCCCTTAAAAAAGGTGAAAAAAATTTTTTTTATCATAAACCAAAAGTCATTAACATTTTCCGACTGTCACTGGATTTTTAAAAAAAGTTAACAAAAAAAATCAAGATAACATTCAATTAAATTTACAAAAATGATGGAATTTTTTAAAAGCATTAAAAAAAAAAATTTTCATAAAGTTTTGGGATTACCCGGTTTTGCCTCCCCCCCCCCTTCCCTATATACTGATTAACTTCCACAATTAAGATTTTGAATAAATTTTAAAAATTATAAAAAAAACTTGTCAATATCTAAAATTGTTTAAAAAATAAAACTTATTAATTATTAATTACACATTAATTATTAATCAAAATTTATTTAAAAAATTAGTTAAGCAACCAACACGTTTTTCATTATCTCCAGTATTATAATTAAAAATAATTTGTCATTAAAAAAAAACATCCTAATAATTTAAAAATTAATTAGTTGGCCTTCATAAAAAAAATTAAAAAAAAATTAATCGGCGCATTTATATATTTCGCTTGTAAGTCAAGGGAACGTACTCTCAGTAAAATAATTAAAATAAAATTAAGTATTTCACAAATGAAAAAAAAAAAAAAATAATAATAAATAAATAAAACTCTGAGCTTTTCTATCGAGCTAGTAGAAAAAGACTATACTAGTCAGCCTTAAGTATATATACATATATAAGTATACATAAAAATATATACATACATACATATAAATATAAAAAACTAATTTCTCTTTTTGAACACTTTTTGCTCCAACACACGAGTAAATCCTAAAGTTCCCTTGATATTTAAAAAAAAAAAAAAAAAAAATCGTCATTGACAATATTAATCGCTCGAAATGTGTAAATTAAAATTATTAATATTAAGACCAATGTATCGGGTGAATTAACGTATGAAAAAAAATTATTAATAAATATAAAATATAATAATTAATGAATATTATTTAATTAAACGTAATCACCCAGTACATCGCGATCTACAATCAATGGCCTATGTAATACGTTAGTGAATGTAAAAGTGTGGCGTTAATTAATGTCTTCAATAATAATAATTGACCTTTATAAATAAATAAATAAATAAGTAGCCTTTAAAAATATTTTAATTATTTATAATTCGCTAATTTATAAAATAAAATAATCCGTAATTATTAGCGAGTGAAAATATATTTAAATTCGTAATAATATTAATAAATTGCAGTGTGTCGATAACCGAGACCAGTAAAATGCAATTAATGAATTAATAAATTATTATTTTAATTATTTATTTAAATACCGTAATAAGCGGGAGTTAATTTTCGTAATTAAGTATTTAAATCGTAATAGTTAACTAAATAAATAAGGGTAATTAATATTTAAAAAATTATAATTAGATGAATGTGTTGAGTTAATAGTTATAATTAATGACAATTGTAATTAATTAATTAATAAATAATTTTATTGTTTATTATTTAAACAAAAAAAAAATACACAGAAAAAAAATTTTCTTGTTCATGAAAATTTTTTATCGCCCCAAGAATTTTTTTGTTTTCAATTCATCGGGCGATTCAAATTTTTCGCGCCAAGAAATATTTTTTTCTGTATATATATGTAGAAAAAAAAGTTATCTTGAGTCAAGAAAATATTTTGAAATACAAACGTTTTCGGGAATTAAGTAAAGATTTTCTTGAGTCAAGAAAATTTGTCGGTCAGCGAAAATTTTCACTTTATCCCGGAAAATTGAGGATTCAAAAAAATTTTCTCTAATCAAGAATATTTACTTTTCATCGATAATTTTTTTTGTTCTGTGTAAATGTATATAAATATGTAAACAAACGTCATGCACGTGTGAATGAAAATATTTATCACGCTATTTTTTTTCTCACAAAAATTAATTTTCAAAAATAAACAAAAGTTATAAAATAAAAAAATTAATACGCGAGTTCAAATTAAAATATTATTAGCAACTTGATTATATGATTCTGAAGTTGGCCGACGTCTGATAATTTTTGGATGTTTTCAAAAACGACAAATTATTGAAAAAAAAATGTTTTAAAAAAATCCACCTAGAGTTTTTTAAATTTTCTAGATGCATTTTTTTATTTTTTTTTTTTTTAATTTATTTGGTCAAAGGAAATCCAAAAATTTTTGATTGTCTGGTAACTTTCGGATCATCTTAATTTTTCATATTTATTTAAATAAATAATTTATCATTAACGCAGTCGTCAAATAATTTTCGCTGTACATACTATCAAAATTATGTACAACACGGAATTAAATAATAAATAATTAGCTCAAGCATGTGTAGATAAATAATTAAAAAATATATGAATTCTTGTTGGCTTGTGATATATATTTAATACTCGATCGGTTTACGGACAAAAATACGTGCATTCTTCAAGCCTTCCTCTTATTAATTCCTCAATACAACCAAAATAGTTTAATTAATTATTTAAATTAATTACTATCATATTTAATTATTAGATAAAATACTAATATATAAATATATGAATATATTGTCCTTGTTATATTGTTAATGGCGAGTGAATGCACAAGTTTGTCTGTGATTTGCGTGATAAAAAATTAATTCCGATATCAATTTTAATTAAAAAAAAAATTAATTGTTTAGAATTTTCTGATTAACGTTTGAATTTTTTTTTACCATAATTGAGCTACTGTTTATTTATTTATTTATTAATTAGTTTGAGATAATTAATAGCAAGAGAAGATTTTAATTTATGAATAAAAGATTAAATGATTAAGTATAAAGTTTTGATGATAAACGAATAATAAAATAAATCAGCAATACTGTGCGCGGTAGTTAATTATAAATAATGAATAAATAAATTAATTACTGTACTTATACTTTAATAATTGTGTAATTACGAGTGCAACTTGGATGCGAAATAAATTTTAAATATTATGTAATTATTAATGATAATTATATTAATAATAATGATATTAATAGTGATTATTATTATTAATATTATTATGATAATGGAAAAATATATAAATGAGGTTGAGATTTATTAATTATCTAGAGTAAGGAAATAATATTATCGTCTTTGCTTAATGGTTTTTTCTTTAAGTATAAAGAAATAGTTAATTATTTATGGAATATTCATTGTCATATTCATCCGTTCATTGTTATATCATAGTTATTATTTATTATTATATTATAAAAAAAAACACATAAAGAATAAATAAATAAAAGAAATTGAATTTTGTTGTTTTTTTTATAATTAATTTAATTATCCTGGAAATTTGAATTTTAAAGGCTTCGTTTGCGCGGCAAAATTTGAAATTTTGAAATTGCGGTTTGCGAAAAAAAGTTAAAGGAATATATATCAGATAATATTATAGATTGACGTGAAGTTAAAATTACTAATTGAAATTAAAATATCTAAATAAATGACTAATTAATTTAATTCCTAAGAAAAATTTATCAGAAGCTTCATTTAAACGGAGGAGGGCCGGAAATTATTTTTGCACAAATTTCACTAAGCAATTATTTTATAAAACTTGACTAGTGAAAAATAATAAGAAAAAATCTATTCAAAATTTATGAAATCAGTTGACCCCGCGCGCCGGCGCCAAAACTTCCCGCTCTTTTCGAGCTCGAAGAGTTTTTTCGAGAGTCTAGGAATTTAATAATTTTTTTTCCTCCAGTATTTTCTATTATTCAGCATTGAAAGAGTCTCAGAAATGATCCCGGATGATAATCAGAGATCAAAATTAATAAAACATTTTAAAAATGAAACAGTAGTTAGCTGACGTCTCATAATTTCCATTTTTTTTTAAAAAGGATAAAATGAAAAAAAACAAAAATATTTTTTAAAAAACGCATATATAGCATTTTTAATTTTATACATACGCATATTTTTGTTTTTTATTTTTGTTATAATTTATCGATTTCAAAAAATTCCGAAAATTATTAAAAATTGGAGACAAATTAAAATTTATACGTTAAAACAAAATGGCGACAAATTATGATAGAAAAATATTTTAAACATTAAATAAAAAAAAAACACTTTAGTGTTTGAACAAACCTTGGCGGGGAAATAATATGCAGAAGGGTGTCCTAATACACTTGGAGATTTAATTTAAATTGCTCCAAGTGTATTGCAGCTAAAAAACGTCACTTAACTGCTATTTCCCCACCAGACGATGCCAGATGATTTTGCTCAGGAACTTGGAAGTTTTCAGCGTCAGCATCAGCCATCAGCAAGACTCTGCACTAGCACTGAACACAACACTTTACACTAGCACTGAGCCCTTTGCACAATTTACATTTTACAAACACTGCACAATTTAATTAAATAATGACTATGAGCAACGAATTTTATGGATAATTATACGACGTAACTGCAATACTGTGTTTTAATTCAAACGTAAAGAAGGATCTAAACCACTACTGCCATTTTCGATGATACTGACTGCCACTATCGAACCGTCAGTTGATACAAAGCAATCGATTCATCGACCACCCCCACTTTCGCAAAAATTTGAATCTCGAATACAGTGACGCGCAGTAGCGCCATCTTGGCGCGAAATTTCAAAATTAAAATGTAATCATTTTTAAAAAATTTATTCTAATTATTTTTTAAATCATGGGTGCATTCGGAAATGCTCTAGCTCAAGCTCTCGCTATATAACAACGCTTGACTAGAGCTGAGCCAGAGCATTTTCGAATGCATTTATAATTTAAAAAATGATTTGAATAAATTTTTTCAAAATGGCGGCAAAAAAAAAATTATTTTTACACCAATCACTTGATAAAAACAATTTTAAACTACACACTAATGATCACTGATAACTTTTGAACACTTCTGTTTATAAATAATAATTAATAAAAGTCACTTACACGGATTATAAATTTATGTAGCGAACGACAACGAACGCCGGTAGCTGAACAATGAAAAAGATGCAGCGAATTATTTAAATTATTTTTTCGACTATTCATGTTTCGAGCACTGGTTAAATTATTATCACAAAATGACCTATGAGTGGTCAAGAATGTTTAGAAACACGAGTGATAATTTATTTAAACGAAAAAACCGTAAATTTTAATTATTTATTCACCAGCTAAAAAGAGTCCGAATTTCTGAGATGGTGGTGGAGTGAAGTTGGATACACAACGGTTGCGTAGTTGTGGCGTCAGTTGGAAACGACCTGCGCAGTACTAATAAAATTCGGTTGCGCATGCGCCTTGACTTCTTTCAAAGTACTCGGTGCCAGTCTCCCGCTAAACCGAGCGTCTCGGTGTCGTTCTCGTCTATACTCTTTAAAATAATTCATTGAATTATCGTTTCGCTTTATTATAAATCTAATGTTACTTTTAAATTATTGTTTTTGTAATAAGAAATATTTTAAGATATTTAATTGTGTGTCAGTGCGTGTGAGTTATTAAATAAATTAAATTCAATGCCGGCTTAGCTCTCGGGGCTCTCGCGTTATTTAGCGCCATGTTTGCTGTCGGAATTTTTAAACGGGAATAAAAATAATAAAATGTGTTTTCTTTTATTATAAATAATATAATTAAATGATTGTGATAATTTTGTGTTTAATTAGTAGTGATAATTGAATTGTTTTAGTGAGTGCTTATGTGTTTAATTTATTTATTTCTTAATGCTTATGTACTAGCACTGGCAGCGGAAAACAAAAATGGTGGGAAGAGTGAGTAAATTCAAAAACAAAATTATTGATTAAAATTTTTTGTTGACTAATTATAAGTATGGATCAAAATTTTAACAATAATAATATTGTTTTTTCAAATTTTATTTGATATAAACATTCATTTATTGTCAAAATTTAATTTTAAATTCTCCCGCGTAATTTTAAAGAGGGCGCTATATTCAAAATGTCAATGTTATAAACAAATCTGACACTATTGTTTACTTTTTTATTAAGAAATAATTAATTAATTCGAAAATATGAATCAATGGAAATAATAAAATGTATATAATTAATCATATTTAAGTACAAGCATTACTGCTAATGATTTATGAAAAAATTAGCGCCAATTATTATTTATTCAATTACTGAGTACTAAAAAAATTGATAAATTTTAACTAAGTCATTATTTGATAATTTTATTAATTAATGATTATAAAAATTTGGCAATTAATCAGTCAATTAATTAATGCCTTTTAAAATACGTACCAACATGAAATACTTATTTTTCATATTCTAAGAGATATATATTTTTATACAAATAAAAATATAAATACTTAATACAATACGTATAATTTATTAATCAGTACACTACAATTTATTATAATTACGATAATAAATTTAATTAATAATTCTTTAATTATTATTATTATTATTATTTACTATCTCACTTAGTTGTTACCCGTGTACGTTTGTCCCAGGAAAAGTTTGCACCATACGAGCGAGGTTTAGGATTATCAACATTTGGCTTTTGAATAAAATAATTCCATTTCATTTTTTTACAATGGTCTACAGCTTCATCCACCGATGCGAAATCAACTTTCAGATTCGACATTGGATCCCCACTAATAAATTCAAATAAATTATTTTATTTACATCTTAGAATCTCAGTCAACCTCGACAACTTTGGCTCCTCAGGATCACATTAAAAAATCAGTTGATTTTCTATGATACTGAAGTTAACCCACGTCTATTAAATTTTGAATTTTTTAAAAATCGATAAATTTAAAAAATTGCACCTATAGTTTTTTAAATTTTTTACATGTGTATTTTTAAAAATTTTTTTTTCTTTTTATTGGAAAGTTGAAAACAAAATTTGAAAATTTTTAATCTGCTAACTTCAGGATCATAAATTTTTCTTCTAGTCTAAGGACTGGTCCAAATTACCCAGATCGCCAAAGATAACCAGGTCGGCTAGTTAATTAATTAATGATGAGATTATACACTAAATAATAATGAGTGCGACATCAGAGCAGACATCAGACATATTTACAATTATAAATAAATAGAGTAAATAAGTAATAAAATGAAATTTTAAAAAATTGCGCATTTAAAAAATTTTAAAATTAATAAGTGCATTTTTTTTTAATTTCATTTTATTAATTATTTACTCTATTTATTTATAATTTAAATTTGTCTGATGTCTGCTACGATCACACTCATAAATAATAACTTACGTTGACGACCAGCCCATCAAATTATTTTCCCAGCGTTCGCGGTTATCGAAATCAATTTGCCAGAAGTTTATATTATCTGTACCAGACTGCATTGCATTTTTAGCTGGTTGGTAAATACGAACTGTGCGGTTTTTTATGTGATCTTCGGGTACCCCAGATAAAATCGAAACATCATCTGGCTCATCAATTGTTATCAGCTGACGACGATCCGCACGTCTGAGCTCTTCAGCCTCTGGACTTGTCAGTAAATTATGGACATCTTTTGGTATCGGGGCTGGTTGCTTTGCTCTGTCTAATTTAGTGGAACTCAGTGACAAAGCTCGAGTACATCTAAAAAAACATGTCAATTTATTTTACGATACTGACACTAGTTGACGTCTCATAATTTTTGGATTTTTTAATAAACGATAAATTATAAAAAAAAAAAATATTCAAAAAAATTGCACCTGTAGTTTTTTTAATTTTCTACGTGCATTTTTTCAGTTTTTTTTTTTATGGTTTGTTGAAAAAAAATCCAAAAATTGATAATTGTCTGCTGAATAGTGTCATATTTTTTATCTAAGTGTCAATTATTTTATAAAATTAAAATTTTTTAAATCAGCTGGTAACTGAACCTTACGTAAGTTAGGTTATAAATTTTGGGAAAAAATAACTGAGCGCAAAAAAAAAATTTTGATATTTGCAAATAAAAGTTGAGATTTACTTACTCGGTACCAGATAATTTAGTGATACAATTTTTAATTAAGAGTCCGGAATTCATTTTCTCAACATGTAAACCGTAGCGTAGAATAACAGAAGCCGCCATTTTTTAATTCTGTCACTGGTCAAGGTCGTTTATACGCGCATGCGCGAAAGTTAGTAACGCGCAGCGCGGGATTTTTAAATTTGAAAATCCGAAAAGTTTTTAATTTTTGAACTGATGTTTGTACAAGATGCAGATTCCGATAAAACAGAAATCGGATTAATAGATCACGAGTATTCGAATTGAATGACATTTTAGATTCCAATGATAGAAATGTTATTTATTTTTTTACTGATAAATTATCTTTGGAATTTTTAAATAATTTCTCACAATTTTTCGACCATAGATTTATTCAAATGACCAAAAACTAAGAGCGATTTTAAAAATTACGCAAATTTTTTTCGCGGGCTTTTGTAAAATATTTAAAAATTTTAAAAAATCTTTCATAAATTAAATGTAGAATTAGATTTTATTTCCCATTACAATTTTCAAAATTTGAGTCAAAAATTTTCAAAATATAATTTGCAATCCTTTGATTACTTTCCAAAAAAAACGTCTAATTAAATTTACGGTTTAAATTTATTCCCATTATAAAAATATAATTAATTTAATTTACTGCGTAATTAATTGAAAAAAAATTCTCCCTTAATAATTAAAATTAAATTAATAATAAATAATATTAATAAAAGTGTAATTAATAATTAAAATAAAAATTTTATGAATATCAATACGCATGCCCGTATCCTTCGACTTTTCGTTGCAAAAGTGTTGACTTTTCTCTCAATTTTTCCGGCGACGTAGTAATGGAGCAAAAAATATATTAAGTTTAACTGAAAAGTCGACATATATTTTTTTGGACATATATATTATTACTAGTACTAATACAGAAGAGATTATTTGTCAGGTGGTTTTAATGTGAGCTCGATAACAAATGTTATCGCACAAGGACAAGGAGTTTGCGCTATAAAGGATTTTAAAGTATGGCGGATAGTGTAAGTGATGTAATAATATATCTATATCAATCAATAGTTTTTTTTTTTCATTGTCAATATAAATCAATACACTGTAAAAAATCAGGAGTGAACCCGGATTTTATTTGAATCCAAATTCACTCCGTAACTCAGAGTGACTCCAATTCCGAGTAGAAAAAATCACTCCGTATATGAAGTAAATAGGAGGCGGTTTTACTCAGATTCGGAGTAAATTTCACTTCGAGGATTAAAAAAACAGTCACCTGTTCCGGATTTAATCCGCGTTCACTCTGAAATTTTTTACAATATACCCCGCCACTGTTATTATTATTAATAATCATACTTTTTTTTTCAGGATGCATTTGTAAAACGATTTTTACTCTTATTTATTTTATTACTAACGATAAATCTAATAAACTCACGACATACTATTACTAAAAGAAATTATAGCGACCAAAGTGTACGAGGATATTTAGCAGAAGTAATTATTTTTAAATTTTATAATTATTTTTTTTTTGGGAAAAATTTTTCTATAATGTAAGCAGTTATACGATTCTGAAGTTAGCAGACACTAAAGAATTTTTGAATCATTTTTTCCAACAATTTAATTTAAAAAAAAAAAAACTAAAAATATGCACATGTAGAGAATTTAAAAAGCTACAGGTGCAATTTTTGTGATATTTTTTTTTTTTAATTTATTGTTTTTAAAAAAATTCAAAAATTATTAGACGTCGGCAAACTTCAGTATCATAGCAATTATAGCTGCTTTTTATTTTCTGTTGTTTATTTCACGTTGGGATTCCCCACTCAGGTCCCAATTGGGAAATATTGACGATAATTTTTTATTTTTACACTAGGATTTCCTACTTAGGCCCCACTTAAGACCCAGTTGGAAAATACTGACCATTAATTATTTTATTTTTGTTTGGGATTTTCTGATTGGGTTCTGATTGGGCCCTCATAAAGATTTTCCTATTGGGAATGCCCCATTGGGCCCCAATTAATAAATTAGGGTGTAAATATAATTTGAATAAAATTTTTTATGTATGGGAAATTTTAAAAAAAATTTATTACAATAAATAGAGAATTTTTTTTTTTTTTAAATATTTCTTACGATTTTTTTTTTATTTGAATGCAATCAGTTTTGTTTTAATTAATAAATGGGGGTGTAAATAAATTTTGGTTACATGACTAAATAACTAATTCAAAATATCTGACGACAAAAGATCTAATGACAAAATATTAGGGTAAAATATTTAGTCGTGACACCTAAATTTTCTGTCATATGGAATATTAATAAAAAATTATTTATAATAAATAGAGAACTTGTTGGTGGAATGAAGTATGCAAAGAAGAATTTCACAGCAAATTTCGTTGTCGCTGTCCTAGATATTCTTACTGCCGTGCACCAGGAAAATATTATGACGCTCGATGCAGCATAACACTCACTGGCTATATATGGACACAACCGGAAATGTCGATAGCAACAGAAGCTGATAAATAAAACGCGAAAAAAAATTATTTCATATGAATCTTCCGATAATCAAAACAATAATCACATAATTTAATTATACTAATAAACTACCCTGTCTTTCAAACTTAATCATAATTTAAATGCATGTATAATTAAGAATAATAATTATCCTTTGGATAAAATGCTTAGTACGTGATCTTAACGTACACTGCCTGTGATTTGTTCTAAAATTCATCATGTTAATAAATTTGTCTATTGTTATGTATCAAATTTTAATAAAATTAATTTACTCATTGAGTAAAAATAATTTATTGTTAATTACAAATGTAAGAGTTAAATAAAAACTAAAAAAAAAAATTATCAGTCTTATAAAAATTGTTTTAAAATTCACTAATTTTACTATTAATCGTCGATGTGGACGAAAAAACGGTGCAAGATCATAATCCGCGTCAGCACAAACCGATTTTGAAAATTTTTTTGGTACTGAAATTAGATGATACTGAAGTTAGCCGACGTCCAATAATTTTTAGGTTTTTTTTTAAACAATAAATTATAAAAATATTTGAAAAAATTGCACCTATAGTTTATTAAATTTTCTACATGTGTATTTTTTTATTTTTATTTTTTTTTTAAATTAAGTTGTTCAAACAAAAATTCAAAAATTTTTAACTGTCTGCTAACTTCAGGATCATGAAATTAGCCGTCTAATAATCTTTTGATTTTTTTTTTAAAGCCATAAATTTAAAAAAAAAAATATTTCAAAAAATTGCACCGATAGTTTTTTAAATTTTCTACATGTGCATTTTTTTTTTTTTTTTTTTTAAATGAAAATGTTGAAAAAAATCCAAAAATTGTAAATCGTCTCCAAACTTCAGGATCATATTTTACTTCAAAATTCAAATTATTAAATAAAATAATTTTTCCATACAATTTTCGATATAAATACAAATAAAAAAAATTAACAAAACAATTAAATTGCAGTGGGAGATGTTTCTAGATCCCGAGCTCTATTGATCGCCTTGATGTCCTTGGAAAGACCCTGGACGGGTGCCAAGTGCATAAAATCACGTGACCAGTGCATCAATTACCCTCGCACTAATTAACTAAATAAAATATTTCCAAAAAAAATTAAGTGATAAAATAATAATTATTTTTGAGCTAAAAAACTAAATAAAACTACTCGATATTCAAATAAATTTTTTAAACAACAAATTGCATTAAATATCGAGCTAAAATACTCCTGCGCAATAGTATCGATTAAACTGAGCTCCTGGATTTTCCGGAAGAACCAAGGGCTTGGTGGGTTGCATCTGATTCTGGACCGAGTGCAGTTGGTCACGAACAATCCATGGCGCAGCTTGTTCACCAACTGCCACTCTTAGTTTTTTATTTGTTTATAAATATATCAATAATTTATTAACTTATAACTTTTTTTAAAAATACATTTTATTCAAAAATTCAATCCCATTTATTTTTAAAAATGAATTTCATTTTTCATATTCAAATTCAATTATCTGGTTTTCGACGAAAATTTATTTGGGAATTACATTTATTCATCAATTTGTTGTAAGTTGATACTATAAATAAATTAAAAGAAAAATTTAATTTATTCATTTCTAATTACTGATTCATATATTTTATCATTATAGAAAAAAAAAATTAACTACCTCTCTTGATCATCATCATTGAGCTCAAGAAGAAAAAGACTGCCATGGATGTCTTTGTCTTCTTGAGACCAATGTCTGCGACACTAAAATCTTCTCGTTAAAATAAAAATTCATCAGCTCATTAATTATCTTTAAAATTAACTAATTACCACTAAATCACTTGTCTTAATTACTTTACTTGTCTAAATAGTAATCGAAATAATACAGCTAAATTATAAATCAACGATACCAAGGTACATTTTGGATAAGTAATTGAGCGCCTGCGTGCATTATTGATCGCACCAGAATTGACTAGTCCTTTGAAAGCGATCTGCGTCACAGCAGATCCCCAGACCCAGTTAAATATCTGGGAGTTGTCACCAGTTGCTGATAAACTACGATCATGAGTGCAAGGAAAGAAAAAAGTATCGTAATCTGTATCTTTTTACTGTTCCTTGGACTAGTATCTGGTTATGTAATTAATCCGTATCGTAATCCTGAGCTCCTGTCGAATGTCGTCGATGAACTGCTGGATCTGTTGACTGTAAGATTTTTTTATTTTTTATTAATTTTATTTTATTTTATTAAATTAAATAATTAATTTTTTTTTTTGGTTCTTCAGGACAAAGGAAGAAAAATCAATGAACAGAATCAGCAGCTGTATCCTGAAGAAAATACCATATGGAAAACACCCAAAGATGTTGGACAAATAACTGGAGTTGGAGTCGATCCTGCAGGTAATCCTGTGATATTTCATCGAGCTGATAGATCCTGGGATTATGGGTAAGTAATTTTATTTTTTTTTAATTTAAATTTTATTTTATTGACCTATGGTTTGTTTTTTTTTTTTTTTTTTTTAAGGAGCTTTGACGATACGTTTAAATTCCGTGAATCATTTAGAGGACCTATTACTCAAGACACTGTCCTCACATTAAACCCACGAAGCGGCTCGGTGGAGAGTTCATGGGGTTCTAATATGTTCTATTTGCCCCATGGACTTCACATCGATTCTCGCGGCAATGTATGGTTAACAGACGTTGCACTGCATCAAGTATTCAAAGTAAATTTTTTATTATTATCTACTGAGTTATTGACCTCCATAAAAAAATTAGCGGATTATAATTTTTTTTGCATGGAATTAATAAGAAAAATTTTTTCTCACTTCAGAAAATTTTTATTTCCAATTTATGCAAAAAATTTCTAGTGATAAAATGGAAAAAAAAAAAATTATGATGACGAATCTTAGAAGAATATTCTGCTAATTTTTTCATGGCCGTTAATGGGTCTATAATAAAAAAAAAGAGCTGAGTATTTAAATAAATAAATTATTTATGTTTGTTTAGTTCACACCCGGTTCAACAAACCCTGACTTGATCCTAGGCGAAGCATTAACCCCCGGTTCAGATAATGACCACTTTTGCCAACCAACATCTGTCGCTGTTGCTAAAACTGGAGAAATAGTTGTAGCTGATGGCTACTGTAACAATAGAATTATTGTATTCGATCCATTCGGAAATATTATTAACATTATACCCCAACCTGGAGGTAATTTTAATTATTATTAGGGGTGTGCGAATATTCGAATTTACGAATTATTCGAATCATTCGAATCGTTCGAATCATTCTAATAGTTCGAATTTTTTGAATAATCTGAATTCAAACCAAATAATAAACTAATTATTAAATTAAAGAAGAATTCGTATTCGTCGTAATTATCAAAATTTTTAACTTCTCGCTAAGAAAATTGTAAATTTTCTAAAATTTGGGAAGTTATTGGTTTCGGTCCGATTTTCGAAAATCGAATTTCAAAGAGATCTTGCAGACTGTCTGACATGGAAAATTTAAAAAAAATTTTCCGTGTAGCATGTTTTATTTAATTTATGTAGAATTTTCGAATCAACATACGAAATTTACCTTTTCATTCCAGATATGACCGGATGACACTTTTTTTAACAATAAAATTTTTATTATTTGAGTAATGAGTTCTATGAAAAAAATATTCAAATTGAGTCAAATACACCCGAACAAGACAACTTTTCCATCGAAATCGATTAATTTAAGAGCACAAGACAATTATTTGAACTATTCGAATTATTCGAATTAGTCGAATATTCGATTCGAATGATATTCGCACACCCCTAATTATTATCAATTACCAAAATTTCCCCGACCGTAATCTTGCGGACTGGGTTCGAACCCTACCGTCAGTAAAAAAAAAAATCTTTAAAAAAATAATTACTAATCACATTTTTTTTTTTTACAAAATAATTTTCCAGAATTTGTAGCTCTCCGAGTACCACATGCTTTAACGATCCTCGAGCAGGGTGACGTCTGCGTAGCTGATCGTGAGAACATGAGGGTAATTTGTATGTCACTTCGTGAAGGTTTTCCACCAGATAACGACGAGGATAAGCGAGGACCACCCTTAACGCTTCATGCACCTGATCTCGGTAGAGTTTTTGCTGTCGCTTCTCATGGTATGTAATAACACTTACGCATATATACATGTATACATTTATTCTTACAGTGCCCAGTAATTCCATAGACAATGTTTCTGGCTCTAATGTATGAGCATTAAAGCTTGAAACTATTAAAGCAAATAAAAGTTAATGTCTTGCATACGTATAATTTCTTTAACTTTTTATTTTTTTCAAGGTAACACAATTTATGCAGTTAATGGACCTACTTCGCCTATGATTCCCGTCAGAGGATTCATCATGGATCCCAATAGTGAAACTGTTTTCGGACACTGGGCTCCCACTTCAGGCGTAATTATTATTCTTTTTTTTTTTTAGTTTCAATTAAACACAGCAATTAATTATCTAATTAACTAATTAATTTTTTTTACAGATGTTTACACAACCTCACGCAATGACGATCTCACCAAACGCTACAGAACTTTACGTAACTGAAATAGGACCCAATCGCATTTGGAAATTCGACCTTGTAAAAAATTCATCACAACAGGAAAAACCTCTAGAGTAAAAATTAAATTTTTAAAATAAATAAACAAAAGTGGGGTAGGGCAAGACGGGATACCAAAACTAAAAACCAAAAATTTGAATTTTTTTTCAGAATCAGATTTTTTTTTAAATCTTACGATATTACAAAAAAATAATTTTTTGTTTAAAGAATTCTTTTACCAGAAAATTGAACTTTTATCCAAATCAGTGGTCAAAAATTTTTTGAACTGCGCCCTATTCCGTCGGCCCACTCGCCTAAAATTACTAAATATTTTTTATCATGATTTTGATTATGTATTTTTCGATCAATATCATGCATTTACATCTCACTGAACTCAGGAAATTATTATTATATATAAATATAAATATACGTCTAATATTAATGAAAAAAAAAAAAAATCAGGTGCTAAAAATTAATATTTAATGATTACATAAATTAATTAATTAATTAACAAAAAAATGATTATTTTGATTGCAATGAGTGAAAGTATGTACTCTGGGGTTATTATATATATTTGAGCATGTTATGTGATACAAGTAGTTCAGGAAATTCAAAATCTTTAATTAACATAAGAAAGTATAATAATATTAATAATAATAATAATAATAATAATAATAACAATAATAATAATCATCGTAATAACGTCACATGCGCGGTTTCAAAAATTTGAAAAAAAATTGCAATAATTTTTGATCGACTAGATTAAATTGTTGTAATTTTTTTTTTAGTTTTCCGCTTTCATGAGACGTCGGTATTTTTTATTAACAAAGAAATTTATTTTAAAATGGTGCTTAAAAAAAAAATAACAATACAATACAATAAAAAAAAATAAGTAATTTCGATACAAAATTAATGAATAAAAAAAAATATGAAATAGCAGTAAATAAAAAAATTTAAAAAAATTAGCAGAGGTAACAGGTCAGCAACTTGATGCAAGGTCACGTCTTATGAGTCTTGAAAAATAGAAAATATCAGAGTCGGTAAATAAAAACTAGTCTGAAAAAAAAACGTACTGTCAGTTTACTCTGACGCGTTGCGCAGTCGGAAAAAAAAATAAAAAAAAAAATATTTTATTTATTTAATGTTCGAGTGAGGAAGTGGTTTTTTTAATTTAAAAAAAAAAAAATTTTGAGTTTTTGTTAAAAAAAAAAAAATAAATAAACCGAAGCTGTTTAAATTGGAGCTGAAAAAATGAATAAATAATTAATTGTTTAATTAAATATTAAGTTAAGAACACCTACTGATAATTAATAATATAATTTAGCTGATAATTAAAAATTGTAATTAAACAATTAATTATTTATTTTTTATTCTCGCTGCAATTTTTTCTTCCGGGCAGCTTTGGTAGAAATAAGGATTTAAGCATCAAAAGGGCATTAAAACCACTTCCGTTTAAAAGTAAAAATAGATTAATGAAATGTAATGACATTAATTGTCAATTAATTAGTGTTATTATGTTTCGTTGGTTTAAACAAAAATAAATTAATTAATTTAAAAAAATTATAAAAAAAATAATAACAACTACACGCACACTTATCGCACACGATTGTCACGCGGTAAACTTGCAAATTTATTTAAAATTAAAAATGTTAAATTGGCATAAGATAGCAAGTTTTCGCGTGCGCGTTAACGCACAGAAGACATAACATTTTGTGTATTTATTAGCAATTCGATCTTTTTTATTTCGAAATTATTTGTAGAAATTTAATGATAGAAATTCAAAAAATATTAATAATTAATTAAGTGAAAATTTTAATTATTTTTTTCTTTCATCACGTCGCCGAAAATTAATTGCTCACGGTTTCTATGAAATATTTTTTTGTAATTGAAGTTACATCATTAATTAATAATTAACTTTACAAAAATCCGTTGACATTCTGAAAGATTAAAAAATTCCATAATTTAAATTAATTTGGCAGCGGACTATCAGGCGACATTACGTTGGTAAAAAAAGTTTAACAAAATGTCCGAACCTCAATGTCGCCAAGTTGCTCTTTATTCAAAAGCTTACACTAGTTCTTCACTGTGTCGGGCTCGCAGATTTGGCAACATCGCACTCAGTTTAACACAGCGCGCGCACTGTGCGAGTGACAAAACGCGGGAAAATCGAGCAAGGTTCAAATGTGGTCATTAATTCCTGGTACATTAAAGTAAAGCAGAGCTACTTTAGTGTACCAGGCATTAATTACCACATCTGTACTAAAGGATTAACCAAAAACGAATTAATGTCATCAATAAAATATTCAAAAAACGCTTTAATGACAAATTAAGTCATTAGAAGATTATAGCTTTATAACAAAAAATTTTAAATGTTCTTAGCGGGAAGTTAATAATTTTCATAAAACAGTGAATATTTATTTGAAAATAAAATTGCAGAGATAAAATAAATAAACTCTAGGACTTTCAACAAACCACATTTTCAATTACATCTTTAAATATTCAGAAAACGCTTTAGAGATATAAAGAGATATAGAGATATATAGGTTAGAAGATAATAGGTTTATAACCCATATAATACTTCGAAAAATTCTTAAAATTTTTTTTAAAATTAAATTGCTGAGGTATAATAAATTAACTTAGCACATTAACGACACACATTTTCAATTACATCCAAAAAACGATCATGTAAATTTTTTGAATAGAAAAAATTGAAAAATTTGTGTTTCGACCATTCACAATAGCCAGTTTTTTAAAACCGGATATAACTTATTATTACTGGTATATCTATGCAAAAAAACTCTACTATACTCCATAGACATACTAGAAATATTAATTGGTCCGGTTTGAAAACTAGCCCTGAAAGTAGCGATGAAGAAACTGAAAAAAGTCGCGAAACAAAAAAACGAAATAAGAATGTCCACTACTAGCCTTCCGTAAACATCTAATTGAAGTATCCTCTTATCACAATGTACAATAATCATTGATAAGGCTGCTAGTGTAATAATAGCAACTATCGTAAGTAATCCGCACCTTGATTCTTGATCCATCAACGCCATAACTAAACGTTGAATTGAAACTCATAAAAGAAACATTAAATATAAAAGTAACTATGTATTGCAGTAAATAAATAAACAATTGTTTTTGAACCAGGTATAAATTATTACTGGTATATCTATGCAACAAAAATGGACTATAATAGAATAGATATACTAGAGATATTTATTGAAACCCGGTTTGAAAACTGGCAGTAAGGTAACAATAAAAAAACAGACGATTATATTAGAGCGGTCAAAAAAATAAAATAAAAGTATCACAAGTGTAAACTACCGTACAGTGTCCCGAATATATTTGATATATTCGTGTAGGAAATAACAATACAAATCATTAAGTGCATTAGATCTCACACAATTTCAACAGCGTTTTGAAATTGCAATAAGAATTTAGTAAATGTAAGTCATATTTTTAAGCAAAAGATGTTATATATTTTTCTCCACTATACGAACACACATTTTCAATGTCATCTAAAAAAAAATCCTGTAAATTTTTAGATAGAAAAGTTGAAAAAATTTGTGTTTCGGGCGTTCACGATAAGGGCCAGTTTTTCAAACCGAGTTAAAATTGTTATTGATGGTATGTCTATACAATAAAAAGGACTGTACTATGATAGATGTACCAAAAATATCAATGGAAACCCGGTTTGGAAAACTGGCCCTGAAGTAACGATAAAAAAAAAGATTAAAAATCTTGAGGTAGAAAATAGAAACTTAACATATGGCTTATAATACCTTCCATTCTAGACAATAAATCTCATAAAGTCATGCAACAAAAACAAGTCGAATGGTGGATCAGAAAACGCATCAATTATTTTGAAAAATGTGCCAATAACAAAAATCAGTACAACAGTCAGATAATTGATTGAAAATAGATACCGATAATTGAATGAATTTTTATTTGAAGATTAGTGTCGGGGAGAGATGATTTAATAAAATATTTTTCAAGTTTATTTGAATTATTTTGCATTAACACTATGATTGGAAGATGAGTTTCGTAACTATAGGAATCTGTATAAAGTGTAAATAGAAACTAAAGATATAACTTTTTTAAAATTTGTAGGCAAACAACACTAATATATATGTGAGCAAACACTTATACGGTTATAAATTTATAAAAATATTCAATGTTTGTTACAACTTATCGTATTGTAATGAAAATATATATAAATTTACCCTTGTCTCGACCGAGAACATCTTACATAATATTGAGCTTCTAAATGTTTATTAACTGTTTCAAATCAAGTGATTATTATATAGACGTCATTGTAATTATTCTTTATTATATTAATACGGTGTGATACGGATTTAATTAATATCAAATAAGTTTAATCATTTTCTAAATTTTGAACACAAGAACTGTTAGCAAAAACTGAAACGAAGAATTTTCAACTTGCACTGAGAAATATAATTCGGAACTTCAAGTAACTTTTACTTTATTCAAGTAAATATACTATTGTTTTTGACAGTTATATATTTCCTTGATAAATTGTCCATAAAGTAACTCATGTGCTTGTCTCTAACGAATTACTTTCTCAGTGTAAATAAACAACATGTAATATCTGCAATACTTATTTCTAAGTATTGTTAAGTATTGCAAATATGTCATAAAATTTAAGTTAAAAAAAATAACGTCTAATGGGTAAAAAATGGACAGTTACTCATTGACGAGACGAGACTCATCGAACACAGGTAAGCCTCAATCTAGCCTCACTGAGTGAAAAAAGCATTTTGAACCTAAGATGATGTTCAACCATCCTCTCGTAATTACATCTTTTTTTTTTGAACATCATTTGAGGCTCATTGAGGCTTTTCTTTACTCAGTGAGGCACAGCTGGATTGAGGGTTATGTTAGTTCGGTGAGGCTAGATTGAGGTTAGAAATTTCGAATGGGAAATTTCGCTGGTTCTTTTAGAGAGAATCTGAAAATTATTTGATGAAATGTTTTAGTCTTCATTTCATCAAATAATTTTTCAGATCCATTAAAATAACCATTTATTTAAAATTACCCATAAATCTTTTGGAGGGGATACTATTGAAAAATTATTTGATGATATTTTTAGCTTCATTTCATCAAATAATTTTTCTTCTCCATTAGAATAACCATTTATTTAAAATTACCCATGAATCTTTTGGAGAGAATACTATTAAAAAATTATTTGATGAAATTTTGATTATTTGTATTTCATCAAATAATTTTTCTTCTCCATTAAAATAACCATTTATTTAAAATTACCCATAAATCTTTTGGAGAGAATACTATTAAAAAATGATTTGATGAAATTTTGGTGAACTGTATTTCATCAAATAATTTTTCTTCTCTATTAGAATAACCATTTATTTAAAATTACCCATAAACCCTTTCTCATATTTTTTATGGTAAAATTGAGTGTTCATTAGCGTTCATTTTGAACTCAAATAATTTACGAAATTTATTTTACGATGAAAAAAAACAGTCGTAACTACAATAGGACAATCTTTAGTTTCTGGGTAATGAGAATAATTAAATGAATTTAATTGAACAATAATTAAAAAAATACAAAATTTATTATTGTTAAGAAATTGAAATTATTTTTTATTTATATATTTATTGAAAGTGTTGATCACTGATATATTTTATTAAACAATTTTATTCATAATTAAGTAAAAAAATATAAAACAGGTAAATGGTAATTCAAAAATAATTTAAATTTTTGAAACAAAAAAAATTTTTAGAATTTCATTATATTTCCAAACGTCAAAATTTTTTTGAGTCAAAATTTTTCAGAGAATTAAATTAATTAAAAAGTTAATTGTCTTTGAAAAATATTTTCATTTCAAAATTTTTTCAAAAAAATTATTTTAATTTAAAAAAAAAATTCATGTAATTTAAATTCAAAAATAATTTTTTTGACTAAAATAAATTTAAATTACAAAAAATTAATTAACAAACAAAAAAATTTTAAGTAAATTTGGTCTTTTGTAATTAAAATTAATTTTATTACCAACTTTGAATTAACAAAAAAATATTTTCCTTTACTCAATTCTATTTAATTAATTAATTTAACAATTAACATTAAAATAAATTAATACTTTAAGTAAAAAAATTTGTAACAAAAAATTTACTTTGTATCTTGTGTTAAAAACAAAAAAAAATAAATTACTTTTTTTTTTTAAATTTATATATTCAAATTTATTTGAATGCAAAATATCCCATAATTGGGTCCACTTCAAACCGATCCTCAAAGCCCAGCCCAACTTCAGCGGTTTATATTTTTATTTTCTCCGTCTGTTTCTCACCTGGCAGCTTCCAGAGCGCATCAGCAGTTCTGGTAAAAAAAAAGTCAGCAGTTTGCGGATGTGGCTGAAGTTCTTGCGAGGATCTGAGGCGCAAGAACCCGAAGCCCAAGAGTACGAAGAAGAGCAAGAAAAACCGGCAAGAAGCAAAAAGTCAATTCGACGCGTCTTCAAGGCAATTGTATCCGTTCAACCAAAGAGCGTTCATTACAAAAACGCAAAATGACCGTGGAAAGTTACGCTTCTATTCACTAAAACTCAATACAATCTACAACTATACGGATAAGAATAAAACCAACCGTTCCTCTATAATTTCTCATTGGTTCCAAACAAAAGGAAATTAGTTTCTCTTAAAAAATTAAGTCTGCACTTTTGTCTCCATTACACTCAAGTCGCCGAACGATACCATCCTTATAATTATAATTGTTGCACTTGCGCAGTAAATGGAAACCTCCGCATTTTTTTCTCAAGCAAATTATCATTTTTTCAAAAATAAAAACGTAATTTGCTAGATTCTACGGAGAAATTATTCCGTTTGAAATTCTATGGTGTCATAGTAAAGCGCATGTTGGCCATCTGCAGAAATCGAAATGAACACATGGAAAAATTACTGTGGGCACAGTGAAAGAGTCGATGATTTCACAAATTACCGCAACCAATGGAAATTCAACACGCAGATAATTTTTGAGTAAAAATTACCCATAAAATTTGGTACTAGGACATCTAGTGAGTAACTAAATTTTTAATGTGACATTGAAGTTAGCCGACGTCCAATAGTTTTTGGATTTTTTTTAAAACAATAAATTATAAAAAAAAAAATATTTTGAAAAATTGCACTTATAGTTTTTTAAATTTTCTACATGTGCATTTTTTTGGTTTATTTTTTTTTCAAATTTAATTGTTCAAAAAAAAAATCCAAAAATTTTTGATTGTCTGCTAACTTCAGGATCGTATTTTTAATGATCCTGAAGTTAGCAGACGATTAACAATTTTTGAATTTTTTTTTCAACAAATAAATTGTAAAAAAATAAAATAAAAAAATACACATGTAAAAAATTAAAAAAGCTACAGGTGGAATTTTTCAAATATTTTTTTTTTTTCAAATTTATCATTTTTTTTCAAATTCAAAAATTATTAGACGTCGGCTAACTTCAGTATCATAATTTTTAATAAAGAAAAAAAAAATTTGAAAAAATTGCACCTGTAGTTTTTTAAATTCTCTACATGTGCATATTTTTTTTTGTTTTTTTTTCTGATTGATTTATTGAAAAAAAAATCCAAAATTTTTTCATCATATGCTAACTTCAGGATCATTAATTTTTACTGTGTTGTTAGTAGAAATTGCACTCCATTTACATGCTATCGAGTAGTATATTTTACAACGTGCATGGGAAAAATTTCAGTATCAACTTTTTTTGTAATTTTTACTAAAAATTTCTCTGCATGTACGGTCATAATAATTTTTCCATATATTTATTTCAATTTATATCAGGTGGCCAACATTACTATGGACACCATAGCATTTTAAAAAAAAATAATTTTTCCGTGTAAAAAAAAAAAGATTTCTTCGCGCAAGAAAAATTTAACATTCCGAAATGAAAACAATAATTTTCCTAGGACTAGAAATTTTTTCTTACCCCGACAAAAATTATAATAGAACTTCCTTATAAAAAAAAAAAAAAAAAAAAAAAAATCTTTAACTTCTACGTTACGTAAAATAAATAAAAAATAAAAAAATGAAAAGCCATCAACATCAATAAGACATCATTGTCAATGCTGGTTATCCCATAAAAAAGTGTCAGTGTATGCTCATGTAAATTACAAAGCGTGCGAGGACGCTACGGTCCAGAGTAATCTCAACGAACGAACCAACAAACCAATACAACTACATATTAAATGAGTATGTGGGATCTTATATATGTATGAGGTATTTTTTCTTATTAACTCTATACCCGTACATACTAACATACGAATATACGGACAGTCTTTTCAGTCGCGCCATTACATTGACGTGACCGGGATGCTGGACTAATGAAGACGTGCTGAACCAGTCTCTTCTTTCTCTCTCCTTCCATAGCCCTCAGCTCAGTTCCTCTTCGTCTCGTCGGTCTCCATACCCTCAACCGTCTTCGTCACTCCATTGCTCATTTCCGTTTAAAACCAACAGAATTCAAGTCGCGCGCTGCACTGCTATGCGCTGTACTCATCAAACTAAAGCCCTTACCCTTTTATTTTTCCGCCAAAACACAGCCCTCGGACCATCCTCCAAAATATCTCACAGGTTCTCATCTCGACTATTCTAACAATAAATTAACCACAAGTTCATTCAATAATTTCTATGCCAAAATTTTCACATCCTCGGTCTTATTTTTTTGACTCACATTTTGTACCCAGAAAATCTAAATGACATACGAGGGGATGACAAAAAATGTTATTGCAGTAAATAATAAATAAAAAAAAAAAAAAATTAAGACGGAGTATAGGCTATCTTATTTTTAGTGTCCTTCTTCTTAGCTGTTCTCTCTACCCCTACTACAATTCCTTTCTTTCTATCGAAATTAAGTTGTTAAGACGGTGCCTGAGGCGTAGCGGAGCCGGGGATGCTGGGGAAAAAAAAACTCTGAGTACTACGGAGGATAATGGCGGCTGAGATTATGTGGACGTATACTTTCCTTCTCTCTTCAAGTTGGTATTCTACACACACACATACACGCCCACAAAACACGCACACACAATTGTTAACACACGTGCATACTCCACATGATACATGAAAGATCTCCAACAGACCAAGAAAAAACTTACGATCATTGCGAATGGATAGAAGTAAAGCAGACTCTTGACTCTTGTCTCAATTTAAAAAAAAAAAAATATCCATTTTGTACATAAAGATATTATTTAAAAATGTTAATAACTCTGTTTAGTTTGAGTAATTGTCGGTGCTCAGTGATTGCTGGTTAATGAAGAAAGTTAATTACAAGTAAATTATTTTATTCGTAGAACGCCATTCGTTTAATTGCGCTACCACGTAATTGACATTAAATTATATATATATATATATATATCTATATCTATATATATGTAATTTTTTTTATTGAGACAGCAGTTGTCCCCGGCTGTAATAATTGCAGCAGGAAGTGAGAGAAATAAACCCAGTGGTGAAGTGAGACGGAGAAAAGGGTAAAGAAATTAGAGATTGTCAAGAGTTTAAACTTTTTTTATTTCAAATTTAATTTTTATCTGTACTGAGAAGTAAACATAACGGGTGTGTAATCATGAAATATATTTACTTAACAAATAATTTAGCTGCATATACATTTGTCTCATTAAGAACCGTTTTCAGATAATTTTCTCCAAGCTTTTCTCTGAGATAAAAACCCTAAACGCTAAATAAAGACACAGACCCGATGCTTTACTCTATGAACTAGCGAAGTTCACTTCAATCTTTGGACACCCGAGTCGAAATTTAGAGCCTATATAGGTCCCTCTAGCCCTAAATAGATCCGATTTAGAGCCCTGTAGTCCTGTAGCTCCGACTTTGAACCCGGAGGTCCTAACATTCACTGAGAGGTCCGATTTTGAGCCTTCAAGTCCGACAATATTAGTCCCGTAATAAATTTCGATTCATTATAATTGAATAATTTATGATGATTATTATTAATATTATTATTATTACAATAAACCAGGGCTTACAGGCCCTAAATCGGACCTAATTTTAATTTTCATCAGGTCCTAGATTGAGCCCGCAAGTGCTGAAAACGGAAGTTTGTAGCACCTCAGGGACCAAAATCGGACCTAATTTAACATAGAAACAGACTCTATTTAGAGCCTCCAAGTCCGAAATAGGTCCGACTTTAGAAGGCTCTAAATGGGCTCTAAATTTCGACTCGGGCAACTTCCATTTGTTTACGAGCAAAGCTTGGACAAAGTTTCCATTTACTGTACAAGTGCAACAAAGATAGTACCGTTTATCCACTTGAGTGCGAATAGAGAAACAAATAAAAACGAGTCAATAAATTATTCATTCTCATCTATTTCATTTCCTCATATAATTTAACGACTGTAATTTAAATTCCGTCAACAATCGTATCCTGTCACCAGGTGGTCTTTTCACGAAAATTAGTTTGCACAAAAAAAAGTTTCTACTTTAATCACGGATATTATCTCGTTTGCTCCCATTTTGATAGACCGCGCGCTGACTCGATGAATAAATAGGACGGAATTTGAATAATTTATTAATGATATGATAATGAGACTGACTGAGACTGAGACTGAAATATGAATTTATAATCCATGTAAGTTATAAGTACATATATAAATTACTACTAAATATGGATATTTTAATTACCAGTGCAATCGACACGCTCGGGTTTAATTTATGCTGACCTTAAACCTTTAACCGGTTGGTTTTTAAAATATTTCGAGTTTATCGAGGGATGCTGGTGGGTAAAAGGAGGCGCGTGTATGGATAAAAAAAATTAAAAGCGTTGAATAAGCCAGTTACGGGGAATCGAGAAGGCATTAACCGGGTTGCTGGCCAGCACGTCACGATTGCCGGACTGAAAACCGTTCAACCGCACGCTCAGTGACCGGTCCAGCTCGAGCTCCAGCCTCCAGTTAAGTCACCTGAGCTATCCGGAGAACGAAAGCTCGATAGAGAGCACTGGGTACAGATAGAGCAAGTCGTATAGTGAGCAAAGCAAAGCAACTGAGGTATAGTTAGTATGAGAACAAGAGTAAGGATGATAAAATTTAAAAAATAAAATGGTGAAGGAGAGAGACAGGAGTTTGTTGAGAGCACGAAACTCTGATCGTGGATAAGGACGCGGTGCACGCGGACCTCGTCTCTCTGGCACGTAGTCTACCACTGACAGATACATCTTTATTGTTGCCTGACTTGTTCTTCTCCTTCTTATTATTATTGTTATTATTTTTATTCTCATTCTTATTCTTATTCTCTTTATCCTCCCGCTCAGAGTAGAGCCAACTAAATAAAACCAACTAACCAATTCGTGTACGTATTTTTTAATGGGATTTTTTTTACCTCCATCACCTCACCTTTAATGACTCGGTACGATAAAAGAAACACCGACGTATCTGCTGAAATATTTTTTTTATTCCCATTTTTTCGTCTTTTTAAAATTGTGGGGTAAAAAAGTAAAAAGTCGGAGTAAAAAAAAATAGTGAAAAAGATCAAGGGACACGAGAGCGCAGGAGTGAAGAAAATAAAAAAATTTAGCCCAGTACCGGTGAACATATAAATCAATGGATTTGTAACCTGGCTGAAAGTGAGACATCATTGTGGAGCAGGAGAGGGGGGCAGAAGGATGTTGAAAGCACACGACTACACTCGGTGTTATTCTCGCGAATGCTTGCCATGGTGTACATGCTGGAGTATACAGTATAGTATGCTAACATTAAACCACCATCCGAGGTGTGTAAAAACGACTGGGATGCTGGAAGAGGCGTGGACCCTGTCGGTGCTCTCTTATTCTCCTCTCAGGCACCTTATTTTTATACACATACATATATATATTTTTTTCTTGCTGTTATTTATGTTTTTTGGTCCTTTTATTCATCGCCATCGCCGATGCTCTTTTATACCCGGTGGAGAAAATAAAATCCCTGAGCTGGGTGATGGTACCGTGAGAGTTTCTGCGAGTGAACAAAATCTCCATGGTCTGCTTTGTGGGTTACAAAGTCTATTTAGATGTTTAGTTAAATTTATGACCCGTTGCATCAGTTGTTATTATTATCGGGACGGACTAAATTGAATCGTTTTAAATAAAGTCAAGTGATGGGGAACAAAGCGTAAGATACGAGCGCACATCTCATGTGATATTAATCTTAATGAAGGTTAACTTCGTTCAATTTTACCAACAGTTAGGCGCTATAAATTCATTTCGAGTTACACTGAGCCACTCAATTGTCTCAAGTGACGCTAGATTATTTTTTAGTCAAGTACTTTTGGGGAGAGACTCAAGACGAGGGTGAACATGAACATGAACATGAGGTAAGAGATGTTCAAGTTTAAGATTTAGCTGATAGAGCACTTGGGTACACGGGTAGCGGCGCCGATATCTCGATTTAAGGATCTCTCGGTGTCTCTGGCTCGGTACGGCCTCGGTACTCGATAAAATCCGATAACCGAGGGAGTGAAGAGCAAGAAGAAGGAGAAGATGGAGATGAAGAATAAAAATAAAGATGTGAGCAAGAGAACCCTTGCGGCATGTGTTAACCAGCGGCGCCGACGCATCGATTCGACACATCCTGTTTGTTTCACCGCGCAAGCAATAACTCTTGTACATGGACACATATCTTTGGTCCTCGAGGTTCTTCGTTCTCTGCTAAGTGTTGCTCGCTTTCCACCAACAAGGACAACCGACAGGATTAACAGATGATATTTCAATTTTAAAAATAAACTATAACATTAAGTCGGTAACATGCTATCGAATACCCCAATATACCTGCGCCACTGTCCCCAGCGTGAAACTTGTCACTGGGAATAAACTAGTGTGTTAAGTTTCTTTTGGCATACATGCATGTACATACACATACATATACATATACATACATATATATGTCTCAGCGCGAAACCAATACAAGAGAATAAAAGTACAATCCAAATAAAAGGTGTCCCGAGAATCAGAGATTCAAGATGGCCGTGTAGGGACTGTGGGTGTTGAAAAGCCGGCTCCGAAGGCCGTTTGTTATACATCCATATATTCCTTTTAGCCTGGCTCGTTTGCTCCGTTCATCGCCGTCGTTGTTCCTTTAAAATCTTCGCTGAATAACGCCATCACACAGCACACTTTTATTACCATTGTTATTGTTGTTCTCCTTAGGACTTTTTGCAAATAGATATTTATAATAAATTTTTTAAGAAAGACCATTTAAAGACGGCTGACCTGCTCACGGAAATTTATGTTCCGAGTATTCAGTCAAAGAAGACAAGCTCATAATGGATCTATTATGCGAGCATGAATAGTTTTTTTTTCTTTTTGGTTGATTTGAGCTAGGCAGGTCCCGTGGAGATGAAAACCACCGGGAACGAGAATAAACGATTTATTTTTAGTGGGAGTCGAAGTGGGAGTTGGCTGGCATGGGCTCCAGAGTTGGAGTTTGAGTTTGAGTTTGAGTTTGAGTTTGAGTATGAGCACGTAGATCTTTACTTGGCGAGATCCTCTACTCTGTATCTACTCGAAGGATGTTTTTCTTGGTGCTCATGAGCATGTTTACAGCCTACGCAAGTAGGACGATGTTTATGGTACACTCGAGCACACATGTGCTGTGGCATGTGTTCATGTGCTCGGGAGGATTGTGCACAAGCGAATGAGATCGGTATGAACACATTGCAGGAACTGTGAGCGTGGGCCGACTGCCCGGAGCTGAAGCTGTGGCTCGGAGCGACTCGCCAATAATTAGAACCCGGTTAGACGAGATATCTGATATATAATCATAAGTAATTCACTTCCGGGTGAAGGCTAATGTTAATATATGTTGCTGGAGAACAGATACTGCTAAGGATTGATATTTAAAAAGCTAGTTGGTATGTAGCTGCTCATTAGTGACTTGTTAACGTCATCACCAGGTTTGTTAATGTCAAGATATCACGAGCTCGTTGATGCTTGAGATTATTCTAGGGAGATATTTATTATCCTGGTTGTGGTGGAATTACAATTTTAGTGAAAGAGTCACACATTTTTTTTTTCTATTTCTAAAAATTCTTTTTTTTTAATTATAAATTTAATGAAAACAAAAAGTTTTTGTCGAGCCGTTATGTCGTTCTCTAGTGATAAAAAATACTTAGTTAAATTTTTGTATTATTTTTACATGCAAGTAAATTTCGGGATGTGTCTAATTTTTTTACGTACGTCATGTAGGGGAATCTGGGGTACGAAGGCCCCCCTCAAAAATTAGGTAAAAGATTTTTTTTTTCCGTCAAGTTATGACTTCTGTAATGTTTTTATCATATTTTAGGCCAATATGTGATATGTGGGGTAAAATGGGCCACTGGAAAAAAAATTGTTTCGATTTTCTGCAAAATTTCGACTGATTCTTCCAAAATAGACGGAAAATAAACGAATTTGATGGTTAAAAGCCACAAAAAAACCGACTTAAGGGGGCCGACGTGCCCCAGGCTCCCCTACACGGAAAAAAAAACTTAAAAAATTACTATTTGGATTATAACTCGGAACCCGGTTGTCAATATGGGGAATTTTAACATTCAAATATTAAATTTTATAATACGTGTCGTCTATTTTCTAAGTATCAGTTACGATTTTTAAAGTTCAAATAGTAATTTTTCTTACATAGACAATAAATTTTCATACTTATCCTGTAATTATTCACGTTTGAATCATAAATAAAAAAATTACTATTTAGAATGATGGTATTTACTGATCACTTTATCATTATATTACTTGTCATGCTCAATTTATATAGTTCATTTTTTTCCGTGTACGGATACGTCAGATATAATAATGGTCTATATAGGACATGTCTAATAATCTTGAAAAGTCTGATCTAGAACGTGGCTCTGATCGGGAGGTCTAAAAAAATCTGTAGAAAATTTATAGAAAATCAGGTTTCGCTACTGACACTTCCGGGTGCATCTCAGCCTTCATTATCAAGAAAATCCAGTGTCTAAAAAATTTCATAAGAAGCCAGGACTCAGGCTTATGCTAAAAAAATTTGATTTTCATACTTTTATGACCTAGACTCAGAGAACGGAGTAAAAAATTAATAGTCTCAGTATGTAATTAATAAAATATTTTTTGACTGATACTAAAAACATGAAACTTAGTAATTTTCTCGTTATATAAATGCCATAACTTTTACCCTGGTTATAAATAACAATAAAAGTTATAATATCTTATTATGTTAAATTACATTAGAAACAGCTTGTCATCAGAATTAACGTGCATACGTTCTTACCAGCAGACTTCTTCTGATGGTTTGATGGTCCGTCGAGATTGTGCAGCAAGCGTGGATGATGGAAGATTTTATTATCGAGTTTTAAAAAACTTAAAATGTATATAATAACCCTGAGTGAATGACTTTGCTATTTTATCATCAGATCGGCAATCAAAGTCTCTGATCAACCCGAGTTTAATCCTAGCTCAATTTTTGTCACGCCCACCCCGTAAAAAAATATAATTATAATAACTTAATACATACATACATTATAAAAATAAAATATATAAAATCTGTAGTTCGGAGAAACTTTTTATGCCGAAGATTAAGCGCGCGTTAATATAAAAATATTTAAAAAAATGTCTCGCTCGCTGTTAACCAATCACCAATGGGTTTTTAAAGATCCCGCCAATTAGCCAGAATTTATTGGCACACCTCACCCAGCTGGAATTATTCCTCGTTCTTTATGTATGTAATACGTACCCAGTTTATTTTCCAAGCGCCGTAACTTGCTTCCAACTTTGAAACCCCTACCGATTTTAAAGTTAATCAGCATAAACTTCCACTTCATTGGAACACTCAAGATAATCATCGGGTCGACATGTAAAACGTGTTCCCAATGTGTTAAAAAATTATTATTATATATCTTTATATACCTTCTATTCAGTTTCATTGATTAAGAAATAAATATAAAAAAACAGCAGAAGCAGAAGCAGAAGCAGAAGCAGAAGTGGTAAGAAAAATAAATAAAGTTGTATTCAAATATTGGCGGGTTTAATAACGACGGAAGAGTAAAAACAACGTGGATTTAATCCAAAGTATCATCATCAGCAGTCTGAATAGAGGGTCGAAGCAGGATCTTAATGAAGCAATCAGGCCTCTTGTTTCCCGGCACGACCACGGAACGGCAAGTAAAGACCAGAGATACTGAGACCCGAGATGTGATAGAGAGATTGAGATTGAGAGAGACAACAAATCATAAACATCAGAAGCAGAAGCACCATCAAAAGCTATACATCCTCCGCAGAATAATCGCGATGTGCTGGACTGGGTAGGCCGAGAGGCGTCGATGGGGCGTGGTTCGAACCTCTGGTACCCCTTATACTTAATCCTCAATACTTCTCTTCTTACATTATATACTTGAGCTACGGCATATCTCTCGCCTCTCCCTCTACTCCACGTACACCCAATTCTACTATAGACATATAATACATATATTAAATATATAAAATGTATAATACCACACTAACTTATACAGACTAAGCATCTTCGAGCGTCCAGCGTAGCCATCAACAATCTCAAGTCATCGGTAATAATTTAAACCGGATGCGGTTACGATTCTCTGAACCTCCGACAATATTTTATTTAATCTCACTTTTATTTAAATTAACATACATTTTGTTATTTATTTTATCTGCTAGATTGCTGAGCCGATGACGAGTTCGTTGAAAGAGCCAGTTTACAACCTGGCAGGATCATCCAACCAGAATTAATGAGATGATTAAACGCGAGAGTCATGTAACGGCTACAGCCAGACGTAGGAATAAAACGCGAGCTTACTTTCTTACCGATGTAATAATATCTACATCTATATCTATAAATATACACCAACATATGAGTTTATCAACACGTGGAAGCATGCGCCGGAGATACCAGATGAAGAATGTCTCCGTTGCTCGGTGTAAATTCTAAGTGTTATTTAGCATTTATTTTTCAGCTGGTACCCGAGATGGGGATGTCTGTTTTTCGCAGCGTGTTTTGCAGAGCCAGAAGTAAAGATGCTGTGTAAATAAAAGAAATTACATGGAGAGAAACGAGTACGAGAGCAAGAGGTATAGGGAAAGGACACGGTAAACTTTGACCCCCTGAGGCGCATCGCATTTGACGGGAGCCACTGCATACTATAATACCTATGGTCTTATGGTCTTATGGTCTTATGGTATAGGTGGTGTAGGTGTAGGCAGTGGTCGTGTGTGCGCTGTGTGTGTGCTGGAGTAGATGGAGCAAAGAAGGCGAAGATGGTGCGGCTGGATGCTGGAGAAACACCGAGTACTGGATACTGGAAGGGACCCCCGTCGCGTTATAGCATTTGTCAGAAGGTGTTCGCAATACAACGTCCCTCTGGGTCTCTGCCTACGGGTTGTCCTCCATACCCTTTCTCATGGCCGCTCTCTCACGTTTTGTTATCTCCTCTTTTCTCTTTATATTACTGCTCTATAGAACAGAAACCGACGTACACTCGTGCCTGTATGTGCTCAGGGCTTTGGTAGTCCCATTAATCCTCGTTCGAATACCCGAGGATCTTTGTCTTGCTCTTTCAACATCAACTCGAGAAGTAAGGAGTAGAGGACAAGACAAGACTTTTGTTTAAATTTAACGGTAGACTTATTGATTGATGTCTTCGCTTAGGGCATTAGCCAATCGGATTTAGTATTTCGTTGTTAATTTATGAAAAAGTGACGATTTTAATCTGTAGAATTATATTTTAAGTTGATTAACTTGTTCTTTATGCTTTTATCTTATTTTATTTCGGTTTTTTATTTTTATCCTTGTGAGAGCTACACGTGTGCAATCCCCCTCACGTCCATAATTGCGTAATGGCACAAGCCACGCTTTTATGTCTCAATTACACCGATGGATTCCTGGATGGAAAGATTTATGGATCGAAATTACAACATGCCGATCGAAATTATACCTTCCTACACCTTCAACTCTCAAACATTTTTAGTATTATATCAAGTAATCAGTATATAAGTATAAAGATATATATCTTTTTGTCTGCTATTTTACATATTTTTTATTTCTTACTCTCATGTTTTTATCTCAAGTTCAATAATTAAATACATTATTGACGACTCAGTTTTTTTTGGCTTTAAAATATTATCCGAGAGCCCTCAGGACCGGAAAGATTTTTATTTTATCACTGAGAATTTTTTATAAATAAAAAAAATTATAAATTTCGGTATAAAAAAATTTTGACGCAGTAATTTATGGAAAATATTTCAGAAAAAAATTTTTTAAACTCCGGTTTGAGAAGATCTCTTTCGGAAAATGGGTCTGATTTTAGGGACAATCGGGCAAATAATTTAAAATTCGGTAAAAATAAATTTATTTAAAAAATATGTGAAAAACAATTTTAAGTCGACGGATTGGATTAAAAATTTATGGAGATCTAGGCCATGATAATCTTCTTTGATCGCCGTGAGATTAATTAAAATCAGTTGGTTGGTTTTTTAAAAATTCACAGCGCGTACATACACACATCCGTACTCACACAGAGACATTTTACCGAAAATAGTAATAAATGATTCCCAGAGCTCGGAAGACCGACATCTGTTGAAAACAAGTTTTTAAAGACGTAACATGCAGGCCAAGTTCAACTAAACCCAAGTTGCCTTTCCTAGAAAATTTTCTTCTTTCCCGAACTCAAATTGAGCTGAAAATTTTTAAACGTTTCTCGTAAATCACACAGAAAAAAATAATTTCTTGCCTCAAAAAAACTTTTGCTTTCAACTCTCAGTTCAAAAATTTTTTACCGCAAGTAAAAATTTTTAGCGCACATTTAAAAATATCCATATCAAGAAATCATTTAGTTTCGCTTCGAATTATAATTACTGCAGTTTCTTTGCATGGTTGGACATACAAGAGACGTAAAAGTCGCGTTAACGAATCGTCACGTAACGTATCCCCTTGAATCTTTTTATTCATGTATCCTCCATTACATCCTCCGTCAATATAAACAGTACACATTCACACATATCTAATAAACACTCCATACATGCAACATTTTACAATAAATACCCCGTCTCTCCCCTCTGGCAATCCAACATTGCTGGCGTCTTATTCTTATTCTTAAACAATATTCCTGACACGAAGTAACGTAAAGCCGATGCGCCAAGCCAGGCACCAAGAATAAACCGTGTGGGAGCATGCCAATCAGTCGACGGCGTCTATCTATTTAGCATTTAGACTCCTCGTCAGCACGCGTATCCAAAAATCCTCCCACACAATTTCAGAGCTCTCGTGAAATGAAATGACTCATGGGCGATGGCTCACGACACAGTCCGGCCATTGGGTAAAAATTAAAAAAACGTGTCCAAGTGCTCGGAAAATTATCTAATATATTAGATTACTCTAGATAAAGTTGATTTATCGCTTCCATACTTAAAACTGATCTGATGTCATCAGCAATCAGCCACCCATGAGCTGATACATGAGAGATAAGACGTCGCTTTTAAGTTTAACAAATAAATTTATTGTCCAGGGCGAAAAAAATTTCGTGTCTGCTGTCATGATTCGTGTCACTAAAAATGAGTTCGTTAATTATTTTTCATACATATGTATATTTGTATATAAATTATTACAAATTGGATCCAGTTGTTTATTTCAAGTCTACTGAACTCCATTTCAAACTTTTTGAACTTCGGTTGTGACTTCCCGCCAATTATTTATAATTTCGCGCGCAAAAATTAATAATAATTCTAGCAGAAAAATTACTGTTCGTAATGAATAGTCAATATTTCAATTAATTTCCTGTACAGTAAATGCGTATCAACAGTAAAATTTACAAAATTATTCAGATTTAAAATTTTTTTTAAAACCAGAGAACAGTAATAATTACCAGTAATTTTTAAATTATTTTCTGTGCATGGTAATTTATACTTTGTTCAGTAAAAAATTTTTAATATCGACAGTAAAATTTATAAAATTATTCAGATTAAAATTTCTCAAATCCAATGCACGATAATAATTACCAGTAATTTTTTAATTATTTTCTGTGCATGATAATTTATACTGTGATCAGTAAAAAAATTTTAATATCGACAATGAAATTTATAAAATTATTCAGATTAAAATTTTTTAAATCCAGTGCACGATAATAATTACCAGTAATTTTTTAATTATTTTCTGTGCACGGTAATTTATACTTCAGCGCATAAAATAAATTTTTAAATCAACAGTAAAATTTTAAAAATTATTTAGATTTCCATTTTTTAAAAAACCAGAGAACAGTAATAATTACTAGTAATTTTTAATTATTTTCTGTGCATGGTAATTTATACTTCGGACTGTAAAAATTTTTAATATGAACAGTAAAATTTACAAAATCATTCAAATTTCAAATTTTTCTTAAAACCAATGCGTGGTAATAATTACCAGTAAGTAACTTTTACTATACGTAATTTTATAATTACTCATTAATTTTGCAAATAAATTGCTATCAAAAACGATAAATCCCTTTTTATAACAAACGTCAGTAATTTTTACTATACCAACTGCATAAACTAAAAATAAATAACAAACATCGTAAACATTGTTTGTGTTTACTTAAAAAGTAAACCAATCCTCGTATTAGATTGAGAGCCACGGTACTGGATACCAATGAATAAAGAGAGGGAAGTAGCATCTTTGGTGCTCATACTGAAAGAAGCTAAGCAGCAAAAGGCGCGCAATCTGGGACTAAGAATAAGAAGAAGGACCAAGAGTAGGGTAGGGGCCTTAGGTAAAAGCTGGGGCTCGAGGCTCAATGCTGGGCCTCTATACCATCGACATCTCAGTGGGCCTCACCTCGTTCCACCGGGAATCGACCGTAATGCTGTAGTTGTGTAGTAGTGTGTACCCTGTGTACCTTCCAAGAGCATAAATGGTAGGGATACGCCGAGTTATAAGCACAGTACAGGTATAGTGTTGTTGGGCCCTGCTGGATGGTATCTCAATCAGGCGGGCCGCAGGTTGGGCTGCCCTGGACCCCTGCGGTCGCGGTGGTGGGGAGGATCGAGCATACGGGCAGGCAAGAGGCCTTCGGCCGAAGGAGCCGTCACAACTCAATCTAGTTCCTCGGAGGCTGCGAGACCGAGCGTACGTCTGCTCTGTACTTATATTTCATGTTGTTGTTGTTTACTCCACCACAAACTTAATCTCCAATCATTCATTCAAATCCCATTGCGAAGTATGACCGAGTAATTTTACTTAAACACAGAACAATAATTGAAACGCGAACTGTGAGCCAAGTGAACTTATTGAGAAAATCGATTGTGAATCATGTGATTTTGAAGCCGAGGATAAAAAAGAGGTAAGAGAATCCCATATTTTTTTCGCGGGAGTTTTTGAATTTGAAATTTGAATATTTAAATGGGTATTTATGGAAGGGTTTATTACGACCTGATGTTTATTGTTTAATATCGCCGAGAGTTATCGATCAGTCAACGTCACTTAAAAGTTAACTCGGAGCTTGGAGCATTTAGCTGTCTGGCATCGATCAACAACCCTTCATCTGTTATGTTATTTATTGACATGCACATTTATGAGCTAGCTTTTGTTGCTTGTACGTGTGCAGTTAAATCTCGGATTTATAAACCAACCGAACGATTGAGGATTCAGTCCGAGATGAATAATGAACTTTGTTATTAAAAATAAGCTACACAGTTTTTCATCAGTTCGTTTAAATCCAACAACAAACCAGCTCTTGCCTTCAACTTTGATTTGTTTATATTCTTTTTTACTTTGGCCAGTCGTTGTAAATTAAACTCCATAAATCATATTGGGATTTTATTTATTTGCTCATTGAACTGATTATTGTTGATATTATTATTATTTATTTATTTAATAAGAATAAAAATGTTGTATCAAAGAGACTGCGGACTACCTGAAAGACATATCCGAGTCTTGGAGGCTGCTTGTTAGCGTAGACTACGATACCACGCTGTGGATTTATGTGTTTCTTCACTAATGAACTCGTGGCACCAAAAGGACATCATTGGACCTCGTGACCAAAGGATATGTTGTACCACGAATCAGGCATGTCTACCCAGTTACTGTCTCCTCTTTTTACCTCGAGCTAACTCTCACTCCCAACCAGTTGGGGAATAAAAAAAATTAGTCTACTTTAAATAATCATCAACGCGATGTACGCAGAAAAAAAAATAATTTTTGACGAAAAAAAATTTTTACGCGCTCCAAAAAATTTTTTGCGTTGCACAGAAAAAAAGGATTTTTTGGCGCAAGAAATATTTTGAATTATGAATTGAAGATAAAAATTTTTCTGGGACTAGAAAAAAAATTTCTTGGCTCCAAAATTTTTTTCTCGCCTCAAAAAATTTTTTATCGCCCCAAGAAAATTTTTGTTTTCAATTTATGACGCAAAAAATTTCTCAAATCAAATAAAAATTTTCTTGGGACGAGTCAAAATTTTTTGCGTCAAAAAAATCCTTTTTTTCTGTGTATGAATTGAAAATAAAACTTTTTTCTGGTCTTAAGAAAATTTTTGTTTTCAATTTATAATTCAAAAAATTTCTCAGATCAAGTAAAAATTTTCTTAGGGCGAGTTAAAATTTTTTGCGTCAAGAAATCCTTTCTTTCTGTGTATGAATTGAAAATAAAACTTTTTTCTGTTCCCAAAAAAATTTTTGTTTTCAATTTATAACACAAAAAATTTCTTGGATCAAGTAAAAATTTTCTTAGGACGAGTTAAAATTTTATTGCGTCAAAAAATATTTTTTTCTGCATAAGAAAATTTTTTTTCATTTTATAATGCAAAATATTTTGTTGCGCTAAGAAATTTTTTTTTCTGCCCTCCGGCCGGAAAGTGGCAACTTTCGGGCCGCTGCCCTAAACGAAGTTGCAACTTTCCGGCTTCGTCGAGCAGAAAAATAGTATACGCACCTTGGCCAGTAAAAAAGAAAGCCTCAGACCACATGTTTGTCAGCCTCGGCTTCGCCTCGGCCAACAATTACATGTGCTCTGAGACTTTTCTTATTTTACTGGCCGAGGTATGTAATATACTATTTCTGTGCAGGATATAAAATATAAAATTTAAAAATATATACAAGTAAATATATATATATCTATTTGTTTAAATCGTGACCAGTAAGTGCAGTGTTGCATTAACAGATCACGTTCTCGCCAAGTTATCACGCTTAAACCCGGAAGTAATTGATTTGTATCTATGAATTTAGATTTTTAATGTCAGCCTATTTTAGTGCAACCATTGTCTCCAGTCAATAGTAATATCTTTATAAAGCATCTCGACTTAATGCCCGCAAATGTCCATTTATTTAATCATTCAGCCGCTAACAAGATATTCTATCATTTTCCACAATTAATCTCCAATCAACTGAGCAGCGATTTCTGTGATCAACAAAATTTCTAATACTGAGTAAATTTATTTTTCGGCCACAGGATTCGAACCCACTTCCTTCTGTCTTTGTATCTTTAAATACTTTTATAAATAATTGTTGTTTTTTTATGACCACAGAGTACAACAATTATCATATATATTTATTAAAATTACTATAAAAACATATATTTTTTTCCCGGACGACAGTAAATATTTATAACTCCCAAAATAAATATTTTCTCACTAAAATAAAATTTTAAATTTTTCCCGCGGAAATTTAAAAAATTCACCTGCAGCTGATTCATATCTGGTTACAAGCCCGGTATTATTTAAACGATAAAAATAATAATAATTACAAATAAAATCGAGGGAATTAAAAAAAGTTTAAAGACTAGAAGGCATAAAAGATTTGTAAGATAGAAAGAGGAAAATAAAATAAAATAAAATAAAAAAGAGCAATACTATAGCCTATACTATTATATTGCGTGCCACCTGCTCTTCTTTATTTCTTTCATCTTATTTTTGTTTAAAACCAAGGGCCACTTATCCAGCCAACAGCAACAGCAGCCTCCTTGTTCCACATCTTCATCTCTCATAATAAAGTATCTCTGTTTTTAAAAATATATATACATATATTTGTGTACATATGCTCTGGTAAATGTTTAACTTACGCTCAATTGCCAAGCTATGCTTCTGATTAATTATTCAGATTACTCCGTATCATGATATATATATTTATATTCATATATAATGTGTACATAAAACAAAACTCTACTCAAGAAGTCAAGTAAAGACGAGGGCGATGCTCAGCTCAACTTGGAGTATAATCAAAGTAAATTTGAGTAAAAGTTTGAGTTTGAATTTAAACCTCAGCCCAATATGAGCCCAAGTCGTCTCAGTATCTGTATCTGTATCTGTATATATATCTGGTTGTTTGGAGTTGAGTTGATTTGGAGCCAGGCAGGCAGGCAGACGCGTGCTGGCACGCCATCAGCAAAGTGGGCATCACGAAACCGGAAAGCCAAACAAGAGGAATCAAATGAGATACGTTAATATTAGTATATGTAACCAACCGAAAGCGTATGCTGTAGAGTAGTGTAGAGAAACAGAACCAAGACGAACAAGACGGTATTAAACGATTTGTTTGCCATCCAATCAGGAGCCCATCGGTACCCACTCGTGCTCGCGACTACCGACTACTGACTACTTATACCCTCATACTACCACATATATGTATATATATATTTATATATATATATAAGCCCAACTCGAGTAGATAATTTCTCTTTTGGCTTCTTACTTACACGCAGGACCAATATTTACACTAGTGAGCTAAACCCTCCGGCGCGAGTCTTGCCCGCTGAAAATAAACCAGTAGCTAGAAGAAAAAGATTTTGTTTTTAAATAAAAAACAAATACTGATCAAGATTAACAAGAGTGTCGTCAAGTGAGTGATGACGTTCAAACAAACAACTCCATTCATTCATTCGTTCATTCAGACTAAAAAAAATAATGATATAATTATTATTTTGAAATTCAGCTCTTCTTCTTCTTCTTCTTCCTCTTCTTCAGATGATGTGATCAGCTACTGGCTTTAAAAGCTACGCACGGAATTACTTAAAAATAAAAACAATCTATAAGATAACTGTGTAATTGGAGAACCGAGCTACTGGGTAAAAATTATTAAGAGCCGCTTGACTGCTGCTGTTTTGCTGGAGCAATCTTCCTTTGGCCTGACGATCCCCAGTTGAGAAGTAGTCTGTAGCTCAATCTCGACCCCAGCCCCAGCCTCAATCTCAATCTCAACATCTTTAACGTCTTTAGAATTTAACACTCACACTTGCAGCACTTGGGAGTGTAGTACAGTAGTTGGGGAACAGAGTGCGTGGAGAAACCAACAAAATATACCGGCTTCACGTGGCATCCCCAAGACGTGGCAACCAGGGACAGATGTTCGCTGTATGTGTGGGTTTGCTTTGCGTTACCAACTTCCCAGCGACCTTGGTCACAATTATTTTTCAGAGGCTAGTGTCTAATGTCCAATCTATGAGTCGTTCTTTTAATCTTATGGGTTCTGGTGGTGGAATGATGGATCGACAGACTCGGGGACCGGTAGTCGCTGATGTAGAACAGCCGAATGGAAATTATTTTAAATTTATTATAAAGACGATGGAGATGGAGATGAAGATGAAGATGATGATGATGATGCTGATGGAGGGAGAGCTGCGGTTGGACGCAATTTACTAGCACGTGCTTATTTCTGGTCGAGTTGGTACGGTCGATTGAACGAGCAACACGATCGACCGCATGGCTGGTGTATATTTGATCTTCTGACGTATCAAAGAACATACCTCAAGACATTTAATCCATTCATCAACGGATAGGAGCTATCGTAATGTGCTCGCTTTCATTAATAAGACTTTTGCGAACCCGGATGTTTCGTTAGATTTGTTTAGATACACTTCTGTTACTTGTTTATTTATTTGTGATTAATGATACGCCTGCCATTTACATAACTCGATTCGCCGAATACATTGAAATATAAATACTATGTTTACAACAATCTTGTAGTACAATAGTATTGCTAGGTCGTGACTGATAATACTGGAATTCGTTTTATTTATTTATATAAGGTGTCATGTTTACTTGACATTTTTTTTTGTTCGTGGCTTTAAAAAGACTTTAATTATTTCGTATGATCAAGTTGATTTTTTTTATCGAATTAATTTGTCCGTTGGGGAATTTGATTTTTAAAAAAGTTCAAAATTTAGTTTTTGTTTAATTATCAGATTTGGAATAAAATTTTTATTTTGCTCAAAATTTGGTTTTTAAAATTTATAAACTTTTGAGGAATGAAAATAAAAAAATTTTCTTATGCTCAGATGAAAAATAACTTTTGGATAAAATTTTGAAAATTCCTAGTTTCATTTTAAAGTCAAACTTTATCTTAGGATGAGAAATTTGAATTTTTTTTTGAATATTTTTTGAAATTTATAATTTTAAAATCTGAAAGATCAGACGGTTGGAATTTTGAAAACTCATAGATCCAATTCCTATTGTTAGTTTTTACAATAATTCATTTTAAAAAAATTTTATCCAAGGCGCGAAATTTGAATTTTTTTGAATATTTAAATATTTATTAAAATTTATAATTTTCAAATCTGAAAGATCAGACGGTTGGAATTTTGAAAACTCATAGATCCAATTCCTATTGTTAGTTTTTACAATAATTCATTTTAAAAAAATTTTATCCAAGGCGCGAAATTTGAATTTTTTAAAATATTTACTTCTTCAATTCAAATTTTTGAATGAATTTAAATTAGAAAACACTATTGGGGTAATTTGGAGGTCTTAGACTACTGGAATTGATGAGTAAAAATAAAAATTCCTGAGAAAATAACAGATTGTACTAAAAAAATTGTATTTTTTTCCAGAAAGAATGAGTCCTGTCACGCGTTGGATCTGTATAGTCGTCGTCCTGGGGCTTAGTGTAAAAACAAAGGCGTCACCAGTAAATGCCACCAGAGTAATACCGTGTGATGAGGCTAAATTGAAGTGCGTATACCGAAAAGGATGTGGCGGTGCTTTGCAGCGGTATTTAACCAGCTGTGCTGGTATTTATCAAGACGGGGAGAACAGAAATTGTCCTGAGCAATGTCAGCAAGACCTTATTTCGCTCACCAGCACAGACGAGGGTAAAGACCTCATGAACGTACGTATCCATTCATTCATTAATTAATTAATTAATTAATTAAATATAAATAATAAAAATGATAATTAATATTGACCGGTATTTATTTTCAGTGTGAATGTACCAAAGATGATTTTATGTGTATAGATTCTAAGCAGAGAGTTGAAGTTTGCAGAGAATCAATTAATAGAGTAATGAATAATACAAGACTTAGTTGTATAATAGCCACTGGTATTTGTAATGCCGATACACTTTGTACTACTGCACTACATTACTACCGAAAAAATTGTAAACATATGTTCAGTGGTAGAAAATGTTCGCATCGGTAAGTTAATATAAATATATAGATATGATATATATATTAGGGGCGTGCGAATTTGCCGAGTATTTGTATGGAATCGAACGATTTGACTCGACTTTCAAAACAAATTATTTGTAAACTTACGAATAAGTCAAAAATTTTTTTTGAACGACTCAAAATTTTGAAATTTTTTCCAGTAAAAAGAAAATAAACTTTTGTAAAAATATATTTTCTTAAGTAGTAAATAAATAAAAATTATTAGATTATTAATTTCATATTTAAAGTGAAGAATAATTTTTTGACAGAAGAAAATGGAAATTTATTTACAGTAATCCAAAAAAAAAATAAAATTATTTTGAATAAAATCAAATTTTTGCACGGAAAATAGATTAGATTCAAAATTTCTTGTAAGAAGAAATTACAATATTTCTAAAAGTTATTTTTTCTCCAGTGCAATGATTCAAATTTTTGTCAGAAGTAGAACTCAGACAAATCTACGAGATTTACTCCTGGTTTAAAAAATTAAGCTCACTGTTAAATGAAAATTAAATATTTAGTTTGATGAGAATTTTCGGATTCGAATTGAATAATTCGCATGCCCCTAATATTTATATATATTTTTAATTTCCCAAGTAATTACCATAAATATATCAACTGCCTGTACTAAAATTAATATTTTTATCTCCAATTTTTTAAATTAAAATTTTTCTTCAAACAAAAAAATTTCTTTTACAATAAAAAATTATTTATTTGTAATTTTTCAAAAAATTAGACGATTTATTGTTCAAATAAAGAATTAAAAATTTACAAAAGTCATTAAAAAAAAATTTATATCAAAGCTCTTTAAATTTTAATTTAAAAAAAATATATGACTATTAACTTCTATTAAAAATTAACTTTTTCGCATTTCCGCTAATCAAAAACTAAACCCAAGATAAATTCTAGTCCCAAATAATATGTGTCTATATGAATGATATAAATATATAAAAGTATAATAGCAAGTGTGTAATTATTCCAGGTGTAGAAATTCGTTGGAAATTCTCCTGCGACAGGATAAAGCAGCGGATTTAAAAACATGTGTGTGTGACGGCCGTGAGGATTACGACTGTCGTGGCATACATCGTAATATGCACTTACTATGTTTTAATAAAACAGAAGATGAGTACGCACTTATAATACAAGAACAATATCCCGATACATTCACAAACGAAGTCGGGGATGTTAATTCCGGTGAATCTATTTACATTAGAGCGAGTTATCTTATTTTAATTGCTCTCTTAGTCCTTCTAAAAGGTAAATATTTCACGTCTTTCATATTTCCACACATTTACACATTCACACAACCATACATATATATTTATATGCATGTACATTTAATATACTAAATATTTAAAAATACAAAGCAGAATCTCCAGCTCGCTACACTTGAGACAAAGTTTGTCATCAAGAATTGCTTTCATAAGTTTAAAAATAAATTACCCGTTAGATCCTCTCTCTCCCTCCCTTTTTATTTTTTTCTCTATTTATTTTAAGGTTTTTCTCATTTAAAAACGTCTTGGGTACGGGATTATAAACTAAAATAAATCCCCTGGCATTTTCCCTCAACTCATATCCCGACTCTTTGTCTCATCTGCACCCTAGTAAAATTTTTTCCATAAATACTCACACAACTTTATGTACATATACAATCCACATATATTTAAATGTATGAGCAGTAATACTAATTAAAATAAAAAAATCAAAGTTTACTTCTGTTACAGACTGATGATTTACTGCAATGATAAGAGAATAAATAAAAATCTAAACAGTATTCCATACGTGAATGACCAAAGATCATAAATATTTTTAAAAAAAACCATTGGATATATTGTGGGATGTAACAGATTAGACGAGGATAAGTGAAATAAAATAAACCCGATTGCGATAATGAATCTACGCTATGCGACATATTTAATTTATATACTTGGAGAGCTTGGAAACTTGGGTACTAAAGTGGGAGTTTATGCTCGAAAATAAACCTAAGGCTTGTCTCTGTGTACATCAACAACATGGGAATGAAACGGATACGAGTAACGCAAAAGACATTACAGAAATAAAACTAAAATACTATTTTATTTTTAAAAAACTCAATACTGTAAATTAAGTGTATGATAGTCTATAGGCAACAATTAATATTTGTTTTTATTTATAATATATTAATTATCGATGTCGTATAATGTGTTTAAGGGTGTGTAAATAAACGGGTATATTATTATTATTTTATTTTTTTTCTATTACTTTTTCCAGTGCGCATGATCATGTTCAAATTTTTGGCGCAGATGAATTTTTATTCATTTAATTTTTGTGTCATTTTTATTATATTGGAAAATGACCCAGGGTCTTCACAAATGTATATATATATATATATATATATGTAACCGAGAAAAAATACGGGTGGTTTAGTCCGGGTACACAGAAAAAAAGGATTTCTTGGCGCAAAAAATTTTTTGTTTTAAGAAAATTTTTACTTGACCCAAGAAATTTTTTTTATTATAAAGTGAAAACAAAACTTTTCTTGGGGTAAGAAAAAATTTTCTCGGAACAAGAAAAAAATTTTTTAGGCGAAAAAAAAATTCTTGAGCCAAGAAAAATTTTTGTCTTCAATTCATAATACAAAATATTTCTTGCGCCAAGAAATTATTTTTTTCTGTGTATTATTGGCAAATCGCACTGTAACTAATTAGCGAGTAAAGACGGAAATGAAACCAGGAATGATCGAGTTATTAAGATTTAATGTCTGATATATTAATTTAAATATAAATATAGACGTGATTTAGCTCGGAGGGTTGCGTTAAATAAAAAGGCATAAAGAGGTGGATGACAATGATGAGGACGTTGTTGTTTGTTGTGAAGAGTGCTCATCGCTCTATACAAGTTTTCTATTGAGCATCAGCTGTTATTGTGGACCAACTATACGGATGCAACACACAACGTGGTTTCTCGTGGCCACACACGTCGGCCCACAAACGTCGTCTCTTTCTTTCTCGTTTTCTTACTCTCGCCTGTAGGCTATCCGTAATATTACCACATAACATTCACGTATATATATATAAATATATGTGTAAGTGTGTGTGTGGGTAATATATGTATGGTAGATTTTGTTAATACATCAATAATTGGTCATCATATCATAGGGATTGAGCTGGTGGGTCCATGACGTTTTACTGGCGACGTGATCAGCGGAGAGCCGCCCGGGGATCCGCGGTAACATACGACCTTGTTCGTTATTTCGTTTTCACTGAGCATGACGAATTAAATGGCCGAAAACGTGCCCGTAGAGCATTCAAGGTTGCCTACTGTTCCGGTTAGCAGTAAAAATCCCATTTAAAACGGAAATAAATGTGTTTTTGTTGAGCTCTGCATTGTGGGCTTAGATACCTAGAAGGATCGTAACTTTGGATCCCGGGTTTACGGCCGATGGAGAAAGTTTACGAAATTTTCTGGTGGGTGTTGTAAATAACTTCTGGTGAAGTTTTGTATTTTCTACTTAATCTTAATCTCTATCTTGGTGACATCGAAGGGCTCGCCACGTGGTGCCGTTAGTTTGGATTTGGGTTTAGTTCTATTTGGGTTGGAGATAGAGAAGACAGTTTGCTTGTGGGTTTTTAGTTTCGTTGGCCCTGCGTCTCGTGGTATAGAGTAGGCAGTAAAAGGTATCGCGCCTGTTTCGAGTTGAGCCTACTATACACTAGTATAGCAGGCTGGGTAGGCCCCTTGATATTCACGAGCAGAGGGTACTCGGACTCGGCCTTATATTCAGAGAGAAGCCTAAGAGGGAGCGAGAAGGTGGAGCTAGGAACCGGTGGAAGAGAGAAAGCTGAAAGGGACGACCGAGGGCAGAGGAGAATCACGGGGCTTGAGGGAGAGAGAGCGAGTGGTGTTGGCCACACACGTAGCAAAAGAAGACGAGACTTTGGTGAGCATGAGTGAGACGCGAGGCCCGAGAGGATCGACCCATGCTGTCTCCAGTACCAACAAACCAGGACGGAGAGACTCGGCGAGGAGAGACGCAGAAAGGGAGGACCCGCAGGCTCCGTGCCGTGGACCACCCACCTTGCCTTCGAGGCTCTCCACACAGCTCATTCTACACTCAAACGTCTCTCCTGGCTGTACCTTCTCTACTTGCTACCTCTGGTCTCTACTCCGGATAGGAGTTTAATCGTCTGCTCTCCTCGGACGAGCTGACGGTTGCCGTTGCGCTAAATCTTTCATTTTTCCGCTAATTACTGGCTAAATCATCATTCCCTTTGCTCACTATTTATTTTCAGCTAGTAGTTAGTGCCCACCAGCCATCAGCTACCAGCTAGCCTGTCTAATTGATCACGGTCTTGATGCAAGCGCCAAATTTATTTTATTAAACTTTTTTTAAATATTTATACAGACGGTAATAAAAAAAATAATATTATTTTCTGCAGCTGAACAATTGGTAATAATGACGCGGCAACAGAGCTCACGTTAAAACGTTTTATAGTTCATAAATAAGCGGTTTCGAGGACCAAGTACACAGGATGACGGGCAAGCCAAGCGTAATTACGGGGCTGTTTGCCGACGGGTAAAGCCAACCGGCTACGGTTTAAACTCTCTTACTCTCCGTTAATCTTGATTTGATGATCAATGAATGCTCTCTTCCTCCCAGGCCCTGTCGCTCCTTCTCGCTCGGTCTTACTCTCGATCCAAGCCCTCTGTCTTCATCCTTACCCGTAATTTCGTCAGTTGTTTACTCTTTACGCACTCAGCGACAAAACCCTCACAAGCCATACAACTTCCTTATGCTTTTATCTGCACCAGGTGCAGCTCCACCTTGGACACGCTGATTACACTCTTGTCTACATCCCGACTCATCACCGTAATTACTCAGTGCTCTACTGACATCACCATCAGCATCACCACCAATCGGAAAATTATATCGCGGCAATGATTCCGTCACTTTATAGATCGGATCCACGGCCACCGGGAAACCGGAAACCCGGAGTCGTCATAATGACGGCGACAGACCTCCCAGTTTGTTGAATAACCGCATCCATAATTTACTTTCTCTTTCTTTAACTTTGAAACTTTATTTATCTAATCACTACTGATTTACAATAATTGCCTAAAATCAATGCATTGTTATCACTCGTCTCGAAAATATTTATGTTCAGCAGATAGTTGGTGTCCATAAAAATATATTTTTTTAGGTATATAAAATAATATATGGATTTAAACAGTTAATTGTAAATTATCAATAATTAATGAGGCGTTACCACATCATGCATCGCGTATTTCCATGTCCAGGCTCTCGCGACTTCTTCAAACCTTTCACGGTCATTAGTGTACATATCACCGAGCTCCGGTTCCATACAAACTTGACAGTAGGGATCTGTAAGCAAACTCTGGACGCTTATCAACACTTTAGATATCGTAAGAGCCAGTGACCAGTTGTGTTGAATTGAATCGATACCGACGTCGCCGTGTCTCGAGACATTCGGATGGAGGATTTTAGTCAGGAATCTCACCACTGGTGGACACATTGGATAACTGAAAAATTTAACAGTCAAATATTTATTATTCTCATTAAATTTACGGCAAATAATTGTAATTAAAGTGATAAATTACCTGTAAGGTACTTGGAGATACAAATAAAATAAACCGCCTTCGTAAGGACTACCAATGGGCCCAGTGATGGTCGCCTGCCAATGACAGCACATGGCATCCAAAGGAGTGGCTTCGATTCCTTCTGGGGGATCGATCCTCAGACTCTTCAACTCCATCCTCAATCTGTTCCTGCGCCAGGAATTCTCCTCCCCGGTGGCGGGTTTCGAACGCAGACACATCTGTGCTAGACAAGTTCTGCAGGGCATCGAGGAAGCCAGACGGTCGTAAACTTTGTACCAGTTGTCGACATGCCCGATCGCTTTGTAAAGCGGCCACCGGAGCCTCACGTGCTGCTGCCACTGCTGAGGAGGGACGTGGGTTAAAAGTAATCCGTTCCAGCGGCGACAGACTTTGGCAGCCGACCAGAGGCTCACGTCGTCCAGGTGAGAAAATACCGCCAGAAGCACTTCCGGAGGCAGTCGCTCGACCAGACCTGGTTCGATTATCGGCTCGTGTTCCTGGTGCCGGTGGTTGCTCAGCACATCCACGCGCTCGGCCAGAGTCCGGGGTTTTATTTCTATTATGTTGTGCAGCGACATTGCCGACAGATCAAGCGAATTAGGATCATCGGAGGTCGAGGCGTCTTCTGATTGGTACAATTTTATGGCCTCGAATACGCGGTTCGAGGGCCCAGGACCGTGCAAGTGGTTGAATATTTCAGGGTCTACTGACACTTTTAAAAATGGCTTTTCTTTATTGTTATCATTGTTGGAGCTTTGGGCGGCTTCAGAACGTGCGCGTTGGGGCTGACTGACTCTTCGTTCCGGATTGTAGAATAAATCCGTCGGTTCATCGTTACCAGAATCTTCATCGTCTGTTTTCTAAATTAAATAAATACACTGAGTTACAAGTTTTATTTATGACAGATTGACATCAGAGGATTTTATCAACAAGTAGTCGTTCAATAAAATTTTTTTTCAAAGAAATGAGTCCACTGGTGCTGGAGAACCAAAGGAATCATTGACGAGAACCTGGACTTGTTTTTCCAGGACTATTGTGTCAATTGATATTTTTTTTGCATGCTCAAGATTCAAATTAATGGGATGGTAAATTACCTCGCTGAATGGTGGAGCAGGTCTAGTCCCAATGTCATCGGGAAATAAAAATGCGTGACATGTAGCACATACTGGTTCTTCAAAACTTGGACCGTAGTATCCATTGCAGATGTGACAGGCCAAGGTCTGTAATAAAATAAATTATTTTCCTCTCCTGGTTTAATAAAATAATAATTCAACTCACGGAAAATTGAAACTCCGGACAGGGAACGACTTCCACAGGATCTAGAAGCTCGTCATCGTGAGAATACAAGCAGAGGTCCAGTTTCTCACCCGGTCTTTCATTATCAATGTCAACACCTCTGTCTTCAATATTGTCACCTGCCATTATCATGGTGTGATTTAAAATATATGTAGGCTGCAAATATAAACCTTGACCATCAGTCCATACCACGGTTTAATTTAAATGATATCTATGTCCCAATAGACTGACAATTTTGTATTGTATGCAAATTGTTTAGCACAATTACAATTACAAATATGAATGACACTTATACACAATCACATTTGATGACCATAAATTATTTAATTATAGACAGTGACCAGCGTCGACATTCCGGGTCTGCTTAAAAGTACTTCGAAATTTTGCCGCCAGACTTCTTGTTCTCGATTCAAAAAATTATTCACGATCTCCGGATTAAATTAATTAATTACTGATAAATAAAAATATTTTTTATTAGATACTGAAGTTAACTGACGTCTAATAATTTTTTTATTTTTTAAAAACGATAAATCAAAAAAAAATATGACAATTGGAATTTTGAAATAAATGAACAAAATGGATATTGAATAAAAATAAAAAAATTCACATCTGTAGAATTTAAAAATCTGCATGTGCATTTTTTTTTATTTTAAATTTTTAATTGTTTAGTTCGTTTATTTATAAATTAAAATTTTTTCCACATCTGCCACATTCACAGGAAACTGAAATTAGCGGATTGTTAATTTTTGAATTTCTTTCAAAACGATTGGTTGCAAAAAAAAATATTTGAAAAAATTGCACTTGTAGTTTTTTAAATTTTCTACATGTGCATACTTTTAGTTTTTTTTTTTTTTAAATTAAAATCCGGATTAATTGTCAGCTAACTTTAAAATTATAAAAATTACATATGAATTTAGCCGACGTCTAATAATTTTTGGATTTTTTTTCCGAAGATAAATTATAAAAAAAAAATTTTGAAAAAATTGTACCTGTAGTTTTTTTAATTTTCTACATGTGCATATTTTTATATTTTTTTTTTCGTTACCTGATTCGTTGAAAAAAATATCCAAAAATTTTTGAATGCCTGTCAATTTCATGATACTAAAATTACACCAATAGTTTTTTTATTTTTCTACACCAAAAAAAAATTTCATGACCCAGGAAATTTTTTATTGACTCCAAAAAACTTTTTATTTAATTGACAAAAAAAATTACTCTCCACTGGACTCGATTCTGGATGTTTCTTTCAAATTTTCTAATGGCGCGAAATTTAAAAGTTGCAATAAAATTTAAATTTCTCGCATCAGTTTTTTACTAGACAATTAATTTAATCAGGTGTAATTACTGTTGTATAAAATAATTAATCAAATTCCGAGGGTTTTTAAAATTTTTGAATGACATCTGGTCTGTTTTATCACAAGCAGCTAAAATGAAGAATACAAAAGCAGCGACATGGAGTTTACTGACAGAACCAATTATTTGAACTTTTTCGATGATGACAATCAGAGTTTCATATATTTCTGAAACTTCCTTCTTCAATATCTAAATTTTCCATCAAACACTCGAACCGATGCGATATTTTAATCACTCAAAACTGGCTGCAAATAAAAATACGCAGCGGTTTATAAATAAGTAGCCCGAGAAAAAGTTTAAATATTTAAAAAAAAAAAGCTAAAAGTTAATAAAGGTGTCAGGCACACGGTGCCAAAACATACTAAAAATATATAAAATACGCCTATAAAAATAAGATAATAAAATTTATTTAAATAGTGACTACCAGCAGCAAAATGGCAGCGGCCGACTCATCAACCGACGACAGTCTTTATCCAATAGCCGTTTTAATTGACGAATTGAAGAATGAGGATGTCCAGGTACTGAACACCATCATCACCACCACAATTTTTTTATTTTCAAAATTTATACTCACTTATATTATTTATTACTTTTTATTTTTATTTGAAAATACCGCGCGATAGGTTACGGCAGTCGGTGTTGAAAAAATTCAATCCCAACAAAACTTTATATTTTTTTGATAATTGACAGTAATTATGAAAATAATAATGACGAATTTTTTTAAATTTAGTTACGTCTGAATTCAATAAAAAAACTTTCAACAATCGCGCTGGCACTTGGAGCTGAAAGAACACGCAGTGAATTGATGCCATTTCTCACTGAAACAATTTACGATGAAGATGAAGTATTACTAGCACTTGCTGAACAACTTGGATCATTTACTCCACTTGTTGGCGGGCCTGAATACGTCCACTGTCTTCTGGTAATTATTTCCTGTCAAAAATTTTGACAGCTATCGCTATAAATATAAATATTAAAATAACTAATGATGTCTTGATGATACAGCCACCATTGGAAGCTTTGGCAGCAGTAGAAGAGACAGTAGTGCGTGACAAAGCCGTGGAATCACTCCGAAATATCGCCAGCCAACACAGCCCAACTTATTTGGAAGATCACTTTGTACCGTTGGTCCAACGTCTGGCTTCTGGCGACTGGTTCACGTCGAGAACTTCAGCTTGTGGATTAATAAGTGTATGCTACCCACGTGTAAGTCCCGCGACTAAAGCTGAGTTGAGAAACCATTTCCGTAACTTGTGTCAAGATGACACTCCGATGGTGCGTCGATCTGCGGCTTCTAAACTCGGGGAGTTCGCTAAAGTTGTTGAGATCGAGTATCTCAAGGCGGATTTGATTCCGATGTTTGTTGTCCTGGCACAGGATGAACAGGTAATTTAAATAATTAATCAGTTGTCAATCAATTGCAGTCTTCAAGTTATTGAAGACATTCTCAGACAGCGCCGCTTTTTAAAAATTTTCAAAGACAACTGTCATAAGCGCAGGAAAATTTGATCAATTAATTAAAAAGAGGACAAGTTACAGCTCGCGACAACTTATTGCAGTAACTTGTCATCAAGTTGGCCAGAAAAATTGAAATTTCTATAAGTTGACAACTGGACGTCAACTTACTGAGAAAGTTGATGGCAAAAGTTGGCGGAAAGTTGCCTTTAATTTTATAAGAAAGTTGCTAACAACTTGTCAACAGTTACAAGAGTTGAAAGTTGTCGTCAACTTGATGGCAACTAATTGACCCCAACTTTTTGACCATAAAGTTTTGCTATCAGGGAAATATGGAAAATAACTTTTAGTAAAATCTTCATGTCAATTTTGTAATTAGAATTTTCAAACTTTTGAGAGAAAAATTTCGTTCAACTCCTAATTGATAACAACTGTAAGCAGTTTTTTTTTAAATTTGAATACGATTATGACAGTTGAGTCATTAAAAATTTTAAAAAAGTGGAAGGAACTGTCTGAGAATGCCCTTAAATTTTATAATAAATGAATAATTAAAATGTTTAATTATTTTCAGGACTCAGTGCGTCTGTTGGCAGTTGATGCATGTGTCAGTATTGCTTCTCTTCTTCAGCAAGAAGATGTTGAACAATTAGTCATGCCAACATTGCGTCAATGTGCTGGTGACCAGTCGTGGCGCGTCCGTTATATGGTCGCTGATAAATTCACTGATGTAATTAAAAAAAAACTTCAATTATCAATGACTTAGTCAGCAATAAATAAATAAATAATAATATTTTTTCCAGCTCCAAAAAGCAGTGGGTCCAGAAATAACAAAAACTGATCTAGTTCCAGCATTCCAAGTTCTGTTGAAAGACACTGAAGCTGAAGTAAGAGCAGCAGCCGCTGAAAAAGTTCGTGAATTTTGTCAAAATCTCGATCAGTTTAATCAAGAAAATATTATTATGACAAATATATTACCTTTTATAAAAGAACTTGTTGCTGATCTTAATCAACATGTTAAATCAGCACTAGCTGGTGTTATTATGGGACTCAGTCCTATTTTAGGAAAACACAAGTAAGTTATTTTAATTAATATTCATTTGCAAATCGACTTTTTATAAGAATTTGATGTAATTTAAATATGATATCAAGATAAATCCTAAACAACTAGTCCTTGATCCAAGAACTGGTACCTGATCAGAGAACTAGTACCTGATCCAAGAACTAGTACCTGATCCAAGAACTATTACCTCACCTGAGAACTGGTACCTGGTCAGAGAATTAGTACCTGATTTAATAACTAGTACCTGATCAGAGAACTAGTACCTGATCCAAGAACTATTACCTCACCCGAGAACTGGTACCTGGTCAGAGAATTAGTACCTGATTTAATAACTAGTACCTGATCAGAGAACTAGTACCTGATCCAAGAACTATTACCTCACCTGAGAACTGGTACCTGGTCAGAGAATTAGTACCTGATTTAATAACTAGTACCTGATCAGAGAACTAGTACCTGATCCAAGAACTATTACCTCACCCGAAAACTTGTACCTGGTCAGAGAACTAGTACCTAATCAGTGAACGAGTACCCGATCAGAGAATTAGTACCCGATCAGAGAACTAGTATTCGATCAAAGAACTAGTATCCTGATTGGGTACTGGGTCTCTTACCTTAGTAATTAGTAAAAAACTTATAAATATTAAAAGACATCTGTCTCACAATTTCAAAACGAGAAAAAGAGAGTAAGCGATATTGAGTAAAAGAGGAAGCAATAGGGAGTAAGAGTAAGCAATAGCACACACTATAAGAACTGTAAATAATCTTGATTGGTGATTATTGTTTCAGTACTATTGAACACTTGCTGCCACTTTTCCTGATGCAATTAAAAGACGAGTGTCCAGAAGTACGTCTTAATATTATCAGCAACTTGGACTGCGTCAACGAAGTAATTGGGATCCAACAACTGTCCCAGTCCCTACTGCCAGCAATTGTCGAGCTTGCTGAAGACAGCAAGTGGCGAGTGCGCTTAGCAATCATCGAATACATGCCGCTGCTAGCTGGACAACTGGGCGTTGAGTTCTTTGATGAAAAACTAAACTCGCTGTCAATGAACTGGCTCGTCGATCACGTCTACGCAATCAGAGAAGCCGCGACGCTCAACTTGAAAAAATTGGTCGAGAAATTCGGTCCCGAGTGGGCATCGAACACAATTATTCCAAAAGTTTTAAATATGTCCCGTGACCAAAATTATCTCCATCGTATGACATGTTTGTTCTGTATCAATGTAAGTATTTTATTTATCAAGCCATCAATTCATTTAATTAATTAATTAATTAATTTTGTTTACTGGCAGGTTTTGGCTGAAGTATGCGGTCCCGATATCACAACAAAAGTGATGCTGCCTACAGTCATCGCAATGGCAAATGACAACGTAGCGAACGTAAGATTCAATGTAGCAAAAACATTACAACGTATTGGGCCTTATCTAGAACCAAGTGCAGTACAAACGCAAGTTAAACCAGTACTTGATAAACTTAACACAGATCCAGATGTTGATGTCAAATATTTTGCTTCCGAAGCTATTGCTGGTATCGCAGGTAAATTAATCACTTCTTAAAACTCTGCTCTCTATCAGTGCTAATTACACTCATACAAGATAGAAGTACCATTTGTGGCCACTGCTACATTTGACACTTAATTTAACGAAAGAGACCCAGTACCCGACCAGGGAACGGCTCCCTGCCTTTATAAATCCGGAATAATTTCTCATGCAAAAATTTCTCAGCAATAATTACTCAAACAAAAATTGATCCGACACAAAAATTTCTCGCTATATATTATTTGCCTTGAAATTCTTCAAGAAAATATGCCTTGAGAAATTTTGTCGCAAGAAATTATTGCATGAGAAGAAAAAGACGGTCGCTCCAGGGAACTAGTAGACACAAGTACATGTAGAGATCTACTGCTAGTACCAGTTCTTTGATCGGGTACCAGGTCTTTATTTCATTTGAAATTTCTCTGGCCAAAAACGCCACAGTCGAATTCCATTAACTCGGACGATTAGTTTACGGAGGAGCGGAAATTTCTTTGAATTTCTGAGTTAACGGATGCCCCTTCTTCCTTAAAAGAAAACTATACGCATGCGCTCTTACATCTACATGAATGATGTATAGATAAATATAGAGAGACATACAAATGTCGAGTAGCGGGTGGGAGGCAGCCTAGCTCGAGTGGGGGTCAAAATTGAGGGGAAGTTCCGAGATAATGGAATCCGACTGTACTTCTATCCTGTTATTTAAAATATATGTGATATTAATTACAAATTTATTTTTTTGCAGCGTAGGTTAATCAGGTCTCCTAAGCGCATTTATCTTTAATCTTCATGCAAAAACATAACTACGTATAAAAAAAAAAAAAAATACATTAAGTAAATTAGAGAAGGAATAAATTTTTTCACAGCGGGAATATAATTAACAATAACAGTAACAATTATAATAAAGTATCAATACCGGTCTCTCTTTTCCACAAGATGTAGCTGGATACCGTGAAGATGCACATAGCGTAGAAAAATTTAAGTAACCCACGGATTTAACAGTTAATGCAAACTGCTATTTTAAAATTTCAATTGTATTTGTATATCTATAGCAATTGTACTAAGTATTGAATTATTCAGTTTATAAAATAAGTTCATATTACTATTAATATTATTATTATGTATCTTGGTAATAATTAAGTTAATGTTCTTGTCGATTAGGAGAACAATAAAGTGGATAATTACGCGGTATCATTCCCATATTTAAAAAAAAGAAGAAGGAAAATAAAAAGTCGTGTCACTAACTTGGTTATTACTGAAATAAAATATTAAATCAACATTTACTTTTCTACATATTTTATTGACAAATTTAAATATACAATTATCCTGAAAGCAAAACAACAAACAAACCAAATTTTATTTTTTCACTAGATCTGTACTGGAAGTTTAAATTCCTGCCCTGTTTAGAGGGAAGAAAATCTTTCGTTTCTTTTATGAGAAAACGAATGATGAAAATTAACGCATGCGCCATTCCTGCCACAGAGAAATATTTAAACTTCCAGGTAAAGATCTGGTGAAAAATTGTGTGGACACCTCATAGGAAAGTAGGACTCGCCTTCGGCTAAGGCTGGCAATTACACACAGAATGTCCTACTTTCCTCTCTTGGTGTGTAATATACTATTTTATGACACCAGCATCGAAACTTAAAATTTCAGTGTCTACAGTCAGTGGAAACAAAATAGTTTCAGTAAAATGCCGCGAATTAATATCAGCAAACGCGTGAATTGTGAATGCTTTCAGTCAGCAGAAACAAACTTGTTTCGTCCCGAGGGAACAAACAATAGTATATTTATTATTACACACCTAGGGTAGTAAAGTAAGAAATGTCTCAGATCGCATGTAATCTGAGGCTTTCTTATTTACTGCCCAAGTGTATACTATTTTTCTCCTCGACGGAGGCAGAAAGCGTAAACTTTCCTCCCGCTGCACGGAAAAAAAATAGTAGTGGCAACTCTGGGATAGTACTGAGTACTTTCTGTAAAAAAAAAAATTTCAGACAGTACTATATCCACTACTCTCTGGATGGTACTGAGTACTATTCCGGACAGTAGTGGATATAGTCTAGATAGTAGTGAATACAGTCTCGATAGTATACAGTACTGTCTAAAAATTTTTTTTTACAGAAAGTACTCAGTACTATCCCAGAGAGTTGCCACTACTATTTTTTTTCCGCGTGTGCGAAACAAAGTTGCCGCTTTCTGTCTCCATCGAGGAGAAAAATAGTATACGCACATACATGTGATCTGAGATATTTCTTACTTTACTGCCCTAGGTGTGTAATATACTATTTCTGCCCGCTGACTGAAGCCCGCAATTTAAACTCTGATAATTGTCATTTTTTCAATAATAATTTCCAAGCATTAATTTTATTTATGTAAATGACAGTTCTGACTTTGAGATTAAGATTTATAAAAATTAGTGTCAATAATAAATAGTATTTATAGCCTCTGCTTAATTATAAATTGCAAATGACAATTTAATAGTTGATAACTCAGTGGCCTTAAATTAACTTGATTCTGACTGGCTGCTGACACTGAAACTAAGTTCCAATGCAGGTAATCCGGAAAAATATTCCGCGTAACTCAAAATGAAAGACAATTTCACACTGCGAGTGATGTCAGCCAACTTCACTCTGGTGTGAAATCTGTTTCAACCCTTGTCACACAATGTACTATTTTAAAATTACAAAACACAAGCACGTTTGATTTTATTTTTAATTCTGTCCTGTTTACATTTAACATATCACAGCTCACTATCCTCTCTCATTTTATTATCATTATTTTTTTTAATCATTACATTGATATACATATATATTTTATATATATATAGTAAAGTGTAAGTGATGTACGCAGTGGATAAATAAAAGTAACAATAAATGATTCTACTGTTAATGATTACTAGGGTTAATGACATTGACTGATTTATATTTAAATAAATTGGCTGTCAAAGCACCATGACACGGTCAGCTACTTAGCCATTAATTGATTAATTAATTAATTGGTTTAATAACTCATCGATTACAACACTGATTAATATAAAATGATTGTATTACTTTATTGATATCAGACTTTAAAATATTTTTAACTATTTTATAATATCAGTTTTTTAAAAAAATATCTACTGCCAATCATTTTTTTTTTAATTAACGGATTAAAAAATTTACGATTAATTAATTAAATCTAGTGGCATATCAAGAAATTAGGGTAGAAAAATATTACAATGACTTAAATATTGCGAGACATTTTTTTAAATATATATGAGAATATAATATATTCTCATATATATTAATTAACAATAATTTGGTTTAATTAAAATCTCAGATTCAAACTCAGATTCAAAAACTGGTTTTAAGATCAAGAAATTTTTTTTCGACTTTTAATCAAATTTTTACAGCGACAGTAAAAAAAAAGTATAAGAATATAATTATAAAATATCAAAATATATATGAAGACGTGAGCCTAGAAATCAAAATTTTAATTAATAACAATAAACTTGAATTTTATTATGATACTGAAGTTAGCAGACGTCTAATGATTTTTGAATTTTTTTTTTAGACCATGAACCATACAAAAAAAAATATTTGAAAAAATTGCACCTGTAGTTTTTAAATTTTTCTACATGTGCATATTTTAAGTTTTTGTTTTTTTGTAATTGATTCGGTGAAAAAAAAATCCGAAAATTACTAATTGTCTGCTAACTTCAGGATCATATTTTATTAATTAATTATTTAAAGTGAATAATAATTAAATTTTTAAATAAACTATCGGATATTTAAAACGATTATAAAATTATAATTAATTTCTTGTAATAATTAGTCACTTCCTCATTGAACTGATATTTAACATAATTTATCTACTACTTTATATTAATAATAACAAATATATAAGCCACTATAATATTTTTTAACCATTTAAATTTAACACTAAACAATTATGACTTTACACCTTAAATCTATACCCTATATCTACAATGAAACATCATGTCCATTAAATCAATGCCTTATAAATTATGAATTTAAAAAAAGGAATTGGCGCCCTCATAATTAATACTGCAACTTGAGTGGTCATTGCGTTAATTATTATGATTTTGTTTGACAACTTTAAGATAATTTATGATCTATATTTTTACAGTACACTGGTTATAAGCAATAAGGTGGTCGTTAAAAATTAAATTTTCTCAGGCGCCCCATGAAAAGCTTTTTAGTGAAAAAATACCCGGGGAATTTGGTTTTTTCTTTTTAAGTAAAAAGAACACGCGCCTTAAGACCAAAGTTCATTTTTCGATACAATCGCGGTATTTTTTAAATATCTTATTAAATATGCAGATTAACGGAAACAGTCATAGGAACAATTTTGTAGGAAATTAAATTCTTGACAAAAAAGGTCATGTTCATTTTTTTTATAAAATGCGTATTTATGAAGATATTTTTAAAAAACTGTTTTAGATCTCGTCAATTGAACATTTAAAGGATTACGAATGTTAAAAAAAACGTTTTTTCTTAAATATAGACAACTTCGTAACTCGTAACATATCAATGCTTGTTATAGTTTTTAAATACTTGAAAAATGTTATTTTCAAAATTTATGATCCTTAAAACGCTCAATTGCTAAGATCTAAATAAAGTTTTTTCAAAATATCTTCATAAATACGCATTTTATAAAAAAAATGAACATGACCTTTTTTGTCAAGAATTTAATTTCCTACAAAATTGTTCCTATGATTTTTTCCTTTAATCTGCATATTTCACGAGATATTTAAAAAAAACCGCGATTGTATTGAAAAATGAACTTTGATCGTCCGAAGGCACGTGTTCTTTTTAATTAAAAGGAAAAAAACCAAATTACCCACGGATTTTTCCACTAAAAAGAAGTTTTTTATGGGGCGCCTGAGAAAATTTAATTTTTAACGACCACCCTAATAAGCAATGTTTCTGTCTATACTCTTACTTACATGTAACTTATAACCCGAGTCTACCGTATCTGCCTTTCGTTTTATTTAACTCTACTTATTTGTTTGATTAACTATTTTAAAACTATAAACTTGGATTATTAAATTATAAGTTCAACAGTCAGGTATACATGGTACGTAATAAGATAATTAATCAGTTATTAAACAATTAATAATAAAAAATACATTAAATAGTTGGAAGATAATCGGTATTATTTTCCTATTTAATTCTACGGCTATCATAACATATATTTATATATATATATATATATATATATTATGTTTATTCTTATCTTATTGTTCTAATTACAGTTTAAAAGTTAAACTTCAATTTAAATTTAAACTTCATTGTATTACTCGTCATTATTTTAAAAAAATAAGAAAAAAAAAAATTAGGTCGATCGCATGTAAAGAAAATAATAAAGACACGTCCTTGGAATAAAAGTTAAAGATAAAACTAATTGTTTATAAATCAATAATTATAAAGTAAAGAAAATAAAATTAATTTTAACTTTTTTTTTATCGATCGATTTAATTAAATAATTATTAAATTGCAAGTAAGTATTAAAAATAAATTGCTCGTCCCTTTAAATAGTAAAATAGTAAAAATTTTTTTTCATTTGCTTTTGCTTTTGTTATTTTTGTTAAAACTTTTTTTTTTCTGTGTATTTTTTTCCTACACGTTTGTACCAATCAGGAGAAGGACTCACGTGCTTGTGGTTATTAATTACACTGTAGCAGGATCTATTTTTGGCAAATTTAATGCTACTGTATTGCTGACGGTATTTACCGGTTCTGTTTTATAATTACCGTTATCAGAACTTACGATATTAAGTGCTGATATTTTAGCACGTTGATAAGCGACCACTGTATTGAGGCTCAGGAATCTGGTAAAAAATTTAATCATTTATTAATAAATACAAACATTTTACTGATTATAAATTTTAAAACCTGAGTGTCATTGAATTTAATTAAAAAAAAAAAAAACATTCAATGATACATTTTACGACCTCCCTGATAGCCATCATACTGGTGTTCCAAGCTTATTAGTTATTCAAATTTCCCGCGGTTGTGTCATTTTACGCTGGTGCCGTCGTTTCTTAGCTTCACGACACATGTGACGACATTAACTAAAATTCGCCTCTTATTTAATTAATAATTTAATAACAAACGCATGATTAAACTTAAAAAAAATATTAATGTGTTCAGAAATCTTTAATTATCTGATACTGAATAATTTATAGCGATGGTATTATTGTAGCCAGAACTAGGGTAAGAGCGCCAGTACCCAGCCCCAAACCAGTAGCCAGCCACCTCATGTTAAATTATATCTATATACATTTTGAGCCACTGGTTAGGGGCTGGGTACTGGTGCTCTTACCCTATACCACTTTGAAAAATGATTTCCATCTACGCCCGTGTATAAGAACGAATTTTGAAAATTTATTTATCGAAAACGGTGTAGTGAATCGATTTGAAATTTTAACAGTGACCCTTTTTTTTGAAACTCTTTCGATAAAAAAATTTCAGAATTTTGGTATTATTTCAAAAATCGGTATCGAACCTCCTTAAAAGCAAACAGTTGCGAATGAGTTGACAGTAAATTGTCTGTAACTTGAATTCAATTTGACTTAAAATTTTACTGTCAGATAATGACGTTTTGCTTAAATAAAAAGTTTAACTTAAAATTGACGGCAAGTTTTTCTGTCAAATTACATTCAGACGACCTTAGATTTAAATCAACTGCACGCAAGTATTATCCAGCCGCTTGCCAGAAACTTGTAACAAGTCAACCGAAAATTTTTCACTGCAGAATTTTCGGAGCAAGATGTGACTATCAGGGCTGGTTCGTAATTTTATCCAGCTTCAAATATTTTAATATCTAAAAAATAAAGATATATATAAATATATATTACCTTATGCCAACATACGCTACCAATAAAGTAGCACCGGCAGCTAGCATGCGTATTATTGGACTCTCAACAAATTGAATAAGTATCCAAGCAGCAGCGAATGTTCCGCACATTGCTGTCACCGCAGCAATCGTTTTAATCCAGCGACGCGGTGTCATGCTGTTTTGCCAATCCAGTTTGGTAGCACGTTCGACATTGTACTTGCTACCGCAGACTTTGCACGTTAAACTGTCTGCATTCATTGAGCTCTAAAAGTATATCAATAAATAAATCAACAACTACTTGGATTTAAATTACATAACAATATACTTTTCATATCAAAAAAAGTTTTATTACTTTGATACCGCGGCAAATAGTCGTAACTATAAACTATAATTTTTTAGGTGATGTCACATCGCCGTGTGCGACGGATAGATAATTTATAGTCATTTTGCCCGCGGTAAAATATTAAATAATTGTTACCTCAACAAGCCATCGACGCAGGCAGTCATGATGAACAGTACTGACATCCCCTCTGCACTGACACGGCTGAATCAATGGACCAGCATCCTGTGTCTCGCTGTCATAGCAAATCCAGCAGTCTCTAGCACTAACAGATCCACTCTCATTCAGTAATTTTGAATCAACTGAGCATCGTTTTTCCTGGAGTTCAACTTCTCTCGGATACTTTGACGGCTCTATGTCGAAATGTTTCAATATTCTCTTCGGGTTCAGTATCCACAGTCGCTCCGGGCTTAAATAATAAATAATAAACATTAAATATTATTATTATTATTAATGATATTTAATTTAAATACTCACCTCATACAATTCCAAAGTACACAAGGAAACCAAAGTGATACGCCTACTTCTATTACACGAAAGACAACTGCGTGGTAATTACGGCTCACTAATGGGACCCTGGTAAATAAGTGGTAATTATTAGGCAGCCGGTTATTAAATAATAATAATAATTAATAATAATTAAAAATAATAAATTACTTAGTCTTCCAGAATTCGCTCAATGTTTCGCTGAATAAAAATGCGACAATGACAAATAACATAAATGCCTGTGACAACATTCCAAGACGTGACTGATTCAATTGCGAAGTATTGACATGTTGCGATACATTGATAGGTTCCAATGATGTCGATGCCGTCGGTTCAAATAGTTTAGCTGTTATCGGTTCTTCGGTATTTTTATCATCACCCGGAGTGCGGACGTTCGTTGCTATTGACACCTGGGTGTATTTTGTTATGAACCCACCGCGAATCTGAATTAAAAGTAAATTAATATCAGGGTCATTGATATTTGATTGTATATTTAGAGGGAAATAAAAATAGAGTTTGAGGGGTACCTTGAAAAAAACTTCGACTCCGTAGATTAAAAAGAAGACAACGACAATGAACAGTAGTACGGCGTAGCAACCGTTGAATACGTTTGTATAAAAGCTCTGATCCACTTCCGATTTCCATTGTGAGGTAATAAACTCTGCGAGAAGTAATGAATAGTTTATTATGTTGAATACAACGAATGCCAAGAAAGATTTTGATAAAAATCGCGGTTTGTCGGTGCGGATATCGGGAACATGGAACACTTCGGCCCAGAAACAAACAATCAGAGATGATCCGCTTAATAATAGCGGGTAGTAAGTTGACGACAGTGTTCTTGACCAGCCCTCTTTAAATGCAGCCTGTTAATAAAATTAATTATTTTATAAATTTTAATTAAAAAAAAAAAAAAAAAATCAATGGCCCAGTTGTCTAAATAAAAAAAATTTCGTTTGTTGACATGAATTTAAAATTTAAAATTTTTTAAATTAAAATTCAATTACCAGATTATGAATCCCGAGTAAATTAATTTAAGAATTAATTAATAATGATAATAAAAGTTAGCGAAATAAAATTAAAAGTTACACAACAAATGTGTTCATTAACCGATAACAATATTTATGTGCCGAGCGTTATCTGCTCGCCTGAGGTCAGAAACTGGGCCAGTTAATTTAAAATAAAATAATAATTGGACTCACAGGACAGGTAAAATAAGCGCCGCGAACAGCAGTGGCAAGAAATACGATAAAATAAAGTACTTTTTGTGTTGTTACTCTGCAAGCCCGTAAAAATGACGGGGCTTTCATTCTTTGCCACTCAGCAATAATGCACATGACCAGTTGCGTTAAACAAACAAACGCAAGTATAAAAAATATCGTAGCAAATGCGATGTAGTAACTCGAGTTCGGGACATGACAATCGCTCCCGTCAAATTGGATCTGAAATAAAAATAAAAACCTCCATTAGCTAACTAATTACCGCAATTAAAAATGATTCACGGTAATTGTGATATTAATAACAATTATAATTGATAAACATAAATAAATTTTATCAACGAAATGCGTGTAAATGTCGATCAGTGAAGGTCATTGACAATTATTTAAATAATATTTACCTCACATAAACAAGTACCGTTATGACACTCTCCATGGCCAGAACAATTATCATTGCAAGTACTATTCCAAGCCATCATTCCGAATTTCATTAGCAATGACAGTGGATTTTGAGTGCTCAGTGCAATCATTTGATCCATTGTACTTCAATGAAACCACGAACTGCACAGCAGTTCACTGTAAGACAAACAACATACGGATTTATTGTAATTTTAAAAAAGTGGGAAATCAAAAGCTGCATGACTCACTTGCTCATTCAAAAACTTAGCCGATGTCTAATAATTTTGGGGTTTTTTTTTAATAATAAATTATTTTTTAAAAAATGCACTTGTAGTTTTTTTAATTTTCTACATGTGCATTTTTTTTTTATTTTGTAATCGATGTACGGTAAAAAATCCGAAAGGTCCAAAAACTAATTAATAGAGTCAAAAAAAAATAATAAAGAAAAAAATGACAGCTAAATTTTTTCATGAATTGTCAGTTTCAATTTTTTATTAATTACAATTAAACCATAAGGATTTTCAAAATCGTTCTTCTTAAGAATTCAAGTGGAATAAAAAAAAAAAAGATCAATCGGTTGTGTTTACCATGAGTGTGAATGTACCAGACATCAGACAAATTTTTAATTATAAATAAATAGAGTAAATAATTAATGCGCATTTAAAAATTAATAAGTGCATTTTTTATAAATATTTTTTTTTAAATTACTCTATTTATTCACAATTTTAAATTTCTCTGATGTCTGCTACACTCACACTCATTATTTACCAACGTCCGTACATACTGAGACATCAGAAATTTAAAAAAATTTTTTAAACTTCCCGCTATGAAAATTTAAAATTTTTAAAAAAGTTACTCAAAATTCCGAGTGTGAATGTAGCAGACAATTTATAAGTTTAAAAAAATGCACATACGGATTCGACGTTTGAAAAACATGAACTTTTTAAATTTTTACTCAGCTCATACATTTTATTCAATTCTTAAAATTTTTAAAATTAACAATTGTCTGCTACATTCACATTTAAAATAGAGTTCGTTTAATTTATCAATAAACTATCATTCAAATGCTACGAATATTTTTCTAGCGAATATTCGAAAATTGTCAACATGATTTTTACATGAGTGAATCAGCTGGTACCAAGTAAGCGTTAGAACATCTCATTGCCTCCTGATCATTGTGCAAAAAAACCAAAAACTTTCTCAACTGCATATTAAATATCAAACATAAAAAATTACCTTATAGCTCATAAATACGTATTTATATTAATGACTGATAACAATGACAGTGATAAAGTAAACTCAAGTATTAGAACAAAGAAATATGTTCTCATGCGTGGTCTGTATGATTACAAGAACTGTATTCACAATAATTAATACGTACTCCGTTAAATAAAATTAACAATAATAATTAATAAGATGGTGATGATGATGACGTACCGTTTCGACGTCGTTGCACAATTAAGTTTTAACGACAATCCCAATTTCCAGTCCCGTCCCAGTGTTATGATGATGATAATGATGATAAGGACACTAGCACTCAACTCGAAAAAAGACCAACACTTGAGTCATAAATAAATATCAAGCCTTCAGTACACCTGCACTCAATATGTACTCGACCAATCAGATGTACTGGCCAGCATGACGCTTCAATAATTATTATAAATAATAATAAACAGAACTTATGACAGCAACTGACAGATGATAATAAATGAACGTTAATTTATCTCAGTACCTGATTTATTAAATAACTTTTTATTTTGTTGTCATGTTAAAAATATATAAATAACTGGTGAAACTTTTGCTTACCTTAATCACTGACAATTTCCATGGCTAGACCAATCAACTGGATGCCAACAGCCAATCGCGTAATGACGTTCGCTGCGACTGCGAGCTACGATTTACTTTTTTTCAACCCGACCAAGATCAGAACCACTGGACACTAAACTATACCTCAATCATCAGGCGGGTAAACTAGAAATTTTAATTACCAACTCTACAGTTCAGGTCTCCAAGTTCTAGTCTTCTAGTTCTAGTACGATCACATAACTCTGATCGTAATTCCAGCAGCCAAGATTTGTGCGTAAAAAAACAGACATCTAAAATTACAAAGGTAATGAGTTTATATATTTAATATATTTATTAGTATTAATGAATAATTACGCAGTGAAGTTTTGTTTAAATGATGATAATTATTTTTTAAAGATGTCAATCGCCAAGCCCGTGATGCGTGGACTCTACGCAAAGAAAATAAAGATCCATTTAGTAGGAGCCACCTTGACCAGTATCACTGGTGGACTTTTGTGGAAATTCTTTTACATGGACCCACGTAAACGTGACTACGACAACTACTGGAAGTAATTCATTTTTTAATTCAACTTTATTCCTTATTTATTTATTTATTTTTAGTTTTTATTGAACTCGGCAGCCTGAAGTTAGTCGACAGTCGACGATTTCCGGGTTTTTTCTACAAATCACAAAAAAAAAATACGATACTGAAGTTAGCCGACGTTTAATAATTTTTGGATTTTTATTTAAATGATAAATTATAAAAAAAAAATATTTAAAAATTGCACTTGTAGTTTTTTAAATTTTCTATGTGTATATTTTTAGTTTTCTTTTTTTAAAAATTATTAAACGTCGGCTAACTTCAGGATCATAAAAAAATGCACATGTAGAAAATTTAACAAACTATAGGTGCAATTTTTATGAGTGTGAATGTAGCAGACATCAGACAAATTTAAAATTACAAATAGAGTAAATAATTAAACAAATAAAATTTATGAAAATTTTTAAATTTTTCAAATGCGCATTTTTAAAAAATTTAATTGTATTGATAATTTAAAATTCGTCTGATGTCTGCCACATTCACACTCATAAATTTTTGTAAATATTTTTTTTATTTGTCGTTTTGAAAAATTAAAAAATTATCAGACCTCGGCTAACTTCAGTATGAGTAGTGTAGCAGACATCAAATTTAAAATTATAAATAAATGGAGTAAATAATTAAAAATATGAGATTTTAAAAAAATGCACTTATTAATTTTTTAATTTTCTAAATGCGCATTTTTTTAAAATTTTATTTTCTTAATTATTTACTCTATTTATTAACAATTTTGTCTGATGTCTGCTACATTCACTCATAAAAGTATCATACTGAAGTTAGCCGTCTAATAATTTTTGAATTTTATTTTCGACGTAAATTATAAAAAAAAATTTGAAAAAATTGCAGCTGTAGTTTTTCAAATTTTCTACGTGCATATTTTTTTTAAATTCAATTGTTGAAAAAAAAATCCGAAAATTGTCAACTGTCTGCTAACTTCAGGATCATGTTTTAAAATCGAGTTTAATTTTTTAAAAACTAAAAATTAATCATAAATTTCCGTAATTACAATTATAACAAATTACTAATTAAAAATAATCCACAGCTACTACGATGCTGAGATCCATGAAAGAATAATGGAGGAAAATGGTTTACTCCAGTCATGCCCCCAGTAGAAACCAGGAGCGCAAAGTAATTTATAAAAATCTGTATAGGTACCATGTAAAAGAAAATTAAAAAAAATAAACTAGTACTGTCATTAATAAATCCAAACTGTAACAAGAATAATTATATTGTAATGAATAAATAAACAAATAATGAAAAAACAATAAAGGTTAAGTTTCGTTCCCTTGGTAGATGTCAGTGATGCTGATATCCCATAGTGCTTCGCGCGATTGATTTGCGCATGTCAGTTGGCTGCATTGCAAATGGCGGCTCCTTGTTATTGTTCATGGCGTTTTATGACTTGTCCCTTTATATCTGCCGATTATGACGAGTTTTTAAGTGATTAACACGACACACTGTGTCCAGTGGATGAATTTATCTTTGTACAGTGTTATTTAAATACAATATTATTCTAACAATAAGTGATTACTGAGTTGTTATTGGAGTTACTTGTAGCAACTGAACCTCATAATATTCTTGCTAAAAGTCATCAAGAATTGGATAGTTTTGAGAAATGGGGTAACGTTGTTCATAATCTTTTCTCATTCATACGGTGTAAAATCACCCTGATTTAAATAACTCGCTTAAGATGTAGATTTATTAAGTTATATTTATTAGGTACCGTGTGTGCTGTGTTCTGATAGATTTGTGATAACTGCGGTGGGTAAAAAAACCATATTTCGGTTATTGTGGATTAAAAAAAAATAAGTACATTAAATTAAATCGTGCGGTTGACGGGGCTATCGTGAGCATGCTTGAGCCCACTTCACGTTCGCCTCCCCCGACGGACAAAATGGTGGCCCCCCCGATTATTATATATTGCCAATGCTCTTTTGACGCCTTTTTTTTATTTATTATTTTAAAATAATACATTTTATATATTATTTTTAACACTATTTATCACCTGTCAATTATTATCAACATACATATTGGTACTTATTATATATATTATTTATTATATATCTTTCTCATATTTATTGTATAACCTATTTTATTTGTAATGATAATTATAAAGCCGCCTTTTGATAATCGCTTGATAATTATTTAAAAAAAAAGGTTTTTTTAAATTTATTATTTGAATTTGAATTTGAATTCAAATTTTAAATTTAAATTTATTACTCGTATTATTTAATGGAGATAATTTTTTTAGCCTCCGAATTATATTTTTCCAAGTGAATTTTCATAAATTTATTTGTTTGTTTAATTATTTTAATTAAAATTCAAATTTTTAATTATTAACCCTCGGGCAATTAGTTTTAATTATCAGTTTTTTGTTTATTTACTTGTTATTGTTGAGGGCGTGACAATTTTTCCAATCGATTGTTAAAAAAAAACGACGAGTGTTTATTTTTATTAATATTGTGATTGTAATTTTAAAAATTTAAATTTATTACAAGTGATTAATGGTAATTTATTTATTTTAGGGAGTTTATTATTATGATAGTTAATTAAATAACAAAGCCTGGCGTGGATTTAAAACAGCTTGCGATCGGCCAGGCAACAAAAAATAACCTGAGACCTATCCAGGCTTCTTGGGTAGTTATGTGATTAATGATTGGTAATTTATTTGGTTAATAATCGAAATTTTATGTTTAATATTAGGCAAATATGTGATGTACTTTTTTAAATTTTAGTCATGGCGGCAGACAGTGATGGTGATCTGATTGAGACAGTGGTAACCTGTGAAGGTGATTTAGGTGATCCAGAGTTTCCACATAAGTTTAAAATAATTGTTGACCGGTTAAAGTACCTGCTATCAAAGGGTGTGTATTTTTTAAATATTTTTTATTAACAAACATCATTTTTTTTATTGAGGTTAGGCGGGATTTTTAAATTAATTATTTGAATTTTGAGGGATTCTCAGGCACCCCCTCCCTGACTTTTTAAAAATATGCAGTGACTTAAAACTCATAAAAGTGTGAAAATGGAGATTTTTAAAAATTACTCAGTTGATGTCAATTGGGAGTTAAACGAAATTGGAAAATAAATTGCAGTGAAATCTTCGTCATTTGAATTTTCAAATTTTGTAGGCTAAAATTCATTCAAAAAATTCGTTTCACTCCTAATTGATAACAACCGCAAGTATTTTTTTTCAAATTCTGTCAGCGAAATTGCAATTACAATTTTTTTTTTAAATTGATAAAATTTTCATACATTTATGACAGTAGTCATTGAAAATTTTTAAAAAGTGGGACACTGTCTGAGAATTCCCTTAAATTATTAATATTGTGGTACTGCTAGTTTTTAAATTAATCTCGGGTTCAAAATCAAGTTTTTAATCAGACTTGGACTTTAGTGCCGCGTAAATTCACTGACAAATAAATAAATAGTTTATTTATTTATTTTAAAGTATTGGTTAATGTGAGAAAAAATTTGGTGACGATGATTTTTTTGTTTGTAGAAAAAGGTGACGGATTGAAAGTAAACAAAGTTGAACCATGGAATTCAGTACGAGTGACGTTTTCGATACCCCGGGAGGCGGCGTTACGGTTGAGAGAGTTAGCGAGCGAAGGCTCGTCGACGCTAACCCAGCTGGGAATATTATCGGTGCAAGTGGAAGGAGACCAAGTGATATCGTTGCGGATTGCCAGCCGGTTTGGCGAGGAGACACAGGAGATAGTGTTACACTCTGGTGGCACACAAGACGGAAGTAAATCGAGGAGTGATACGAGTAGCAACGGTGCGTCGTCATCAAGTGACAGCAGCGATGCCTCGACGTCTCTCCCAGGTCCCAGTAGTGCGTGTAATATATCGACGATGATACGGGACGTCGCTCAATTGATTGGAGCTGAAGCTACTGGAGATAAACCGCCACAATTTCGTTCGCCGAATGTCGTTGCACCAACAGACTGTGATCCTATACCAGCGTTTCTCGCTAAAACAGTTCAATCATCTTCAAATGTTATTAACACACATAATATTACTAGCAACCAGTCATCGTTAGCCAGCAATTCAAATGCATCACCTCGTAATAATTATAATGGACCATTCCCGTTCGCCAGTATGACACATGCGGCTCAAGCAATACACAGTCGCGAGTCACAGCAACAGCAGCAAGCTGGCACTATAAAAACAACACAACAATTTAAATCACATCACACACAACCGCCTCCGCCTTATCCAGCAACAGAAGTCCTGACAACCTCCCATGTACTAAATACCGGACACACGACAACACAATCAACATCTGTCTCTGTCCCTCCTAACCAAGTTGTAGGACAGTTTAAAACTAATCTACCCTCGACATCAACCAGCAGTCATGCTGGTACCTCAAATGGTAACCAAGTTGCGCTGTCAAGTCCACTTCTTGTTAATTTACTACAAAATGACGGTGGTTCCCATCCAAATAATATTACGATAGGACAAAAAATGCAGCCACCTGCTGCGCTGGTTGATGCTGCGGGTATGAGCCGGATGAAACCAACTAAAAAACCAACTGGTCGCAGGAAAGACATGCCATTGGCCAGTGAATCGCCACCTAATTTAGATTCACTGAGACCTGAAGATTTAATTGGTGGTACTGCTGGAGCTATTGGTAATCTTGCGTCTTCTGGACCGTCTGCATTTGCTACTGTAAATGTTAATCAACCATTAACTTTACCCCAGCAACAACAACAGCAGCAGCAAATTAATGTAACGCAGCAGACAATTCAACAGCAGCAGCAGGTACCCGTATCAAGTCAAATACCGTCACAAACTTTACATACACAAGTACAAATTCAACAGCAAAAATTCCCAGTGAGACAAGAATTAGCTTATCGACAAAATCAGATCGTGCATAATCAAATGACCGTAAGACATCCAGTAAATGGCCAGCAAATAAGAACGTCGTTGCAACAGCGGCAGCTTCTTCTTCAGCAGCATCAGCAGCAATTATTAGCACAATCCCAGAATATTGTAAGCAATTCAGTGTTACAGCAACAGCAGCTTAACACGCCCGTTCAACAAACAGTACAACAACAATCTGTATCCCTGCAATCCGTCCCATCAAATTCACAATTGATTTCACAGCAAATAATCCAGCAGCCGTCAGTGGGTATCAATGTCGCCCAACAGAGACTCGGGTATCTGAGTAATAGTCCAAGACAACCAACTCCACCGCCTTATCCCCGACAAACTCCTGCGGCGACTGCCACTGCCGCTGCTTCCCAACAGCCGCAACCGCAGCAGCAGCAACAAATTCCTACACTAAATGTACAGCAACAGCTACATCACAATCAACTAAAAAATGTTAATATAAATACCAGTGCGACAAATGATTTTCGTTATGGTCAAAGCCAAAATATCCTCAGTAGAAATTATAACGTTGCTACGTCATCAGGAACGACAAGCGCTAATGGGACCACCACTACTTGGAATCAACAAACAACCAGCAGCTCTGTGCCACAGGCTGCTCAAACAAACACAAATCCTGCAACAACAACAACAACTACTACTACAAATAATAATAATAATATAAATACAAATACTAATCAACAACGTCTAGCAGCAGTTACTAGCCAGACGTCAGCTCCAGGTGCCTTTACACAACAAAATTTAACGCGTGTTAATCACGTGACAGCAAATAATCCAATAAGTTCAAATACAAATTTAAATATACAGCAACAAGAGCCCGCAGTGTCGGACTCGGGGGTTAAAGTAAACGATAACTCGGCCACGACGACGACGACGGCCTCGAGCACGCCGATTGAAGAGCCCGAACCAGTGTACACGTCAACCGGTAAAATACGTCAGTTTTTGATAAATCCACTGACGGGTCATCTGGAACCGATGTCCAGTGAGAGTGACTCCGAGCCTGAAAGTGCTGTTGACAATCAAGACGATTTTTTTTCATTTCCGTCGCCGTCAAATGATCGTTCCAATTCTATATTCTCTGACGATGACGCTGACAGCAATATTTCCCGTCGCAATGACACGACGACAAATACAGACCAGTCGGATTCAGAGACAACGGGAAAATCAACCGGCAGTGAAGGAAGTCTCAAGCAACATGGAAGACTAAAGTCTTCGAGAGACAGTCCAATGCCGGGTGAAAAAATAAAATTACGGCTAAAGTTAGAAAAATCAGAACCTGTCACACCAGCGTATAAAGTTGACGTGTCATTCGTCAACACACCGCCGATGAGAAAAGCTGACAAGTCGGTTAATAAAATATTTACAGGTGTCGCGGCTAATTCTGCTGGTGGTGCTGGTAGTGCTGCTGGTGGAGGAGGAGCTGCTGGAGCTGGGGGTAACAGTGGAGCTGACGAACCACGTGTACCTCCGCTTCATATATCTCTGAGAGGTCGCAATGCTTCTGTTGTCCAGATAAGAAAGAAAGAAAAAAAGTCACTGCGTGATGATGACAGCGATTCAAATCCGGGGAATGTCAAGAGACGGGGTAAATTTAAAAAAATGAAGGACAGTACTGATGGCAACAAACTGCTGCAGAAAAAATCATTGAATATGATAATTGCTGGTGGTGGTGGTGGCGGTGGTACCTCGGGAACTAAGTTGCCATTGAGTAATTCTGCGGTTGTCAATACGGCGAGTGTTGCTGGTAAAATAAATAATTCGCTGCAGGGTATTGTCTCGAAACCCAATGCTTTGAAGCAACAGGACAGCATACAGGATCCTACGACTCGGCTACAAGTTTCTGGAGCTGGTAGTAAAGCTAGTTCGAGTAAAAGTAGTGATGTTGATGATATTCCGTTGAATAGTAGGATACCATCGCCTATGAAACACAAAACCATTGTCACGCAGTCCTCAAATTCACAGAGTCTGAATAAAAATCAGGGTGATGATGTTCAGAATCATACTAACGAACATAAAATTGGTGGAGGTAAGATTTTTATTCCATTTGAAATTAATTTTCTAGAGAATTTATAGGTTTTAGAAAAAAATGTTTTAGACAAAAATTGTAGGAAATTTAATTTGCTGTAAAAAAGGTCCTGAGGATTTTTAACGTATCTCTGATGGTTTCAAAGTTACAGAGATAATAAATAAGAGATTAATTAATTTTAAAATAATATTTGAATTTATTGTCTTTACTTCCGTTGTGATTACGGTGAAATAATTCGACGTACGGAAAAATATATAGAGACCTTTTTTGTAGAGAATTTTATCAGCTACAAATTTGTTCATATACATTTTTGGCATATATGCATTAGTTTAGCCAGAATTTTGATTTTTTTGCAATAACTTTTAGATGTCAATTCAAAAATTTGTAAACAAAAAATAAAATCAATGCTGATGATAATTCTAGTTATTTATACGTCAAAATATCTATTTATTTATGTAATTACTTATTGTTTTTGTTGTAACAGGTAAAACAAAGAGAAGAGACTCGAAAAAGAAAAATGAAGCAGGCGAAAGTCCACATCGTGAACAAAATTTATTGTCGGGTGGTAGGATACTGGACAATCAAACCAAGTGGAGAAAACTTGGTTACAAAGGTGATCCTGATCAGCCTGTTAGTAAAAAAACAGCTGGTGGTAATGCTGAGTCGCATGGAAATGATACGGGAACAATTAAAAGAGTCGGCGACGTCAGAAGAACGAGTGACGGCGACATCGCCACGAGGAGCGCAGACAAAGGAAAATCTTCAAGTGGGGTCGCGTCCCGTATCGCTGAGGTCAATGGCGTTAGAAAAGATCTTGTTAACCAGGAAAAGCGACGACGGTTGAGTTTAATTGAAGAAAAAGACTTTCATTCATCCGGTAAGCTGTCAAATTTATTGTTTTTTTTTTTTAAATTACTTCTTATTTATTTATTTAAATTATTATTACTGTTACAGAATCTCAAAATCCAGAGACAGCACACAAGTCAGACTCAAGTACGCACGCAGCATCAAAACTTACGTCAAACTCATCGTCATTCGACAATGACAGCACGTCAACAAAAAGTTTAAGTTTGCCGAGTCAAAGTCCTGCTCAAAGTCAATCACTGGGTAAACACGACGTAGTAAAAACTACATCTACACCATCATCAACGTCATCTACGTCTTCTTCTTCTTCGCTTTCTGTCCAGCATGACGGAGCAAAGACAAATATAATAGCAAATAAAATAACTCCTGGTAAAAGTAAATCCGAGTTGGATATTAAGTCAAATGCGGTTGCTAAAACTCAGAGCGTATTGCAAAAAGTAAACAAAAATAATTCATTATTAAAAAGCAGTGATGTAACATTAAGTAAACACAAAGTCGACCACCCGAGTCATAAAAAACTGACCCAAAATCACGTGATAAAGTTTTCTGAGCGGACTATCGCGACGGCTAAACTGGAGCAGAAAGTCAGTTTGCTAAAAAGTTCGCAGAATCCGGGGAACGTTGAAGCTCGGGCATCTAATGTCGATTCGCCTCCAAGTAAACCACAGCCCCAACAGCCTCAACCACAACAGCAGCAGCAGCAACAAGAGCAGAGTCTTCCAGAGACTGTCGAGCTTGAAAAAGCAAAACCAAAGCTACCAGACAACGTGATGCCCATCGGAATAATTGACAGCAACACCGAGCGCGTGGGTAACGGCGGCAATGCCAATGCCGGTGAAGACTCGGGTATCGAATCAATGGACGCGCTCTCGGAAAAATCACCAAATCAGGGCGAATCTCCACTCCACAGACCAGTAACCGAATCCGTTGGCCAGAGTTCCGCCCCAGTTGGTTCGAAAAATTTACCAATAACAGCAATAACCGTAGATGAATCATCAACAATAACAAATAAAAATAACAACGTGCCTTCCTCAACTAGCAGTGATATGTGTTCAAGTACCGAACTTTTAAAGTCCAATGATCCAAAGACATTGAGTCCTGTGTCTGTCGCTAATTATCTTGATACTCAATTGAGGCAAGACACCGCTGCGACTAGTGATTCTCTTGGTTCCCCAAAATCTTGTGAACAATCTGTATCATTGACATCACGAACTAATTTAAATAGTAGTAATAATAGTAGTAGTAATAGCAATAGCAATAATAACACTAATAATAATAATAATAATAGTAGTAGTAGCGGTAGTGATAATAATGAACGCAATGACGATGGATTAAATGCGAGTGATAAAAACAATACCGGTGATAAGGATAAAGTTAATCTTGCAAGTCCATTGATAACTGCTACCACTACTGTTGTTAACAGTGATAGTTGTGATAATCGATTATTACAGTGTGCTAAGACATCTGGTACTGGTACTGGTACTAGTAGTGGTACTGGTCCTAGTACTGGTACTGGTGCTGGTGCTACTACTGCTACTGGGACAACAATAACGAGTGTTGCTGAAAGTATGGTAATAAAAAACACTGAGGACAATTGTCCTGTTGAAAGTGATAAAGTTGAAAAAAATGTGGGTGAGATTAAACAGGAAGAAGGGAGCGATGGCGTTGTCAAGACCGAGGAATTGCTTGAGGATAAAAAATTAGATGGTGTTGATACTGTGCATCAAAATAATAATATTATCCAAGATGGTGAGCAGTCTGATAGTAAAAATATTATTCCAAAGCCGTGTAGTCCGAGTTGTGATGATAAAAATAACTCGGATGCTGATAAAAGTGAGCATTTAAATTTGGACAATAATAAACTTGGTAAGACTGAAGTTGAGCCTGATGATACGAGGCAGGAAAATGAAGCCAAGAGTCAGTTGGTACTGAAGGCTGATAATATTAAAGGTGAGGTGGAAAGTAAATGTCAGGTTCCGACTCAACCGCAAGCTCAAGTTCAAGCTCAAGCTCAAGTACAAGGCTCTGCTCAACGGATTGTCAAGCGCGATAAACCTGGCCAGCAAAAAAGTCCTGATGAAGGCACGAAGAAGGCTACGGAACCGCCAGAAAGTTTACCCTCGCCACTAGATGATGATCCGCAGCCAATAAGAATAACTCCGCCTTTGTACACTTACTCAAATCCTGTGGTACTTCAACGCGATGACACGCCGAGTCCGGCCGCGCAGGTTGACGTCGACGGATCAAGTGAAGTTGAAAACATGAAACGGAAAAGACGGAGAAAACAAGAATTAGAAGGTCGTCAGGATGTCATTTGTATTGAGGACAATGACGACACACATTTTGTCGACAGACTCAATCCGACAATGAACTCTGAGGATTTTGTTAAACGTACGGGTGGTAAATCGTTGCTCGAACAATTGCTTATTGAAATACCCAATGACAGCAGTGAGAAACGTTCATTACGTACGCGATCACAGAAGTTAAATAGTCCGGATATTGCCAAGACACCTAAATGCAGTCCGCATGCTGGAGTTGGGGTTGCGGTTGGTGTTGGTGTTGGTGTTGGTATTGGTGTTGGTACTGCGGGAAGAGCCGAAGAACGACGTAGTATATCACCGTACGCAAAAGCTAGTCCTAAATTAGGTTTGTCGAAGCTGTCACCCAACACTGCCAACACTCCGAGTACAAATACACCGACACCAGCTACTGGGACAACCGTTGGAGTTAAAAGTAATAAACGCAGAAGATTAGAAAGCGAGAGTTCCGTTGCCTCAAGTACTGCCGACGAACCACCACCAAAATTGGGCAAACGTAAATCATCGGAAAATGCTGCTGAGCTTATAAAAGTTTACATGGGCGTTGAAGAAGCTGGTCATATTAAAAAACAATTACACGCTAAAGACGAACAATCCAAAAAGGGTTTTAGTATACTTGCTAAAGCTAAAAAAGGTGATTATATATTTTATTTTAATTATTTATAAAATAAGGGACCCAATGTCTGATCACTTTTCCTCGGAGTCATATGAGATTTAATTTTTTTTTTAATTATTAAAGCCATTGTTGGATAGTTCCCCCTCTCCCACACGGAGAAAAAATTTTTATTGGACTTGAACTGTCGTAACTTTATTAAAAAATATTATTTATTCAACTGGAAATATAAAAACTCTAAATTTTTACTGTATGTAATTTTTGCTGTCGACAGTAATTTATTTTTTTGTCAAGTATGTAAATATTTTATCTAGTTCGATAGTTATTTTACTATCAGTAATTATTTTTATTTATCGTTTCTTATATAACAATTATATAAATGTATAAATTGTATCAAAATTTATCGGATAATTAACTCGTTATCAGGTATTGGGTTATCAACTCCTGATACACAGAAAAAAAAGATTTCTTTGATGATACTGAAGTTAGCCGACGTCTAATAATTTTTGAAATTTATTTGAAACTATAAATAATAAAAAAAAAATATTTGAAAAAATTGCACTTATAGTTTTTTAAATTTTCTACATCCGCATATTTTTAGATTTTTTTTTTGTAATTTATTTGTTGAAAAAAAAAATCAAAAAATTTTTAATTGTCGGCTAACTTCGGGATCATTTTTTTGCCTCAAATTTTTTTTCTTATCCCGAAAATTTTTTGCGCGAAAAAATCATTTTTTTCTGTATAAAATTTATTTGAATAAATAAAAAAAAAAATTATTTAAAAATTAAATTCTAGGTCCAATTTTAGTTGACGTTGAATCGTCAGATGACGAGCCTCTGATAGATATGGCAGCAAAAGCAAGAATGCGATTGACTGATGAAACTGCATCATCAAAGCTCAAAGATCAAAAGTAAGTAATTATTGACAGTAATGATAATAACTAGTACTAATGATTACTATTATTTATAGATCAACATTGAGTACTCCAGTGGGTGGTCAATTAAACTCGAGTAACGTATCGAATTTTAATGCAACACGTGTTCAAAGGGAGAGTAGACTATTAACGACAAAACAACCGGGTAATGTTAATTCACTGTCGGTGGGTAAAGAACGACTACGTGGTACATCTGTGTCGAGTAATGAATCCGTTGGTGAAGTAACGACTCGTAGATCTGTAAGACAAAGTGCTGTCTCACCATTGGCTACACCAGCAAGCAATACAAGAGGCGCATCCAGATCTATGGAGGATGTTAATAGACGAAAAACACGGAGTGGTGCTGGTAAGTATCATACGTAATTGAAATTAAATTTTGTTATTATAATATTGTGTTACACAAAATTTAATTTTACTTAATTTAAGTATCGTTAATTAATGAACAATGTAAAAATAAAAAACTTAAATAATTATGTTTATTATTAGAAATTTTAAGTATTCATTTTTTATTTTTAAATTAATAGATTAGAGTAGACTACAAAATAGAGTAGAGTGTTTTGTTATGTAATTATTATTATTGTTATTAATATTATTTTGTTTATCAATCGAAATTTGTTTGTTGAATTGTATAATTTGAGTCTAGTTGTCATTGTTTAGATTATCGACTGTAAGCTCACTGAGAACAATCAAAGTATAACCTGAAACATTAATAAAACAAATAAATATTTTTCTATACATTTGAAATAATTAACTGCGAGTTACTCTAAAGTATCAGTTATTTATTTATATTTTTTATTTTTTTTTCGTGCAATTTACAAGCTTTACTTCTTACTTTATTAGCTTTGTTTTTAAACTGCGAACAAGGATTTATAACCCTGTATAATTTTACTTGTCTACTCTGCTGTGATTGGTCGGACATATTATTGGATAATAGTGAACCAATGGCGGGAGAGTTCAAGCTTAGGATTAAACAAGGATTTTAACCTTAAAAATAGCGGTTTGTAAGTCGCTGTCTTACCCGCCACTTTTTAAAAGTATTCAAAGACTGAATTTTATTAATTAATTTAAAAAAGAAAACGCTGTTACAATTTCGCCGAGATGTAAATTTGAAAAAAAATTACTTGCAAAAGTCACGGAAAATTTTTAAAAAGTGGCGGGAACTGTCAGAGAATGGACTTAAATATTTTTCCACATGAAGGACTGAGTTTAACTTTGAAAAATTATAAATTATAAACTAAAGTCGGTCTGATATTTTGTGTAAACATTTTTTTAAATTTCCCGGGTATTTTCGTAACTCAAGTTGTTTTACTCAGGTAATATTTAGATTGTTTGTAGACTGATGACATATAGGTTATTTGAACAATAAAAATGGTGAATTTAACCCTTGAGCACTCGCGTGAACAATAAAGTCTCACGCTTCGGCGCATGCGCGGAAATTTTAAACGTTAAATAGAAAAATATTATGCACTTACAGTAATGACACAATTGCAATTTATTTGAATATTTCTAAAAAAATTTACTAAACTTTGATGTCACTTTTGAACTTTGTAAACAATCACCGGAGTAACAAGCGAAAAAAATGGCGGCAAATGCCGAAAATATTCGGAATTACCCGAATTTACCCGAAGCGTATTAATTTTACCCGTACTTTGCTCGCGTGATAATAAAAAGTCTCAAATTCTTCAAAATATTTTCTAAACTTAAAATAATTTTTAAATTTCAAATCATAAGAGGCATAAAATTTAATGAAGACAAACATATTTCACTAGGTCATTCCTTTTTAAATATTTCAAATCAAGCGTGAGAAGAAAAACTCAGCGCGGGTGCTCAAAGGTTGACATTAATGAATAAAAAAATGAGACTTAAATTATACGATAAATAGATAATTATTATAATTATAATTATAATTTTTTAATTAAAATGGATAAAATGGTACAGTGGGAACGTTGTTTTAGTGACAGCTGAGACAGCAGAACAGGCGAAACGGAGACGAATATCACGAGAAAACAAATGACCTTCGGGAAGCGACCTTGACAGTGATTAGCTATCGTCGCTCGTCAAGGCATTTATTGTCTGGTTATTTGTCTAGTGCCAACGGTTATTTGATATCTATCGCCGTGTGGCTGGACCCCACCTGGTGAATCCCATGTACGTGTCAAATTGCGCACAACTTATTATTATTATTAATAATATTTAAAATATAACAATACAATAAAAAAAAACTACATGCTCTAAAATCAGTCTCAAATAGATAAATAAATATAAAATATATAAAAGTAAAGGTGTCTAAAGTAAAAGGCATGGCCGTGTTATGACACTTGATCTCAATGTGTTACGTGTTATTAATAAATAATTAAAAATTATTAACATGAGCATCAAATGCTTGTTATTAATGAGCTCAAAGCTCGGGCTTTCGCGGGTTTATTATTTTGGCGAACGTGCATTTTACTTTTAGATGTCTTACTTTTGCTAGTTTAGTTACTTAGCTTTTTACATCATCACTATTTAGAATTATTAATAATAATAATAATAATAATATTAATTTAAATAATATTTATAATTATTATCTTTGTAATATTAATTGTAGACTAAGTAACTAAACTACCACGAGTATCAGTTACTAACTGCCGAGTTGTTGAAAAATAATTAAAATCCCTGTTATATTCTTCTTACAATAGTTGCGATCTATGGTCGTGTTAAAAAATAAATAATAATAATGACTAATTAATTAATTAATCAATCAATCAATAATGAAAGTTTGATAAATATTTCGCAATTTTAATAATATTTATATTTCACTATACTCGTGTGTCCGTAATTGTTCCTGGTGATTATGATCTTTTGTACAAAAAAAAAAAAGAAAAAAAAAATTAATTATTTAAATGAAAATAATAATGACATGTAGACTGGGTCGAAAGAGCTGCAACAAAAATTGTTAAATTATTTTAAAAAAGTTTAAATTAATTACGCGCCATAATCTGACCGTACTGCCGTTGTTAATATCAAATACCAAATTACTATACGCTCTTGACGAAGCGATTTTAATTAATATTAAAAATCGTTTATTAAATCCTTGGGTAAATTTGTGGGGAAAAAATTTGAAGTTTAAAAATACATCACATTAATTATTGAAAGATTTTCTTTTAAAGTTTTGCTTTATTTGTGTTTTTGTTTTTTTGTATCGTAGGGTAAATTATCTAGTCCCCAGTTTTGAATTTTTTTTTTTTATAAATTCATGTGCTAAAAGATTTGAATTTTTTCTTTTTTTGAATTATCGAGCAACTAAATTCTAATTTTATGCTTGTTGAGAAAATTATCATTGAAATTTAGATTTTTGAAAATTTTTTTTGTATAAACAGAATACGAATTTTTTCTACGTTATATCTGTAATAAATATTCAATTAATTTGAACATAATTTCGATTTTTTTTACTTTTTGTAGCAAAAAAAAAAATTGAGTTCAATTTTCTACTAAACCGGAAGTAAAAAATAAATAAATTTCCATTGAAATTCTAGTGGTTTGTCCATTCAGACTTTTTATTAAAACAATAATTAAAGGAAACCGAAATAAATCAATTCAAAATTATTTAAATATATCGGGGTCTGGCAATCGGAAGCTAGTAGACAAAAATCATAAGTAATTATATTAATTGTAATTATAAATTTCTGTCTTAGTTATGACAGTAAAGTTGACGGACATCGGACAATTTCTAAAATTTGAAAATAATAAAATAAAATTTTTTCAACAAAAAAATTAAAAAATGACTTTTAGAAAAATCTAAAGTCAGTATATAAATTTTTTATGTTATTAATTTTTTTATATGTAATTTAAAAATTGTCTTATGTCCGCTACATTTACACTCATGTATTAGTTCTCATGTCTTTTTTTTTTGTACAAAATATTTTGAAAGTTATTCAAAATAAATTTGATTGTTTATAAAATTTAATTTTTGTTTTTCCAAAAAGAAAATCTTTCGGTAAAAATGTCAAAAAAAAAAATGTATAATTTAAAAATATAAAACAGAAGGATTTATTTTATTTATACAAAACGTCGGGGTAATTTGCATAAATATAAAAAAAAAAAAAAACAAAAAAAAAAATGAAATTTAATTACTAAGTAATGAGTAATAAAAAAAATGGATACAATGTTAATTTGATAGGTAATATATGGATGACTATATTTTGTAAATAATTTCTTGTATAAAAAAAAATATTAATGATAATAATAATAAATAATAAATAACACAAGCACTTGACACTGTAAATATAAAGCAACATAAAAATGAAAAATGTTTAAATTTCTATCTATAAATATAAATATAAATATATATTACTACTTCTATAACTATTAATATTAATAGATATAAAAAAAATGTGCAACTTTATTGTCATTAATAAATAAATAAATAAATTAATTAAGTATTTTTCACTCTTAAATTTTCGTAAAAATAATGAATTTAAAATAACAAAGAAAATATATATAAAATATATATTAAATATTTAATCTTCCTCTTTAGCACACATCAAAAAATAACACACACTTAGTATGTATATTGATATATATATATTAATTTAATGAATAATAGTAATGATAATAATGATAGTAAATAATATAAGAATATACATTAATTATAAGTAATAAATAATAAATAATAATTAATTAATAATAATAATGAGTAATAATAATAATAATTAATAATTATAACACTTATGTATATTTATACATCAGTAGAAATTATGTCGATGGTTTATTGTTTGATTCGCGGTCAGAGAATCTAGTTTTCTATTGTATAAATATGTAAATTATACAGTTAAGAATTTAAATGTTTAAAAAAAAAATAATGTACCGCTTTTTTTATCGCCATCGATTTACTTTCCCTTAATAATTAATTCATTCATTAATTCATTAACTAGTAATCAATCAATCAATTAATTAAATATACACATATATAGATATATATCAATACAACATTTTTTTCATATTATTATTATTTATAAATTTTATAAATTCGTCTATTGATATACTTTATTATTATAAATATAAATATAAATATATTGCAGTAAATAAATGAGAATATCAGGCATTGGAGGATTTTTAAAAAAATCTGCAATTAAATTAAAAATTAATGTCTTATTTTTTTAATTAATTTGTTTATAAAAAAACAATATAAGTTATTTAATAATTAAATGTTGCTTGTTTTTTAATTATTATTATTAGTATATATTGTATATATAGCATGCGTATTTTTAAATTCATTTATTAATTGATTAATAAATCAGTTAATTATTAATTATTAAATATAAATGTATATAAAATATAATGTAACTCACATGTTAAATTTAATTATTTTTGTTTTGTTTCTTCTCTTTTTTTTATTATAATTATTATTTTTATTGTAATCTGTACAATTTTAAATGCGTAGTGGTGCAATTGATTAATTAATTTTAAATTAATTATCATTAATTGCATTGTAATTTTTTAAATTGTAAAATATTCCGTTTGACACTAGACTAATTATGTTTTTAATGTTTCGTAATTTTTATTATCATTATTATTATTAATTACTATTATTAATTGTATAGTTAATTAATAAGAAATGTGAAGCTTAATATGTAAATAATTTTATTTTTGATTATTTTTTGACAGCGGTCACATTATCAAGGGGCTGTTATTTTTTTTAAGACATTTGTGTATAAAATAATTAAATTTATTTTAATTAATTGTCTAAATATTCATTAATTTACGTAATTAATATTTTTTTTAATTTCTATGGACTTTTTTCGAAATTGTACATAAATTTTGAATTCCAGTCAAATTTATTTTTGAAAATTTAAATTAAGTTTTATTTATTTAATTTTTTAAATTCAAATGGCGGCAAAAAATTAAAATTTAAAAAATTTAATAATTCAAAGTGTCTTAATCTAAGTATGTTTAGGTGTGATTAATTGCATTAATAATTAGTTAATCAATTGATTAATTGGTTGATTAATGAATGAATTAATTAATTAATTAATTGTAATAACATTAAAAGAATACGCAATTATGTCTATAAGCCCCTTAATTATGTCGGCAGTGGGACAAAAAATATAATAAAAAATATGTATAAATTTGATAAGTTTAAAAATAATTAGTGTGGGTATTTTGAAAGTTGGGCGGAAAAAAATAAAATAATTTGTATTTTTAGTATTTCAAAAGTGAATAATTATAAATAAAATAACGCGTGGAAAAATATAATAAATAAAATGTAGTTAAAAAAAAATTAGATACTGATATTATATTTGTAGAAAAATTAAAAATGAAAAAAAAAATCAGGCACGTGAGTGGACGCTAATTAATTAATTATAAAGTTTACAAACAAACAAAATACAACTTTATTATATAATTAATTAATAATTAATATTATTATTATTATTCTTATTATTATTATCATTATTATTATTACTATGCAAAAGCGAATACACGATATAGTAATTTGCTAATTGTACCTTTTAATAATTACTGATGTAGAAAAAACATGGATGAAGAACGTTTTTTTTCTTGTTATCGATTAATTACCGTAGACCTATCAAAAAATGAAAAAATGTGTTAATAAAAAAAAAAATATTTAATTTATGGATTTTATTTTCATGCCTCAATTCTATTTTTTTTTTTTATATTTAATATAAATACACACAAACTTTTGATTATTTTGATAACTTTGTATGGTCAAAAAAATTAATTAATAAGATGACCGCTAGGTGGACATGTCGGAAATTTTTTTCTCACATGCGAACATTCATTTAATATGATATATGTATAAATATATATATGTTAACTAAATCTTTGATTAGAACTCAGTGATTTATTTATAAAATATCAGCAATCAAAATTTTTTTAACTCTAAATATGGACTTCAATGTCCGCAGTTTAAAAAGCTCGTAATTTAAATTATTTAAATTTTACAAAAGATCAGCTTTGAGCAGAGTTTAGTCAGTTAATTAACTAATAATTATTTTAATTGTAATTTTTAATTGCTAGAAATAAAAAAGTTAAAAAGAAAGTAATTAAAATATTTGAAAATTCATGAGTGAATTCATGACTGAAGTTCGCTGACGTCTGATAATTTTTGAATTTGTTTAAAAATGACAGATAATAAAAAAAAAAGTATTTAAAAAATTCTACATAGTTTTTAAAATTTTCTACATGTGCATATTTTTATAAATTTTTTTAAAAATCCAATTGTGGAAAAAAAAATTCAAAAATTGGTAATTGTCTGTAACTTCAGTATCATCAAACATCAGACAATTTTTAAATTATTAACAACTAGAGTAAATAAATAATAAACCAAATTTGAAAAAATGTGCATTTAAAAAATTTAGAAATTAATAAGTGCATTTTTAAAATTATTTACTCTATTCATTTATAGTTTTATATTTGTCTGATGTCTACTACATTCACATTCACGAAAATTCAAATAAATTATTTTTCGCGCCGTTCGCGCTTCTGTTGGTTTCTAATTTTTAAACTCGTAAAGCGATTGATCGATTGTTTATTGTCAAAAAATAGTTGAAAAAATATGAAAAGTGACTGTGATAATTGTTATTTAAATTTTTATACTCCAAAATAATTAATTAGTAATTAAATTACTCGATTATATGCTCAATCGAAACTAACGAATTGTTGAATAATTAATAATTAAAATCTTTAAAAATTCAAATAAATGACAATAACTTTTAATGAAAGTTAGGTTAATGATATAAAAATATATCAAATATATAAATAAATAAATTTATTTTTAAATTTATAATTAACCATAAAAATTTAAATAAATTTGATTTTATTCAAATATTAAATGACAGAAAATAATTCCGCGGTAGTTTTTCAAAAATTAAAAAATGATCCAATAAAAAAAAGTTTTATCGTGTAAGATAAAGTTATGGAATTGATTACAAAATCAAAAAATGGCAGCGGAGAAGGGGAAAATAGAATTTGTAAATGAACCCTGTACAATAAAACCCCGCAAATTTTCAGCCCAAAATATCGTCCTGAGGTTAAGACGTCGCGAGACCATCGCGTGTCAGTATCCAGGTACTCAAGTACTGATATCCCGTCAATTTTACCAGAATGTATTTCCCAATTTCACGGTTGTCAATGTGGAGAAGCCGCCCTGTTTTTTACGTAAGTTTAGTCCTGACGGCAGATACCTCGTGGCCTTCAGCGCCGACCAGACTTCAATTGAAGTTTACAAGTACGAAGGAGCTTCAGCTGCCGCAAAATTACTCGTCGACTGCAAAGGCGAGTACATTGGCCACAAAAATGATGACAGAAGTTTTCATATCCGCAATAATATTTTTCATCAGTTTTTTAAGGTACCAAAGCTGGAGCGCTTACATATTTATCATAAATAGGTCTTACCAAATTACGGCTCCCTGCCTTTATAAATCCGGAATAATTTCTCATGCAAAAATTTCTCAGCAATAATTACTCAAACAAAAATTGATCCGACACAAAAATTCATGGAGAATTTTTCACATTTGTGGTGAGAAAATATGCCTTGAGAAATTATTGCTGAGAAATTTTGTCGCAAGAAATTATTGCATGAGAAGAAAAAGACGGTCGCCCCAAATTACAACCACCAGATCAATCAACTCTACTACTGTCTCATTAACTCTACCGAATAATATCGATACCAAAAAAAATTTCTATTAATTGCGCGTGTAATCGCACACCCGGAAGTGTTCCTTTGCTATGGAGATGTCGGAAGATCGTAAAATTATTCGATAGAGTTGTAAATTTGGTAGATCTGTAGACAGCAGAGATCTCAGTGTACCCTGAAGTTTTATTTGTATAAATAAATTACTTTTTTTCCAGCCAAAATGGGTAATTAATGTAGTCGATAGCAATGAGCAATTAAATAGAGAATGTAGTTTATTTACTGATGACGGAAGATACGTCATTGTTGGATCAGCAAAACATATTTCTGAGGAATTGAGACCACATTTTTACCAGGTAATTTTGTTGCTGAATAAATGTCTTAATTATTATGATCTTGAAATTAACAGACAATTAATAATTTTAGGATTTTTTTTTACAACGAATTTATGAGAAAAAAAAAAACTAAAAAAATGCACATGTAGAAAATTCAAAAAACTATATGTGCAATTTTTCAAAATATTTTTTTTTTTATTATTTATATTTAAAAAAAAATCCAAAAATTATTTGACGTCAGTTAACTTCAGTATCATTTAATTATTTGATTAATTTGATTTAATTTAATTGACGGTAGATTTACTCGAATAATGAAGCTTTGACACCAAATCCCCGATCACCGCTTGAAGACTACACTCTTCATCTAGTTGATCTCAAAGGGGGTAAACTCTGTGATTTCCGGCGTTTTTTAGTTGATAAAATTTATTTATCTCATAATCAAGGTCAATTATTTACTTGCTCACAAAATATAAAAAGATAAATTATATTAATTATAACGTTTTTAATAATTTATTAGGACTGTATTTGTATAAAGATATTTTAGCAGTTTTATCAGTACAACATCAAACTATTCATATATTTCAAATACTCGATGGAATGTTTATTAATGTTAGAACAATTGGAAGGTAAATTATTTAAATTCTATAAAAGCGCGCGCGATTTAAATGGTAAATTACACACCAAGGGAGGAAAGTAGGACATTTCAACCCGGGTGTGTAATTGCCTACTTTAGCCAAAGGCGAGTCCTACTTTCCTACATGGTGTCCATACAATTTTTCACCAGATCTGTACCTGAGTTTAAATTTTTGTCTGTGGGAAAAATGGCGCGTGCGCAAATTTTTATAATTCATTTTCTCATAAAAGAAAAGAAAGATTTCCTTCCCTCTAAACAGGGCAGGAATTTAAACTTCCGGTGCGGGTTTAGTGAATAAATATTTTACTGCTGTAGGTTTTGTTTGGAAGATGAAAGTTATTTATTAGCAACAGCATATCCTCAAATTAACATACGGCCGTTTAAAGACACGACAATAAATACATTGAAACATAAATTATTGATACATTTATATAAACGGGCTGCTTATATCAGTAAAACATCAGATGATCCATATGAGTTGCGTCGTTTTTACCAGTACTTTGATCAGGTAATTTGAATAAAATCAAATGTTGGGTTTAAATTATTATCCAACAATAAAAATAATTGATAATCCAACAGTTGAATGCATTGCGGATGTGGAAGATGCAGCTACTGGACACTAATCACATACTGGTGCGTTACGCGAGCGAAGAAGTAGCGACTCTGCAAACAACTGACCCAAATGCACATCCAGCGCTGCTGGTTGTCTATGACATGGTCTCTGCTAAAGTGATTGCTGCTTACGACAACGCATCGTCTCACATGCAGACGCAGTTTGAGAACTTCAGTGATTTTTTCCGCAACGCAGACACGCCGTACATTTGCTCGCCTTCTAATAACATTTACGCGCGACTGATGCAGCAGAGATATAAACAGACGATTGTGAGCGCGCGATACGGCGGCATGACTGAGGCGACCAAAAGACTGCTCTCCCAACTGCCAATTTGTGCTCAATCATATTCCAGTTCTCCGTATCTTGATCTTTCGCTGTTCTGCTACGATGACAAGTGGGTGTCGATGATGGAAAGACCTAAGGCTTGCGCTGAACATCCTATTAGGTAATTTTTTTATATTATTATTTAAAATTCCCGCCCTGTTTAGAGGGAAGAAAGTCGGTCTTTTCTCTCATAAGAAAACAAATTTTATATATAATTTATATGGTATTACTCTGGGTATGGATTTTATATATAATTTATATGGTATTACTCTGGGTACGGATTTTATATATAATTTATATGGTATTACTCTGGGTATGGATTTTATATATAATTTATATGGTATTACTCTGGGTACGGATTTAATATATAATTTATATGGTATTACTCTGGGTATGGATTTTATATATAATTTATATGGTATTACTCTGGGTATGGATTTTATATATAATTTATATAGTATTACTCTGGGTACGGATTTTATATATAATTTATATGGTATTACTCTGGGTATGGATTTTATATATAATTTATATGGTATTACTCTGGGTACGGATTTTATATATAATTTATATGGTATTACTCTGGGTATGGATTTTATATATAATTTATATGGTATTACTCTGGGTAAGGATTTTATATATAATTTATATGGTATTACTCTGGGTATGGATTTTATATATAATTTATATGGTATTACTCTGGGTATGGATTTTATATATAATTTATATGGTATTACTCTGGATATGGATTTTATATATAATTTATATGGTATTACTCTGGGTACGGATTTTATATATAATTTATATGGTATTACTCTGGGTATGGATTTTATATATAATTTATATGGTATTACTCTGGGTACGGATTTTATATATAATTTATATGGTATTACTCTGGGTATGGATTTTATATATAATTTATATGGTATTACTCTGGGTACGGATTTTATATATAATTTATATGGTATTACTCTGGGTATGGATTTTATATATAATTTATATGGTATTACTCTGGGTAAGGATTTTATATATAATTTATATGGTATTACTCTGGGTATGGATTTTATATATAATTTATATGGTATTACTCTGGGTACGGATTTTATATATAATTTATATGGTATTACTCTGGGTATGGATTTTATATATAATTTATATGGTATTACTCTGGGTACGGATTTTATATATAATTTATATGGTATTACTCTGGGTATGGATTTTATATATAATTTATATGGTATTACTCTGGGTAAGGATTTTATATATAATTTATATGGTATTACTCTGGGTATGGATTTTATATATAATTTATATGGTATTACTCTGGGTACGGATTTTATATATAATTTATATGGTATTACTCTGGGTATGGATTTTATATATAATTTATATGGTATTACTCTGGGTACGGATTTAATATATAATTTATATGGTATTACTCTGGGTATGGATTTTATATATAATTTATATAGTATTACTCTGGGTACGGATTTTATATATAATTTATATGGTATTACTCTGGGTATGGATTTTATATATAATTTATATGGTATTACTCTGGGTACGGATTTTATATATAATTTATATGGTATTACTCTGGGTATGGATTTTATATATAATTTATATGGTATTACTCTGGGTAAGGATTTTATATATAATTTATATGGTATTACTCTGGGTATGGATTTTATATATAATTTATATGGTATTACTCTGGGTACGGATTTTATATATAATTTATATGGTATTACTCTGGGTATGGATTTTATATATAATTTATATGGTATTACTCTGGGTACGGATTTAATATATAATTTATATGGTATTACTCTGGGTATGGATTTTATATATAATTTATATGGTATTACTCTGGGTACGGATTTTATATATAATTTATATGGTATTACTCTGGGTATGGATTTTATATATAATTTATATGGTATTACTCTGGGTACGGATTTTATATATAATTTATATGGTATTACTCTGGGTATGGATTTTATATATAATTTATATGGTATTACTCTGGGTACGGATTTAATATATAATTTATATGGTATTACTCTGGGTATGGATTTTATATATAATTTATATAGTATTACTCTGGGTACGGATTTTATATATAATTTATATGGTATTACTCTGGGTATGGATTTTATATATAATTTATATGGTATTACTCTGGGTACGGATTTTATATATAATTTATATGGTATTACTCTGGGTATGGATTTTATATATAATTTATATGGTATTACTCTGGGTACGGATTTTATATATAATTTATATGGTATTACTCTGGGTATGGATTTTATATATAATTTATATGGTATTACTCTGGGTAAGGATTTTATATATAATTTATATGGTATTGCTCTGGGCATGGATTTTATATATAATTTATATGGTATTACTCTGGGTACGGATTTAATATATAATTTATATGGTATTACTCTGGGTATGGATTTTATATATAATTTATATGGTATTACTCTGGGTATGGATTTTATATATAATTTATATAGTATTACTCTGGGTACGGATTTTATATATAATTTATATGGTATTACTCTGGGTATGGATTTTATATATAATTTATATGGTATTACTCTGGGTACGGATTTTATATATAATTTATATGGTATTACTCTGGGTATGGATTTTATATATAATTTATATGGTATTACTCTGGGTACGGATTTAATATATAATTTATATGGTATTACTCTGGGTATGGATTTTATATATAATTTATATGGTATTACTCTGGGTACGGATTTTATATATAATTTATATGGTATTACTCTGGGTATGGATTTTATATATAATTTATATGGTATTACTCTGGGTATGGATTTTATATATAATTTATATAGTATTACTCTGGGTACGGATTTTATATATAATTTATATGGTATTACTCTGGGTATGGATTTTATATATAATTTATATGGTATTACTCTGGGTACGGATTTAATATATAATTTATATGGTATTACTCTGGGTATGGATTTTATATATAATTTATATGGTATTACTCTGGGTATGGATTTTATATATAATTTATATAGTATTACTCTGGGTACGGATTTTATATATAATTTATATGGTATTACTCTGGGTATGGATTTTATATATAATTTATATGGTATTACTCTGGGTACGGATTTAATATATAATTTATATGGTATTACTCTGGGTATGGATTTTATATATAATTTATATGGTATTACTCTGGGTATGGATTTTATATATAATTTATATAGTATTACTCTGGGTATGGATTTTATATATAATTTATATAGTATTACTCTGGGTATGGATTTTATATATAATTTATATGGTATTACTCTGGGTATGGATTTTATATATAATTTATATGGTATTACTCTGGGTATGGATTTTATATATAATTTATATGGTATTACTCTGGGTACGGATTTTATATATAATTTATATGGTATTACTCTGGGTATGGATTTTATATATAATTTATATAGTATTACTCTGGGTACGGATTTTATATATAATTTATATGGTATTACTCTGGGTATGGATTTTATATATAATTTATATGGTATTACTCTGGGTACGGATTTTATATATAATTTATATGGTATTACTCTGGGTATGGATTTTATATATAATTTATATGGTATTACTCTGGATATGGATTTTATATATAATTTATATGGTATTACTCTGGGTATGGATTTTATATATAATTTATATGGTATTACTCTGGGTATGGATTTTATATATAATTTATATAGTATTACTCTGGGTACGGATTTTATATATAATTTATATGGTATTACTCTGGGTATGGATTTTATATATAATTTATATGGTATTACTCTGGGTACGGATTTTATATATAATTTATATGGTATTACTCTGGGTATGGATTTTATATATAATTTATATGGTATTACTCTGGGTAAGGATTTTATATATAATTTATATGGTATTACTCTGGGTACGGATTTTATATATAATTTATATGGTATTACTCTGGGTATGGATTTTATATATAATTTATATGGTATTACTCTGGGTATGGATTTTATATATAATTTATATAGTATTACTCTGGGTACGGATTTTATATATAATTTATATGGTATTACTCTGGGTATGGATTTTATATATAATTTATATGGTATTACTCTGGGTACGGATTTAATATATAATTTATATGGTATTACTCTGGGTATGGATTTTATATATAATTTATATGGTATTACTCTGGGTATGGATTTTATATATAATTTATATAGTATTACTCTGGGTACGGATTTTATATATAATTTATATGGTATTACTCTGGGTATGGATTTTATATATAATTTATATGGTATTACTCTGGGTATGGATTTTATATATAATTTATATGGTATTACTCTGGGTACGGATTTTATATATAATTTATATGGTATTACTCTGGGTATGGATTTTATATATAATTTATATGGTATTACTCTGGGTATGGATTTTATATATAATTTATATAGTATTACTCTGGGTACGGATTTTATATATAATTTATATGGTATTACTCTGGGTACGGATTTTATATATAATTTATATGGTATTACTCTGGGTATGGATTTTATATATAATTTATATGGTATTACTCTGGGTACGGATTTTATATATAATTTATATGGTATTACTCTGGGTATGGATTTTATATATAATTTATATGGTATTACTCTGGGTACGGATTTAATATATAATTTATATGGTATTACTCTGGGTATGGATTTTATATATAATTTATATAGTATTACTCTGGGTACGGATTTTATATATAATTTATATGGTATTACTCTGGGTATGGATTTTATATATAATTTATATGGTATTACTCTGGGTACGGATTTTATATATAATTTATATGGTATTACTCTGGGTATGGATTTTATATATAATTTATATGGTATTACTCTGGGTACGGATTTTATATATAATTTATATGGTATTACTCTGGGTATGGATTTTATATATAATTTATATGGTATTACTCTGGGTAAGGATTTTATATATAATTTATATGGTATTGCTCTGGGCATGGATTTTATATATAATTTATATGGTATTACTCTGGGTACGGATTTAATATATAATTTATATGGTATTACTCTGGGTATGGATTTTATATATAATTTATATGGTATTACTCTGGGTATGGATTTTATATATAATTTATATAGTATTACTCTGGGTACGGATTTTATATATAATTTATATGGTATTACTCTGGGTATGGATTTTATATATAATTTATATGGTATTACTCTGGGTACGGATTTTATATATAATTTATATGGTATTACTCTGGGTATGGATTTTATATATAATTTATATGGTATTACTCTGGGTACGGATTTAATATATAATTTATATGGTATTACTCTGGGTATGGATTTTATATATAATTTATATGGTATTACTCTGGGTACGGATTTTATATATAATTTATATGGTATTACTCTGGGTATGGATTTTATATATAATTTATATGGTATTACTCTGGGTACGGATTTTATATATAATTTATATGGTATTACTCTGGGTATGGATTTTATATATAATTTATATGGTATTACTCTGGGTAAGGATTTTATATATAATTTATATGGTATTACTCTGGGTATGGATTTTATATATAATTTATATGGTATTACTCTGGGTACGGATTTAATATATAATTTATATGGTATTACTCTGGGTATGGATTTTATATATAATTTATATGGTATTACTCTGGGTATGGATTTTATATATAATTTATATGGTATTACTCTGGGTATGGATTTTATATATAATTTATATAGTATTACTCTGGGTACGGATTTAATATATAATTTATATGGTATTACTCTGGGTACGGATTTTATATATAATTTATATGGTATTACTCTGGGTATGGATTTTATATATAATTTATATGGTATTACTCTGGGTACGGATTTATATATAATTTATATGGTATTACTCTGGGTATGGATTTTATATATAATTTATATGGTATTACTCTGGGTACGGATTTAATATATAATTTATATGGTATTACTCTGGGTACGGATTTTATATATAATTTATATGGTATTACTCTGGGTATGGATTTTATATATAATTTATATAGTATTACTCTGGGTACGGATTTTATATATAATTTATATGGTATTACTCTGGGTATGGATTTTATATATAATTTATATGGTATTATTTGGTTACTCTGGGTACGGATTTAATATATAATTTATATGGTATTACTCTGGGTATGGATTTTATATATAATTTATATGGTATTACTCTGGGTATGGATTTTATATATAATTTATATAGTATTACTCTGGGTACGGATTTTATATATAATTTATATGGTATTACTCTGGGTATGGATTTTATATATAATTTATATGGTATTACTCTGGGTACGGATTTAATATATAATTTATATGGTATTACTCTGGGTATGGATTTTATATATAATTTATATGGTATTACTCTGGGTACGGATTTAATATATAATTTATATGGTATTACTCTGGGTACGGATTTTATATATAATTTATATGGTATTACTCTGGGTATGGATTTTATATATAATTTATATAGTATTACTCTGGGTACGGATTTTATATATAATTTATATGGTATTACTCTGGGTATGGATTTTATATATAATTTATATGGTATTACTCTGGGTACGGATTTTATATATAATTTATATGGTATTACTCTGGGTATGGATTTTATATATAATTTATATGGTATTACTCTGGGTATGGATTTTATATATAATTTATATAGTATTACTCTGGGTACGGATTTTATATATAATTTATATGGTATTACTCTGGGTATGGATTTTATATATAATTTATATGGTATTACTCTGGGTACGGATTTTATATATAATTTATATGGTATTACTCTGGGTATGGATTTTATATATAATTTATATGGTATTACTCTGGGTATGGATTTTATATATAATTTATATAGTATTACTCTGGGTATGGATTTTATATATAATTTATATAGTATTACTCTGGGTATGGATTTTATATATAATTTATATGGTATTACTCTGGGTATGGATTTTATATATAATTTATATGGTATTACTCTGGGTATGGATTTTATATATAATTTATATGGTATTACTCTGGGTACGGATTTTATATATAATTTATATGGTATTACTCTGGGTATGGATTTTATATATAATTTATATAGTATTACTCTGGGTACGGATTTTATATATAATTTATATGGTATTACTCTGGGTATGGATTTTATATATAATTTATATGGTATTACTCTGGGTACGGATTTTATATATAATTTATATGGTATTACTCTGGGTATGGATTTTATATATAATTTATATGGTATTACTCTGGGTATGGATTTTATATATAATTTATATGGTATTACTCTGGGTATGGATTTTATATATAATTTATATGGTATTACTCTGGGTATGGATTTTATATATAATTTATATAGTATTACTCTGGGTACGGATTTTATATATAATTTATATGGTATTACTCTGGTATGGATTTTATATATAATTTATATGGTATTACTCTGGGTACGGATTTTATATATAATTTATATGGTATTACTCTGGGTATGGATTTTATATATAATTTATATGGTATTACTCTGGGTAAGGATTTATATATAATTTATATGGTATTACTCTGGGTACGGATTTTATATATAATTTATATGGTATTACTCTGGGTATGGATTTTATATATAATTTATATGGTATTACTCTGGGTACGGATTTTATATATAATTTATATGGTATTACTCTGGGTATGGATTTTATATATAATTTATATAGTATTACTCTGGGTACGGATTTTATATATAATTTATATGGTATTACTCTGGGTATGGATTTTATATATAATTTATATGGTATTACTCTGGGTACGGATTTTATATATAATTTATATGGTATTACTCTGGGTATGGATTTTATATATAATTTATATGGTATTACTCTGGGTAAGGATTTTATATATAATTTATATGGTATTACTCTGGGTATGGATTTTATATATAATTTATATAGTATTACTCTGGGTACGGATTTAATATATAATTTATATGGTATTACTCTGGGTACGGATTTTATATATAATTTATATGGTATTACTCTGGGTATGGATTTTATATATAATTTATATGGTATTACTCTGGGTACGGATTTTATATATAATTTATATGGTATTACTCTGGGTATGGATTTTATATATAATTTATATGGTATTACTCTGGGTACGGATTTTATATATAATTTATATGGTATTACTCTGGGTATGGATTTTATATATAATTTATATGGTATTACTCTGGGTATGGATTTTATATATAATTTATATAGTATTACTCTGGGTACGGATTTTATATATAATTTATATGGTATTACTCTGGGTATGGATTTTATATATAATTTATATGGTATTACTCTGGGTACGGATTTTATATATAATTTATATGGTATTACTCTGGGTATGGATTTTATATATAATTTATATGGTATTACTCTGGGTACGGATTTTATATATAATTTATATGGTATTACTCTGGGTATGGATTTTATATATAATTTATATGGTATTACTCTGGGTATGGATTTTATATATAATTTATATGGTATTACTCTGGGTAAGGATTTTATATATAATTTATATGGTATTACTCTGGGTATGGATTTTATATATAATTTATATGGTATTACTCTGGGTACGGATTTTATATATAATTTATATGGTATTACTCTGGGTATGGATTTTATATATAATTTATATGGTATTACTCTGGGTACGGATTTTATATATAATTTATATGGTATTACTCTGGGTATGGATTTTATATATAATTTATATGTATTACTCTGGGTAAGGATTTATATATAATTTATATGGTATTACTCTGGGTACGGATTTTATATATAATTTATATGGTATTACTCTGGGTATGGATTTTATATATAATTTATATGGTATTACTCTGGGTACGGATTTAATATATAATTTATATGGTATTACTCTGGGTATGGATTTTATATATAATTTATATGGTATTACTCTGGGTACGGATTTAATATATAATTTATATGGTATTACTCTGGGTACGGATTTTATATATAATTTATATGGTATTACTCTGGGTATGGATTTTATATATAATTTATATAGTATTACTCTGGGTACGGATTTTATATATAATTTATATGGTATTACTCTGGGTATGGATTTTATATATAATTTATATGGTATTACTCTGGGTACGGATTTAATATATAATTTATATGGTATTACTCTGGGTATGGATTTTATATATAATTTATATGGTATTACTCTGGGTATGGATTTTATATATAATTTATATAGTATTACTCTGGGTACGGATTTTATATATAATTTATATGGTATTACTCTGGGTATGGATTTTATATATAATTTATATGGTATTACTCTGGGTACGGATTTATATATAATTTATATGGTATTACTCTGGGTATGGATTTTATATATAATTTATATGGTATTACTCTGGGTACGGATTTAATATATAATTTATATGGTATTACTCTGGGTACTGGATTTTATATATAATTTATATGGTATTACTCTGGGTATGGATTTTATATATAATTTATATAGTATTACTCTGGGTACGGATTTTATATATAATTTATATGGTATTACTCTGGGTATGGATTTTATATATAATTTATATGGTATTACTCTGGGTACGGATTTAATATATAATTTATATGGTATTACTCTGGGTATGGATTTTATATATAATTTATATGGTATTACTCTGGGTATGGATTTTATATATAATTTATATAGTATTACTCTGGGTACGGATTTTATATATAATTTATATGGTATTACTCTGGGTATGGATTTTATATATAATTTATATGGTATTACTCTGGGTACGGATTTTATATATAATTTATATGGTATTACTCTGGGTATGGATTTTATATATAATTTATATGGTATTACTCTGGGTATGGATTTTATATATAATTTATATGGTATTACTCTGGGTATGGATTTTATATATAATTTATATAGTATTACTCTGGGTATGGATTTTATATATAATTTATATGGTATTACTCTGGGTATGGATTTTATATATAATTTATATGGTATTACTCTGGGTATGGATTTTATATATAATTTATATGGTATTACTCTGGGTACGGATTTTATATATAATTTATATGGTATTACTCTGGGTATGGATTTTATATATAATTTTTATATTGTATTACTCTGGGTACGGATTTTATATATAATTTATATGGTATTACTCTGGGTATGGATTTTATATATAATTTATATGGTATTACTCTGGGTACGGATTTTATATATAATTTATATGGTATTACTCTGGGTATGGATTTTATATATAATTTATATGGTATTACTCTGGGTACTGGATTTTATATATAATTTATATGGTATTACTCTGGGTATGGATTTTATATATAATTTATATGGTATTACTCTGGGTATGGATTTTATATATAATTTATATGGTATTACTCTGGGTACGGATTTTATATATAATTTATATGGTATTACTCTGGGTATGGATTTTATATATAATTTATATGGTATTACTCTGGGTACGGATTTTATATATAATTTATATGGTATTACTCTGGGTATGGATTTTATATATAATTTATATGGTATTACTCTGGGTAGGATTTTATATATAATTTATATGGTATTACTCTGGGTACGGATTTTATATATAATTTATATGGTATTACTCTGGGTATGGATTTTATATATAATTTATATGGTATTACTCTGGGTACGGATTTTATATATAATTTATATGGTATTACTCTGGGTATGGATTTTATATATAATTTATATAGTATTACTCTGGGTACGGATTTTATATATAATTTATATGGTATTACTCTGGGTATGGATTTTATATATAATTTATATGGTATTACTCTGGGTACGGATTTTATATATAATTTATATGGTATTACTCTGGGTATGGATTTTATATATAATTTATATGGTATTACTCTGGGTATGGATTTTATATATAATTTATATGGTATTACTCTGGGTACGGATTTTATATATAATTTATATGGTATTACTCTGGGTATGGATTTTATATATAATTTATATGGTATTACTCTGGGTAAGGATTTTATATATAATTTATATGGTATTACTCTGGGTATGGATTTTATATATAATTTATATGGTATTACTCTGGGTACGGATTTTATATATAATTTATATGGTATTACTCTGGGTATGGATTTTATATATAATTTATATGGTATTACTCTGGGTATGGATTTTATATATAATTTATATAGTATTACTCTGGGTACGGATTTTATATATAATTTATATGGTATTACTCTGGGTATGGATTTTATATATAATTTATATGGTATTACTCTGGGTACGGATTTTATATATAATTTATATGGTATTACTCTGGGTATGGATTTTATATATAATTTATATGGTATTACTCTGGGTAAGGATTTTATATATAATTTATATGGTATTACTCTGGGTATGGATTTTATATATAATTTATATGGTATTACTCTGGGTATGGATTTTATATATAATTTATATGGTATTACTCTGGGTATGGATTTTATATATAATTTATATGGTATTACTCTGGGTATGGATTTTATATATAATTTATATGGTATTACTCTGGGTACGGATTTTATATATAATTTATATGGTATTACTCTGGGTATGGATTTTATATATAATTTATATGGTATTACTCTGGGTACGGATTTTATATATAATTTATATGGTATTACTCTGGGTATGGATTTTATATATAATTTATATGGTATTACTCTGGGTATGGATTTTATATATAATTTATATGGTATTACTCTGGGTACGGATTTTATATATAATTTATATGGTATTACTCTGGGTATGGATTTTATATATAATTTATATGGTATTACTCTGGGTACTGGATTTTATATATAATTTATATGGTATTACTCTGGGTATGGATTTTATATATAATTTATATGGTATTACTCTGGGTACGGATTTTATATATAATTTATATGGTATTACTCTGGGTACGGATTTTATATATAATTTATATGGTATTACTCTGGGTATGGATTTTATATATAATTTATATGGTATTACTCTGGGTATGGATTTTATATATAATTTATATGGTATTACTCTGGATATGGATTTTATATATAATTTATATGGTATTACTCTGGGTACGGATTTTATATATAATTTATATGGTATTACTCTGGGTATGGATTTTATATATAATTTATATGGTATTACTCTGGGTACGGATTTTATATATAATTTATATGGTATTACTCTGGGTATGGATTTTATATATAATTTATATGTATTACTCTGGGTACGGATTTTATATATAATTTATATGGTATTACTCTGGGTATGGATTTTATATATAATTTATATGGTATTACTCTGGGTATGGATTTTATATATAATTTATATGGTATTACTCTGGGTATGGATTTTATATAA